>NW_021604658.1:8445444-8523981 GCF_004785775.1 Grammomys surdaster | reverse complement strand
TTCCCTTCTGCCCCTGCCTGGTCCTCTGGGCTGGAGCAGACACAGAGGACACGTACACATGGAAACTGAACAACTCTCTACTCAATGATGACTTGGTCAAGGAAGAAATAAAGAAAGAAATAAAAGACTTTTTAGAATTCAATGAAAACGAGGACACATCATACCAAAACTTGTGGGACTCCATGAAGGCAGTGCTAAGAGGAAAGCTCATAGCTCTAAGTGCCTACAAAAAGAAACTGGAAAGAGCACACACTAACAAGTTGACTTTACAACTAAAAGCTCTAGAACAAAAAGAAGCAAATACACCCAGGAGGAGTAGAAGGCAGGAAATAATCAAACTCAGGGCTGAAATCAACCAAATAGAAACAGAAAGAACAATACAAAATATCAATAAAACCAGGAGTTGGTTCTTTGAGAAAATCAACAAGATAGATAAACCCTTAGCCAGATTAACCAGAGGGCACAGAGACAGTATCCAAATTAATAAAATCAGAACTGAAAAGGGAGACATAACAACAGAAACTGAAGAAATTCAAAAAATCATCAGATCCTACTACAAAGGCCTATACTCAACAAAACTGGAAAACCTGGATGAAATGGACAATTTCCTAGACAGATACCAGGTACTGAAGTTAAACCAGGAGCAGATAAACCATCTAAATAGTCCCATAACCCCGAAAGAAATAGCAGCAGTCATCAAAAGCCGCCCCACTAAAAAAAGCCCAGGACCAGATGGTTTTAGTGCTGAATTCTATCAGACCTTCAAGGAAGACCTAATACCAATTCTCTTCAAACTATTCCACAAAATAGAGACAGAAGGAACACTACCCAATTCGTTCTATGAAGCTACAATTACACTCATACCCAAACCCCACAAGGACCCGACAAAGAAAGAGAACTTCAGACCAATCTCCCTTATGAACATCGATGCAAAAATACTCAATAAAATTCTAGCAAACCGAATCCAAGACCACATCAAAACAATCATCCATCATGATCAAGTAGGTTTTATCCCAGGAATGCAGGGATGGTTCAATATTCGGAAATCCATCAATGTAATCCACTATATAAACAAACTTAAAGAAAAAAACCACATGATCATCTCACTAGATGCTGAGAAAGCATTTGACAAAATTCAACATCCCTTCATGATAAAAGTCTTGGAAAGATCAGGAATTCAAGGCCCCTACCTAAACATAGTAAAAGCAATTTACAGCAAACCAGTAGCCAACATCAAGCTAAATGGAGAGAAACTTGAAGCAATCCCACTAAGATCAGGGACTAGACAAGGTTGCCCACTCTCCCCCTACCTATTCAATATAGTACTGGAAGTCTTAGCCAGAGCAATTAGACAGCAAAAAGAAGTCAAAGGGATACAAATAGGAAAGGAAGAAGTCAAAATATCGCTATTTGCAGATGATATGATAGTATACTTAAGTGACCCCCAAACTTCAACCAGAGAACTCCTAAAGCTGATAAACAACTTCAGCAAAGTGGCTGGTTATAAAATCAACTCAAACAAATCAGTAGCCTTCCTCTACATGAAAGATAAACAGACTGAAAAAGAAATTAGGGAAATGACACCCTTCACAATAGTTGCAAATAATATAAAATACCTTGGTGTGAATCTAACCAAGCAAGTGAAAGACCTGTATGACAAGAACTTCAAGTCTCTGAAGAAAGAAATTGAAGAAGATCTCAGAAGATGGAAAGATCTCCCATGCTCATGGATTGGCAGGATTAATATAATAAAAATGGCCATCTTGCCAAAAGCAATCTACAGATTCAATGCAATCCCCATTAAAATCCCAACTCAATTCTTCACAGAGTTAGAAAAGGAAATTCTCAAATTCATATGGAATAACAAAAAACCCAGGATAGCGAAAACTATTCTCAACAATAAAAGAACTTCTGGAGGAATTACCATCCCTGACCTCAAGCTGTACTACAGAGCAATAGTGATAAAAACTACCTGGTATTGGTACAGAGACAGGCAGGAAGATCAATGGAATAGAATTGAAGACCCAGAAATGAACCCACACTCCTATGGTCACTTGATCTTTGACAAAGGAGCTAAAACTGTCCAGTGGAAAAAGGACAGCATTTTCAACAAATGGTGCTGGTTCAACTGGAAGACAACATGTAGAAGAATGAAAATTGATCCATTCTTATCTCCTTGTACAAAGCTCAAGTCTATGTGGATAAAGGACCTCCACATAAAACCAGATACACTGAAACTAATAGAAGAGAAGGTGGGGAAAAGCCTCAAATACTTGGGCACAGGGCAAAAGTTCCTGAACAGAACTCCAATGGCATATGCTCTAAGATCGAGAATTGACAAATGGGACTTCATAAAATTGCAAAGTTTCTGTAAGGCAAAGGACACTGTCAATAGGACAAAACGACAACCAACAAATTGGGAAAAGATCTTTACCAATCCTTCATCTGATAGAGGGCTAATATCCAATATATACAAAGAACTCAAGAAATTAGACTCCAGACAACCAAATTACCCTATTAAAAAATGGGGTATAGAGCTTAACAAAGAATTTTCAACGGAAGAAACTCGAATGGCCGAGAAGCATCTAAAGAAATGTTCAGCATCCTTAGTCGTCAGGGAAATGCAAATCAAAACAACCCTGAGATTCCATCTCACACCAGTCAGAATGGCTAAGATTAAAAACTCAGGTGATAGTAGATGCTGGCGAGGGTGTGGAGAAAGAGGAACACTCCTCCATTGTTGGTGGGACTGCAAGATGGTGCAACCACTTTGGAAATCAGTCTGGCGGTTCCTCAGAAAATTGGACATAGCATTACCCGAGGATCCAGCTATACCACTCCTAGGCATATACCCAGAAGATGCTCGAACATATAACAAGGACATATGCTCAACTATGTTCATAGCAGCCTTATTTGTAATAGCCAGGAGCTGGAAAGAACCCAGATGTCCTTCAACTGAGGAATGGATTAAAAAAATGTGGTATATTTACACAATGGAGTATTACTCAGCTATTAAAAACAATGAATTCGAGAGGTTCCTAGGTAAATGGATGGAACTAGAAATTATCATCCTGAGTGAGGTAAGCCAATCACAAAAGAAGACACATGGTATTCACTCACTGATTATTGGATATTAGCCTAGAACCTTGAAATGCCCAAGATGCAACTCACAGGCCACATGAAGTCCATAAAGAAGGAAGACCAAGTGAGGGTGATTCGGTCCTTCTTAGAAGGAGCAACAAAATACTCAAGGGAGCAAATATGGAGACAAAGTGAGGGACAGAAACTGAAGGAGGGGCCGTCTCAAGACCACCCCACCTGAGTATCTATCCCATGTGCAATCACCAAAGGTAGATGCTGATGTGGAAGACAGGAAGTGCATGCTGATAAAAGCCTGATATGGATATCTCCTCAGAGGCCTTCAAGAGTCAGACATATTCAGAGGCAGATGCTCACAACTAGCCATTGAACTGATCATGGGGTTCTCAATAGAGGAGTTAGAGTGAAGACTGAAGGAGATGAAAGGGTTTGTGGCACCATGAGGAGAGCAACAATACCAACCAACCACAGCTCCCAGGGTCTAAACCACCAGCCTGGGAGCACTTAGGGGGGGATCCAGGGCTTCAGCTGAATATGTAAAAGTGGAGGGCCCTGCTGGGCATAGGTGGAAGAAGAGAACCTTGACCTCATGAAGGCTGGATGCCCCAGGGGGTGGGAATTTTGAGGGTGGGGAGGTGGGAGTGGGGGGGTGTAGATAGAGGTTACATCCACAGAGAAGAAGGAGGAGGGGCGAGGGGATTGGGGGTTCCGAGGGGGTGGTGGGGGATGGGGTAAGGGGACAACATAGGAAATGTAAATAAATCATCCAATAAAAAAAAGAAAAAGAAAAAAAAAATAAAGACTAGTGGCACTCCTGTACAGAGGGCAGATAACTCTGACACAGATGATCATGTTTTATAGTTGGGCTTGTGAGGTAAAGAAATCCCCTCATTCTTGTCCATCTTATTGAAATGGAAAAAACATAGTTGTCAGGTCAATAGCTACTTGCCTTCTATATCGATCTGTACTATAATAATACCACTTTTGGAACAGCAGCTGCACCACAATGCTGATTGGGTGAAGTTTAATATGTTAGACTTTGTCTCCAACGTGCATTTATCTTTCCAATGACCTGTCATAGGATCTTAAATAGAAATGTGACAAGCATAAACTTCCCGACTCATTAAAATTTCAGTTGACTCCAATATAAATGATTTTCCCCACAATATGGTTTTAATTTCATAAATCATTATTTTTCTATAAAACTGCTTAATTGTATAGGTGACCCATCACAGTATTGGATGCATGTTCAGTTTGTTCTAAGAGAATCTGTCAGCAGGAAGGTGTCAGATGTTCAGTCATCTGATTCCTTGACTTTGACCATTGAACTTAGATGTTTGGGGGGTCTAGATAATTCTTGCTCACTACACACTGCTCTTTCTTGGTATTTCCCTGCTCTAGCCATCTTTTCCCTATAGGAGATTGAGGAAAATTCCAAAGCATATAATTATGCTAATGTCTCACCCCTCCTCAAAGAACTACAGTTCTTTCACCTGAAAGGTGCTGATTAACTATCTTTAAATAAGCCTGTGGATCAGACCATCTTTATTACCACAACTTAACAGGATGTAAAATCACCTAGAGTGTAGGCAAGACTGTGAGAGATTATCTAGATTGTGTGAATTGAGTTGTGAAGACATACCCTAAGTATGAGTATTACAGTTACCTGGGTCTTGGAGTGCAGATAAGCAGATGATAGATAGATGATAGATAGATAGATAGATAGATAGATAGATAGATAGATAGATAGACAGACAGACCTAATTGTGCATTTATCATGTACATTCATTGCTCTGTTCTCCCTCACTATGGACATAATGTACCAGCTTCCACAATCATCTACTTCCTACCCATGATGGATGGAATACACCCTTGAACACTTGGAGAAAGAAAAGCTGTATTCAGGGCTTAAAGAATTGAGAAGCCATGAGCCAGTGAGGTACCTGAATAAGTAAAACAAACAAACAAACAAACACACACACACAAACATACACACACACACACACACACACACACACACACACGATGAGCCATCAATAAACTGTCCCCAAATGGTAGATGGAGAGAAGTGATTCTTCAAAGTATAACTCTAACTTCCATATTGGCATGCTTGATTAAATGTTGTCCCCTACCAATAGAAAATAAACAAGTAACAACATAATGATATAAGTTAGAGTAAGAAATATCCACTATCTGTTAGTTCAAATATCATGCAACACTAATCTTGAAGCACTGCTCCTCCTTCACATGGTAATGCTGTTCTGTTTACTTTGAAATCTTTACCTCCCTGCCTCATAGGCCCTTGAGCACTGATGATCTCAGGATGTAGAGGACCTGAGGAGCAGGGTACTGTGGTTATAAATGACCAGGAGATGGAGACTATGTCACAGGGCGACTTGTTTATCTTGTTTATCGAAGAAGAAGTGTTAGATTATATAGTTCCAGTCACAGGGAGGGGAGGAAAAAGGACAAAGGAGGAGGTGCAGCAGGGGACAGAGGCCTTCCAAGTATATTAGCTAGATTATCGAATTGCTGGTAACACGGTTTCTGAGAACCCTATTCTTTGGCCAGGGAATAGAAGTCTAACTGACTTTTTTTTTTGTCTCTAAGGAGGTGAGTAACCTCAAGCCTGATTTGGGCAGAGAGCAGGCCCACTCCTGCAGTGCTCTCTATGAGCTCTCCAGGGTGTATGACCAGTGCTTTACTGCCCCTTGTCTGGCTGGAAACCCACAGAAATCTGTATCCAGCTATGAGTATCTCATATTTAAACAAAGAGCATTTCTCATTGCTATGGTTAAGTGATGACTGCCAGTTCAGCTACTCTTGGTATAGCCTTAGTTGTCTTCTCTTCTTGTCTGTTTAATTAACTAAAATCAACTCTTTTAAAGAATGATAGTATGCTACAGACCTGAATGAATATAATTAACCAGGATGGGAAAAATATCCATTGGTCAACATTCTAAGGATGAGAAGAAGAACCCAAGCTTCAAGTGACAGCTCATTATTTATTCTAATACGCCCAAGTCAAGCTCTACCATGTTCTTTCAACTGTGATGAGAATTTTTAAGAGTTGACTTTACCATTTTTTATGATACACCTCCAGCACTGAAAAAAATATTTTTAATAATACATATATATGTGCATGAGTTTGTTCATATATGTTAAATGTTTGATTCAGCATAATACCTCAAGACTTTTAATGGCTTTGCTTTGTATGTTCGTTCCAATAAATGCACTCTGAAAGCCCAAAGTATGCCAAGACTAAGCTAATGGGCTTTTACAATGGAAGGCTGGATGAGAGAGGTTCTGGTTTTATGAAAATGCAAGCTAACAGGAAAAACAAAATGAACAGTGAGTATGCTATTATCATGGGGGTGGGGTAGTCAGGGTAACTCTGGGGCTTACAAATTTCAAAATAAGTTAGATGAAATCAGAAGTAGAAACAGATTTTCATTGTTAAGTGAAAGTATGGAACATTGATTGAATGAAAGAAAATAGGTCAGAGCTACTAGAGTATTTAATTTTATATTGGCGACATTACACAGTTCACACACATTTCAAGAAAAATTTAGAAATTAGTACAGATCAATGCTTTCCAGATATTAGTGATTGGAAGGAAAGAGGGTTTATATTGACATTTGATATTGTAAAGGAAGTGCGACAATAAGATTTTGCTTTCTTTCAAAGCCCAGTTCTGCCAAAATAGACAATTGAAAAATGTATTATAAAATGACTATGTGGAATTTCTTTCAATGTTTTAATATTGTGGATTAGAAAAGAGCCTTCTTGCTATTTCCAAAGAACACACAGCACAAAACCACAAACTAATAGGTGCACTTCAATGTATTTCAAAACACATAGTAAAGGCTCCAATAGTGCTAATTAGCTTAGAGACTTAGTTGATTCCTATTGTTAACTTCACATAAATAGATCTTTTTAAGTATGTTTTTGTATATGTTGGATGAAAGGTTTGCTGAAATCTGATGAAAGAAAATAATTACTAGTTATATTTTCAAAATACACAGAGACAGCTAAGACTTGACTGTTGTGTAAACAGACATAATACATATAAAGATAACTGAATCATTATGTAATAATTATAATCAACTTTACTGCCACATCCCCCAAAGCAGTGCAATCACATTTAGGATGCTATTTAATCACATTTATCTGTCTACTGTTAAAGTGGCCATGACACTGTCAGTTCTGCACAATCTTAAGGCACTCTTTCAGTTTGTTCACAGAGTTTGGGGATTGCAAAGCAGGTTGAGTACAGTATTTTTTTTTTTTCTGTGAGTTAATGAAGCACTTGTCTTCTCTGCATTCTGTATCTCCCTGGAACATCTTCAAAAATGGCAAAAGAGGTAATTGCATTAAATTTTGTTGTGTATTATGTCCAATAACATTGCATCATTTACAATACACAAGGCTGAGAGCAATGGTGAGTGGCCTAAGGTACAGAAAAACAAACAATTCTTTGCTCGGAGCCAAGCCCATGAAATTACCATCTGTTCTGGAAAGACTAGTCAGTTAAAGTACAAAATTAAGAAAGGACATTTGTGGTCTCAGGTCCCAGGAATTGAAAGAACATCTGGTATTTCCCAGAAGCTGGTTACTATAGTGGGATGGTCTTGGGCAAAGAAAATATGATAGTGGGATAGCCTTAAGCAATGATCCTTGCCTAAGCTTCCCGTTTTGCCATGCCTTTATAACCTGCTGCCTGATAATAAAATTTAAGAGCTTGATCAGAACCCTTGACTTGCTCTCCTACTTTGTGTCTCTTGTCCCTTCATTTTTTTGTCCCCCTCCCTAGATCCTTGATGAATTCCCCTCAGGCTAGGACAACTCTTCATATGTGCGTGCAAACTATAAAGACTAATTTACCCAGATCATTTGTCAAAACAAACAACTTTTGATAATTACTAAGACATTACAGAAATTCAACATGTGTCAAAAAATCATCAACTTTTGAAAAGTGTCCACTGTATAGGAAACAGCTTTTTAGGCCCCAAAGAAACAAAAGAACAAAATAATTTGAAGATATAAACATTTTATCTGTACAAAGTTGACTCTATTTATTTTCCTCATTTTAAAAAGTTTTGATGAATGCATTTGCCTGTTTACTAGCTTTAACTGGTTTTGCTTATGGACTATTTAATTAACCAAAAGGGTAGTGAAGACATAGAAAGTTCTTAAAAATTCTTATAATCTGGGAAAGAAAGAAAGAAAGAAAGAAAGAAAGAAAGAAAGAAAGAAAGAAAGAAAGAAAAAAGGAGAGAGAGAGAGAGAGAGAGAGAGAGAGAGAGAGAGAGAGAGAGAGACCCTAAGGAGGCCACAGGGACTGAATTGCCAACAAGGGAGCATGCATGAGACTGACCTTGGCCCTCTGCACATATGTAACAGTGGCGTAGCTTGGTCTCTGTTGGGTGTTGGTCTGGTGCTGCTATACAATCAAATGCTAAATGCTGTAGTCCAAGATATAGTTGCCCCAAGACTAGCAAATTCCCATGTATGTACACCAGCTTTTGTTATGCAAACCTTGATTCCTAATTCAAAGTTAATTGGTAAATAAAAGGCTAGAGCCTAGGATTGGGCAATCGAGAAAGAAAGGAGGAATTGAAGATCCAATGAGGAATCTCAGGGAAGATGCGCGAGAAAGAGGAGAGGAAGAGGAGAGAAGTCAGCCATGAGAGGGGAAGGACCATGAGCACATGACCAGGAGAAACATCAAGTAACAAGGGGCTGGGATATAAATTAGCTCAGAACCTACCAAATCTAGACTTACAACTTGTTAAAACCAAACCAAACCAAACCAAACCAAATCAGATTGTGTATCTTTTAGTCAGGCTAGATAGAATACATAATTCATTTTACAGGTCTTCATGGGAGACTCCTAACAGGAAGAACATGTGCTGTCTCTGATTCTGCTACCTGTTTTTGGGACCCTTTCCTCTTTACAGGGCTCCCTCTTCTATTACAGAAGAAGATGCACCTAGGCTTACTGCAATTTGATATGCTAAGGCTGGTTTATATCCATGGGTGGCTTCCACTTTCCTAAAGAGAAAATGAGGAGTGTGGAGAGGGAGTGGAGTAGGGAAGGGAAACTGCAGTCTAGAGATAGGTAAAGTAAACAAGTAAATTAATTAAAGAAAAAAGAAAAGATGTGTTTGATTAACTTTACTTACAGTTGTGGTATAAGGGTTTATTTACAGGAACATGGACAACTTGTTGTTGACTAACCCTGTGAAGAAAGTAACTCTTCTTTGCCAATCAAGCATGAAATGCCTCTAACTCCTGAAAGGAGTGGGGGTTTTCTTACCTCCCTCATACAGTGGAGAATGTTGAGGAGTCCAAACTTTTGCAGATCTTTGCAGGTAATCTAGGCTGCCCTGCATTCAATTGTACAGCCACAAGACCCTACTGGAAGCCAAGGTCTACATCATTCCATGCATTCTATTATTTTTAAAAAAAAACTGCCCCGTTTTCTGTGGCATTTCATGAGTTTCAGGATTAACCACCATCCAATAAACATGCTATTCAGATAGACAAAAAAATATTAACAGAAACAAGCAAAACATCAACATTTGCTTCTTTTAATAGAGAATATGAACATCTGCTCTTCTATAAGATTTATGTATATGCATCATTAAACATTGTGAGCATTTTATATCTATATATTTCTTGAAGCTGCTACCAGAAAATACATTTATACACACAGTTTTAACAATCCAAAGTAATTCATCCAAAGCAGATAAGACCAGTGACTTTACTAAAAAAAAAAAAAGATAGATTTGGAAAGAATTCTGGCTAAGTCACTCTTAGGCACATCCTGCTGCTAGAATCATTTTGTTTTAGGCTTTAACCTTAATGTTTATTGACTAATAATGCTTTTACGTCCTTATGCAGGAGCAGCACACCTGAGGTTAGAGTCCTATTCTTCTACCTGAAAGTAGACAGTGTCCATATAAAAATCGTTACAGTGCATCTCTCTTGACCTTCTTGTCAAAGGAATCCAGATATCAACACAACATGGTAATGAATGACAGCTTACTAATTGTCCAAAAATGAAATGTTGCAGTTAGCTTCTAATCTATAAACACAAACCTAAAAATGCTTCTTTTATTATGCCAGCCTGACTGAAAGTTAACAAGTTGCTTACTGTCTAACAAGTTCCTTGCTGTCAAATACATAAAAGTTGAGAAATTTAAACTTTAAATTATTAGTCAAATATGTTCTCTCACAATTTCATACATGTACACTAAGCAATTTAGCTCCCTGTTTCTTACTGGTTCCCACATCCCTCCTGATTCCTCCTAGTGTCTCATCTTCCTCTGAAATCTCTTACATATTTACTAGGTTGAGTTTTTTATAGCGTCCCAAGGGGTTTACTGATAAGCTGAATAGTATGTTTACAAATGGATACCATATTCTGTGACATTCAGAATTGGTCTGTTGCCAGCAGTTTAAAACTATATAAAGGTGCCTAGGTCAACAAAGTGTGGTAGGGCCTATGAGATCCTTCCTCTTTAACAGCTGACAGTTGGTGGGGCCCAGGTCTTTTGTACTCAGTGATAATTATACATGGTTATATGAGTTTATGGTCCCTCACTCAGTGTTCTTTGTAGAATATGGTACTTCACAGACCTTCTCCCAGTTGCTCGGTTCTTACATTTTTTATGCTTCCAATTAATGATGTTCTCTGAACCTTCAGAGGGTCATGTAAATGTGTTGTCTAGGGCTCAATCATCTGTTATTTTCACCATTTGGTCCAACCCAGTCTCTTTTGCATTTGTGTCCATTCACAGAAACTTGAGAATTCTGTAGGCTGAAAGTAAGTTTTTGTATGTAGATATAAACACATATATTCAAGAGGTAGTTTCATGCTATGGAAACTAAGCTAAGCAGCCATCATAGGTTCCCTGGGAGTTCTGAGAATTCTTCAGTCATAGATTTTGGACTAGGTTTCCAGTCTTAGATCTAGATTCCCTCTTGCAGAATGATCTCCAAATACAATTGTGGAGTGGTTGGTTACTCCTCTAATAATTATGCCACTATTACACCAATGCGTACAGCTTGAATGGAAAGTTGGTAGTATAGCCCAGAGAATACAGAACTGTGTTAGACTGTAGGTGTCTTTACTCCCAAAAGACTTTATTGTGTGATTTGACATTGTGAGAGCCGTCGAGTGGTCAGTATTCTCCTAGCTAGTATCAGCTTAATTTTTCTAGGTACTGCATTCAAGAAGTGTGGTATGTACTGTGTTTTGTGTGTTATTAATTAGTTCTGGTGAGTAAGCATGTGAAATGTCAAGAGTCCATAAGAATACTAGCTTTAGTCTTGGTGAAAACTTTCAGGAAACTGCATTTTAAAATAATTATGTGTAATTTTATAGCAATAAATGTATACTTGAATTGTTAATGTAAAAGCAAATATAAGAAATTATCTAATTTTACCTTAAAAAATTCAGTAACTCATGGCTCCTCCTTTATAAAAGCATGTAGTTCTTAGTTATTATTGTATTAACATCCAAGGATTATTTCCATCAACCTCTTTTTCATAAGAAAATGATCTTTACTTGACATTCTTAGTATGCATATTATTGTTTCTGTAATAGTTAGAATAAGTATCTTAGATCCATATTTTCTTTTCTTATTCTTGTAATATTTTAATCTATTCTTTGAAAATTATTTACATGTATACAATATATCTTGATGATACATACAATAATTTCCTGACTCCTTGCACCTGATAATATGAAACTCTACCACCTTCGTGTCCTTTTCTTTTTCTTCATCGTCTTCACTCACCTTCCCTCATCATACTGCCCTTGTATCAGCCTATATCATCACAAGGAAAAGGGCAAGTGCTGTACAACTGGAGAACACAAGAAATCATCATATTTTTATAAAAGTTGCTGTCATAATCACTTCATTTGTTATTAACTACAATCTCTTACTTGTCTAATTTATAGATTAAACTTCATTATACAATGCATGTCAGGTAATATTTATAGGGTTTGGTACTACCCCATGTTTGAAGCATCTACTTTTCCAAGGATTGTATGAGAGTGAGATCATTACTAATAGCCCTTCAATGAAGAAGCCCTGATGTCTAGATTTCATATACTGATCATTCTACATAACCTTGTCTGTGCTATATTCACCTGCCAAGATTCCTCTCTTTCTTTCTTTTTCTATTTTCCCTCCTTCCTTCCTTCCTTCCTTCCTTCCTTCCTTCCTTCCTTCCTTCCTTCCTTCCTTCCTATTTTCTCTTTTCTTTTCTTTCTTTCTCTCTCTCTCTTTCTCTCTCTTTCTTTCTTTCTTTCTTTCTTTCTTTCTTTCTTTCTTTCTTTCTTTCTTTCTTTCGATTTTTTTAGTCTCACAGTTCCTATATTCTTTGGTGCCTGTGACTTAAATACTTGTTTCTACCATCACATTCATTCAAGATTAAAGGGTTTGTTTTGTTTCCATATACAGGACTTTGTCAGTTACATAGTTTAGGGTGTGGCTTTCTAATTTGTAAGGATGAAAGTTGTTATGTGAAGGAATGTGAGGACAAAACTCCCACCTTAATGTGAATAAGAGCTCATTCTGGAGACAAAGTTTAGGAACAATGACCTGGGAGACACGAACCTAGTTTTACCAAGGTTTTCATGTTTCCACATTGAAGCAGTCTTAGGGGAGAGGGGTTTCAGGAACAGAACAAAGGAAGTCATAAATCTAGGCAGTTTCAATATAGATTGGTGGGAATGAAAGGCAGTTATAACATGGGGGGATCTGTCCTCTTGTCCTTGGATGCTAGCTGGTGATATTTTATTTATTAAGTTGGTGGAAGTTAGTAGTCTGTTACTAGCTTCCAGAAAGGTTTTATTATGTAATGACAGGATGTTAGTTCCAACAGAGAAGTGGTCATGGCTATTTGAGCAGCTAAAGGTAGCCCAAGAGAAGATAATTAGGTGCTAGGTCTACTATATTCTCATCGCTCTTCATTGCTACTCTTCTTTTTTTTTTCTTTTTTTTTTCTTTTTTTTTCTTTTTTTTTAATGTGTTAGTCACTTTTTTTTTAAATTTTTTTCTTTTTGAACATGAAATGCTTTTTTTAATAGCATGTTTTACAAGGGGAGGGGGTAAGAGGGTCCAGGTGGTGGAAAAGTACAAAATCTTCTTGGCCTGTGCCTTGAAACATGTCATGGTCTATATGGTACACTGCCTTGAATTATGATCTACCTGCAGTTCTTCAGAAGATATGGTACACTGCTTGAGTTATGGTCTCCCTGCTATTCTTAAGAAGACATGGTACTCTGCTTTGAGTCTATCTGCAGTTGCTAAGCAGGATCCTGGTATGCCTGGCTTTGCCCTCATTTCTCTCGCTAGAGAGCTTGGCCTCTTGATCACCACAACAAAAATTGGCTTTTTCCTAAACCAAGGCCACCCTTGATATGGCCGCTAACATTGGGGAGCCTTCCTTTATGACAATATTACACCCCAAACTGACAAATGGTTGGTAACTTGAACATTTACAAGAGACTAGGATGGCTGTGAGTTAGTCCAATGATGGGATTATTGTAGGTCCACTTCCCAGGGGCCCACCCAATGCAGCTGAAAAGGAGTGCGTGGTGCTGGGAGTGGGTGCAGCCTACATGGCCTAAGACAGGGCTCTCACCCTCCTTTCACCCACATCAGAGTCCTTTGACGTTGCCCATCGTCGACAGCCTAAAGCCTTCGACCATCGATGTGACTCATCTCACATCAGTGTTTTGGGGTTGTGAACTTGTCTAAGACCCCCCCATAATTAGACATCCAAATTCAAAACTCACATAGTTGGGATTGAACATAAGACGCCTTCTCTAACTAAACAGAGAAGGGGGAGATGCCAGAAGCCAGGACCCTCGCCCTTACCCTTACCCCCTACCTTTCCCCACCTGCACATTGCTACTCTTCTAATCAGTCAATCTGCTTTTTCACACACAGCTTCTTTCCAGGAATTTCATTTATAAGTTCTTGCTTAAATCATATGTGTTACCTCATGTACAAAGATATAGAGCTATTATAAGAAGAGAAAATTAAATGCCATCACTTTCGGGATTATAACTGTTACCATTGAACAGAAGTGCATAATAAGGACCAATAATGGCTGAAATTTTATTGTAAACACAGATTCTGTGTTCACAATCTGTGTCACTTCTGAGAGCTACTCCGTTCAGAACATCATAGAATTTATAGTTAGAAAGAAGCCGGAAAAGCACATAATTCCCCCTATGTATGTTCCATATGATAAAATTGAAACCACAATTACCAAGGGAAATTTCTTAGTGCCATTCAGCTTGCAGACAGAAGAGATAAGAGAGCATCTGGGACTCATTATTCAGGGGTTAGCAATTTTTCTTTTTGCATTTTCTATGAGATATAAGTTGAAGTTTAAAGGTGAATACAGGCATAGACTCGAATTCAGGAGTCACCTTTAGATGGTCATGCAGTAGAATATCATGCTGACAAATTCATCAAGGGCAAGTTCTAAATCCAGAAGTTAGCTTCAAACACTCAAATTCAGCAACAGCCTACCCACAAAGACCACCTCCTCTGATAGCAGACGTCTAAGAAAAAAATCTGAAAAAGAATAGTTTGACAGTTAGTGTGTGTGTGTGTGTGTGTGTGTGTGTGCACAATCTGGTTACAATACCCACAAAGACCAGCAGAAGGTATTGGAACTTCTTGAAATGGAATTTCATATGATTTTGAAAGCTGAAAATGAAACCTGGTTCTTCTGCAAGAACAGCAAGCACTCTTAAACACAAGTCACGTCTCCAGACCACATGACAGATTTTTGATTTATAAAGAGAACAAGTCTCACTGGTAATAATCAGGTATTATTTACTTAGGATCCCAATGTGTTTCTGAATATAAATTTAGCAAATTAATTAAAGATTATATATCTAGTGGCAATTTGATAAACATGGATATTTATCACTGGATGTCTTTATGACTCTTGCTTTTAATTTCAAACACTGTGAATGTCTTCTAGCAGAAGGTAGCCTTTATATAGTATTTAATGCTACTGGTAGATAGCAGGATTTCTGGAATGTTCACTATTGTTAACTTATAATTTACTGGTAAAAGTATGCATAGATATATGTGCATGCTTTGAACACTGCTATAGGTTGCCATCTTTACTGCAAGCAAAGGTACTGTGTTATTGCAAATGCTAAGTCTTAAACTGCATCAAATCTATGAATGGTATGTAATTACATAAGTAAACATGAGCCTCTCTAAGAGAAATATGGATACATGTATATATTATTGAAGAATTTTAGTGAAATACAATCTTTGTAATGAACATACAAGATAAACTTAGAGTTTTTACTTTAGCCATTGTGCTTATGAATAAATATTAACATAACTCTGTGCAGGTTAAATAATCAAGAACTAAGTTTTGTTTATTTCATTAATCACTTAATTGACCTTCACACATCTTGAACAGGAATTGGAATTCTGTATCTAAACACAGCACAGCAGTAGATACGCCAACCCAGCGTTATAACCAGACACATACCAGTCAGTATACTTAGTTAACAAATTTCCCCCAGATTTAGCAGGCAGCCGTGGGTGCTGACACTGAGTGACAGCACACTGAGTCTGGTAGTCAGACCCCACTTGAAGATTTTGAATAGAATCAAGCACTACATGTATAAAACACTCTTTAAATAATGCATTTTTTTCTGGAATCCAAGGCATTTATTTAATGAATGTCCCACATGTCTCATATGGCAGTGGGTTACTAGCAGATATATTGGCAGTTCCAAATAGCACAGACAATTGAACAGATCTGGTTTTTTTCCTCTAACACTTGTTTGAAGTTATAATGCATTGTCAACTAAACAACTGTAACTCTATGTTGATGGACTCTGGCTCCCTCTTTATACTTGCTCTCTCACTCCCACATAAATTAAAATTTTACTTATAATGCCAACATTTTAAATTATATATGATTAAAGAAGCTTGAAATAGAAAATTCTTCAGTGTCGCCTCACATTTCATATCCTGTGGAATGCTGTAGACACTTGTATATAGATATCATAAGCTTGTCTTTACTTATTAATAAATACTTAGTATCCAGCTGAAGAATAATTTTACCAGTTGTTTACAGCTTATCTAAAATTACATTCAGGAATAAAATACATCCAGGAAGCATTTTCATAGACCTGAGTAGTAAAATGCCAGGTGGTGTATATATGCATGTATATGGTGTATATATGTATGTGTATATGAATATATCCATCTGAGTACCATCTATCTATCCATCCACTCACCCACCCACCCACACACACACACACACACACACATACCCATCTATCTATCTATCTATCTATCTATCTATCTATCTATCTATCTATCATCTATCTATCTATCTATCTATCTATCTATCTATCTCTAAATATGTATCTAACTATTGTCTGTCTACAAATCTAGGTATCTATGTAACTAGATATCTATGCATATAAATAAATAAGTATGTATGCATGTATGCATCCTATAAGTATGTAAATATATATGTATACACACACATACACACATATCTTTTTACCTATTAACTTACCTATGTATACATATTCTTACTTGTTGAAAAGAATGTGAAATGCAGTAACAAGATGTAAAATAACAAGAGATTATAATTCTGAAATCTACAAGCCAATAGTATAATGAACATGATTTGTAAAAAACATTCTTCAATCATATGGCTTAGTTTAAAGTGCTACACAAAGTATTTACAGAAAAGGTTATATATATATATATATATATATATATATATATATATATATATATATATGACAAAATTCTATCATATTCTCATGGCTGGTTTGGTAATTAATTGCCTAGAGACTTTAATGAATGAAATAATTAAAATTTATATACACTCTGATCCAATACTTTCATTTTAGGTAATTTCATAAAATCATAATTGCTAATATATAAAGAATTTTAATTTGTAATATTGCTTAATACTCTTAAATAAATATGATCTAATATATATGTATATATATTGCTTCATTATTTTACACCACATAATAAGATATTGTTTGTTCATTAAAAGAGATAATAACATTGAAGAATGACTATGATAATATAAAGTCAATACTCAAAATTATATTTTTTATGACTTCCATTCTTTCAACAAATGTGTTCATAAACACCAGAATACTGTTACTGATAGTTACATTTTATAGTGACAAGAAACTTTTTCTTTCCTTTGTTTTATTATTTGGGTTTTTTAATCCAAAACCTTTTTTTTGCCTGTATACTATAGTTTCAAGTTCAGTGTTTTGTTGAATTCTCAATATGCAAATAAGTGGATATCAATTATATATTATGTATTATTATATAACATATAATAATATATTATATATTATTTGTGTGTGTGTGTGTATTTGCTTATTTTACACTTTTAGACTACTGATTCTTGAACTTTCTTTTGGGCTCTTTTTCTTTAATTGACTAAAGAAGCAGTTTCTTATTTTTATTTTTTATTTTTTATGTTTAACCACTATTTATTTTTAAATTCACATTAGCAGGTTCACAAAGTTTGTATATGGAAAGATATTTTAGTTAAACAAAGGATTAACCACAACTTCAGAAATGTGATCATTCCACCAGAGATATTAATAATTGGATATTATATATTAATACCATCTTACACATTTTCTTTCTTAATTTTATATAATTTTAAGACCAAACAGATAACATAAATGATATGATCTAGTAGTAAACTTTATAATGTCATCAGGCTTAAAAATACCAACCTTCAATTTCAGCTTGAGGCATGTGATATATTTCTTACTGGGAGATAGCATATTAGATTGCACTAGTTGTAAGGCATCTCCCATCAAATTAAATGTATGCCACCCTGACCGAATATATTAGACTTTCAAACACCATCAGAAACTGTGTCTTATTCAAATAGACAAATCAAAGGAATACATAATTTTTCTCAAATAAAGGGTACTTTTTGTTTGAACCTTCTACATTTTTTAAGCAATTCAAATTTTATTGAGCATTTTCTTGTTAAAAATTGAAGAAGTCATGTAATTTTGATATTTCTTTGTGGAAGATATACAGCATTAGCATTCAGCTTGTATAAAACTTTGAAAAATCCAAAGTAATATCACAGATGCATTGATTCATCATAACAAGTTCTGAGCATCTTATTTCATCAGGTCAACTACTCTGATTGTATAGCTCAGGCAATGACTCATTTCATGATGAAAACAGACAATAAATATTGCTATAAAATTACTCTACCCAAAGCAAATTCCAGAAGACTGAAATTGTATGTTGTGACTTTGCAAAAGACTTTTCTTTACTAGTGAATGTTAAATGAAAACTTACAATTTATAATTATTTAAATCTATTTATTTATCTAGCAATAGATTCTGTATATGATTGACATCATCTTTAACTAAAATACATATAATAATAGCAGTGACAATAGCCAATGCATTTGATGAACCATATATTTTCCCATAATTTGCTGGATAGATAGAACTTAGTTTTAAAAATAGACAGTCAGTAAGACAAAACGGCAATCTCCAATTCAGAAAAAAATCTTCACTAACCCTATATTTGATAGAGGGCTAATATCCAATATATCTAAAAATCTCAAGAAGCTAACCTCCAAAACACCAAACAGCACAATCAAAAAATGAACTAAACATAGACCTAAACAGAGAATTCACAACAAAGGAATCTCAAATTGGCCAGAGGCATTAAAATTTTTTTTGAAGTCCTTAATCATCAGGGAATGCAAATCAAAACAATCCTAAGATTCAACCTTGTACAAATCAGAATGGCTAAGTTCAAAAAGTCAGGTGACAGCACATGCTGGTGAGAATGTAGAGAAAGAGGATCACTCCTCCATTTCTGGTGGGATTGCTAACTGGTTGGTACAACCACTTTGGAAATCAATCTAGAGGTTCCTCAGAAAATTGGAAACAGATCTGCCTGAAGATCCAGTTATATCACTCTTATGTGTCTATCCAAAAGATGCACCACCATACTACAAGGACTTCTGCTCCACCATATTCATATCTGCTTTGTCTGTGGTAGCCAGAAGCTGGAAACAACCCAGATGTCCCACAAACAAAGAATAGATAAAGAAAATGTTGTTCATTTATACAATGGAATATCGTTCAGCTATTAAGAATGAGGACATCATGAGTCTTGCAGACAAATGGATGGAACTAGCGTATATAATCCTGAGTGAGGAAACCCAAAATGGCATGCATGGTATGTACTCACTAGTAAATTGATATTAGCCAAAAAATATAGAATACCTAGGATACAATGCACTTAACTCAAGAAGGTTAACAAGCTGAAGGGCCCAAGTGATGATGCCTCAATCAACTGGGAAAGGAGAAAAAAGCAATCATGAGGGGCAGAGTGAGAGAGGGACCTGAGTGGGAGCAGAGACAGAGAGGTGGTAAAGGGGAACATGATCAGGTATTGGGGGAACAGGTCTGAAGCCCTTAGGGCCAGCAGAAATTATGGAAACAAGCAACTTTGGGAGATAGGATGTGGGGGATCCTCTAGAATGCACCAGACCTGAGAGGTGAAAGACCCTCAGTACTCAAAGGAAAGGACCTTAGATGAGATGCCAAACAGTGGGGAGAGGGAACTTGTAGAGTCCACCTCCAGTAGAAAGATGTGACATCAATTGGAGGGATGGGGTTGCCATCCCACAGTCAAAAACTCTGACCCAGAATTGTTCCTGCTTAAAGAACTCCAGGGACAAAAAATGGAGAAGAACCTGAGGGAAAGGATGATCCATGACCAACCCAACTTGAGATCCAGCTCAAGGGGAGGCTCCAAGGCCTGACCCTATTACTGATGCTATAGTGTGCTTACAGACAGGAGCCTAGTATGGCTGCCCTCCAAGAGGCCTAACAAGCAGCTATAAGAGTAGTCAGGTACAGATACTTACACCCAACCATTGGACTGAAGTTGGGAACCACTGTAGTTGAATTAGGAAAAGGCTGAAGAAGCTGAGAAGGGGGAGCAATCCCATAAGAATACCAGCAGTCTCAACTAACCTGCGCCCCTGAGATCGCTCAGATATAGAGCCACCAACCGGGCAGCATACAAGAGTTGATCTGAGGTCCCTGACACATATACACATCAGAGGACTGCCTGGTCTGGCCTCAGTGGAAGAAAATGAGCCTAACCTTCGAGGAACTTGAGGGCCCAGAGAGTGGGGAGGGAGGCCTGTCAGGGGTGGGTGGGCCGAGAACATCTTCTTAGTGACAGGGAGAGGAGAAATGGGATGAGGATCTGTGAGAGGGGTACCTGGAAGGGTGCAACAGCTGGATTGTAAAACATTAGAGTAATAAAGATATATTGAAAAAAAACATAAGCAATACATGCCTAAACTATAAGTGAACAAATAATTCCACAAATAAAATATGTTTAAAAATATTCAATGTTAATAGATAAGATGCTAGCAACCCCTATAAAGGAACTCACTGGCCTCTTCAGGTCATTGTCCTTTCTGCAAAGAAAATGCTGCTGTGTTTTTTATTAACTTACCTCTCCTTTTTAGTTGTGTGACTGAAGTTTTTCTTTCATAAACATGTTTTGGTAATTCATACATAAATCTTAAGAAACGTTCAGTCTTTAAGATTCTTTGTTTTTCACTATATTTGTCTATATATTTTAACAGATTTATTATTTTTCTTAATGATTAGCAAGGTTATGCTTCTAGATTTTTTGACCAGACCAAATAATATGGCCATAAATATTTGAATATGTCCTACAGGGCAGTGATCTGTGAGAAGAAGTCTGGTAAGGACAAGCTAAAGGAATAGAAAGGCTAGAAGGAATGTTAGGAGCTTTGCCTGCCCCAGACACCATAGCCACAGCCCCCCACAGAGAGATGTGTGACCATCAGTCACAAAAGGACAAAGCCCCAAGCCCTTTCACATGTAGATAAGGCTTCCTTAACATTTCAGATCAACGCAATAGGAAAAGAGACATGACCATAGTCAATAGGACCAAAACAGAGTTCTCCATGCTAGTGAGGACCCTAGCAGCCTGGAAGTCTTAGCCAATTAGCTTCCCTTCCCAGACATTCCTCCCTGCAAAAGGTATTTAATCTCAGGCCCACCCTGAGAAGTGGGGTACGGTTTTATGCATCCATGTTTGCCATGACAATAAATTATTTAGAACCATGGGCTATCCCTTTTCACCAAGATCCACTGTGGGAAGCCAGTGCCTACAGAGCTGCAACCTAATCTCCTGTAGAAGGCGTCTCTGCATTCCCAGTCACAACAACCACCAAGCCTTCATCCACTAAGCTAAGGACAATCTTCCCTGACTTGAAGTTAGAGCTCCCCTCTTCACCTTCTCCCCAACCCCTGACCCTGGGGCTACATACCATTCCCTGTCCTCAGACTCCCTACTCCATTCTCTACTCTTCAGCAACTCCCAGTGGCCCCTGGATGTTCAAGAGTTTAAGAACCTCATTGCCCCAGCTTTATCGCAGGCCTGGGGACCCTTGAGCCAGATCTGGCTTTCCCATGTCTCAGACTTCTTTCCCACCCCTGGGCAGTACCTAGATGCTTCCCTACAGCCCACCACCTGATCTGGCAAGGGGAGTGGGATAAGTGCATTCAAACTCCCCTTTTTCTGCCTCCCCAAGTGGCCATGCCCAAAGGCGGAGACTACACGGGCCAACAACCCTACAATGTCCTACCTGGTGTTTGTCGCTAGAATACCTAACGTTGATTTAGAACTTACCCTCCCAAGCAATGGTACACTGCAGTCCTTTCTACTGTGTCTCTTTGTCAGCTCCACATTCACTAGATTGAGGACATCTGTCTTCCGTGGCAAGAATGTATACAACTTATTTTAAAAGCATCTGTTGATACCATCTTCTGCATAAAGAAGCTTTTCTGATGAAGGTTGAGCAAGCAATTGATCTACAAGCAGCTTGGGTATGGATTCCATCTCCTGAAATGGGCCTTCAGTCAAATCAGAGATTGTTTGAGTATTCTCACAAGTTAAACTTTTGACCTTAACACAGCAACTGCAAAATATACTGGGTAAATATTAAAAGCAAAATGAGTTATAAAATAATCTATGGTCCATGTAGTAAGATGAGCATATATCATTCACTAAAAACATTGCAACAATCAGTAAGCATAAAGAAAATGTAGACAACTGAAACTAATATTAAAATCCTTTTAAAAAGTAGCCAAAACTAAATAACATATTCCATTTCCTACATAGTCTCAAGACATGATATTTGGCATAACTTATGGGAACAGGTAAGCTCTTCTGCCAAGAAGACTCAAGGCCTGAAAAAAACATACATACCATCCATGCACACATGCACACACACACTCAAACATGTACAGACATGTGTACAGAACATCAATGTTTAGACATGAAACAAACTGAGATAAAGGAAAATCTATGAATATAATAAATTGTTACATCATCAGTTGACTTTTCTGTTGGGGAACTATTATGTCCACATGTATGTGTGGCACATGGGTATTTTCATTCTAGTGGAAAATTGTATAGCTTGCTTCATCACTCTCCATCTTACTTCTGAGAAAACATGGATTGAAGACTCTGTACTTGGCCCTCTACCACCATCTGATGCTCAGAAATCCCTACTAGTCCTCCTGTCCCTGCATTCCCCACTGGGTTTACAGGCACACATGGCCACACTCTTATTTTTTATGTGAGTGTTAAGATCTGAACTCTGGTCCTCAAGCTTACAAAGGAAGATGCTTTGATCTCTGAGCTGTCTTTCCAGCATCATTTCATCTACTAACATTTTCATTATCATGAAACATGTTTATCTTTGACTTTTTCCCTCTCAGTTCAAACTCTATTCTTCTCTGTTAGTTACCTTTCTTTTCCTGTTCAAAGACCATGGCTACCACATAAATGACAATCACCAAGCACATCCTCACATTATCATGCTTTGTTTATTGTTTCCATTTCCTCAAGCTTTGTCTACTGTATTTTACTCAATATATTTTCTACTGCCACAAGATTAATGACAATCTCTGTCATCCTGTTACATTAATCCTCCCATGTTTATTACTTTTTGTTTTGAATTTTCTTTCACTTAGTTCATTTCGACACAAGTCCTTCAAATTATACTTGTATTTTTGTTTTACCTACTTCTGTTTGTTTCTGATACAATTTCAAACTTTCAGTGAAGGGTCAAGAGTGCTTAGATTAGACAATTTCTCAAGTATATTAGAACGTCTGCCAACCTGACACTCCAACATAACTGAACACTTAAGTCTCTGTTCCTACAGCTACATACACATCTTTGCATGACCAAAACACAAGCATCAAAACCAGAAAATATGTATAAAAATATTCCTTTGCTAAAATTCTGATATATATGTTTTCATTAGTTCCAGGACATTCAATTTGCATGACTATGTATTCCATTCATTGCTTATCATATCTTGTTTCATCTTAAAGACTAACCTCAATCAGAATAGGTGCACATTCAATTTATGTCACATTAGTGACAACTATACCCTAGATGTGCATTTTTAACTTTCTCATTTGAATTTCTTCATTAGTGTACCAAGGTGTTTGGCCACTTTTTAAGTATTTCTAGTCTACTGTCATTATTCTAAAGTAGTTTTCAAATCATGATTTTCCCATTCCACTGTTTATTTCAGTTTACTAACCGTTAGGTAAAATTAACTCTTCCCAAGTGATGTATGTCCAATGTGAATGTCATGGTCCATGTTTTGCCCAGCCCAGTGTATTACAATATAATGCTGTAATAACTTACGTTAAAGCTTAAAGTTTTATTCTTTTGTTGAGTAGCATTATCATCTTACAAAATATTACATGATCCTTCTCCATTTTGATCTAATTGTGGTGTCATACCTCCAAATTGACAGAGAGCAAAATATATATGCATATATATTACATGCATTTATAAATGTCTATTTTCCTGCTTTTGCATGCATTCCCCTAATAGGGACATATACGAGAAACATGAAGTCACATCTTTCTCTCCAATTGTAGAGCACAAAGTATTCCTTTGTCATCTCTTTTTCTTCTGTCACTGGCTGATGAATGAATAAATGAACGAATGTGTTGTTTATTTTCTATATCCTGGAATATACATCCCCTCCTTCCTTTCCTCATAGTCTGGCCCCGTGCCTTGCTTCTTCTCTTACCCTATCCCCACATCTTCTCCGTTTCTCTTTAGAAAAGGGCAGGCATGTCATGGAAATCAAGGAGCCATGGCATATAAAGTTGCAGTAAGACTAGGCATCTTTTCTCCTATTAAGTCTAGACAAGGCAATCCAGTAAAAATAAGGGGACCCAAAGGCAGGTAACAGGGTCATAGACAGCCTCTGCTTCCCAGTATTAGGAGTCCCAAAAGCAGACCAAGATACACAACTCTAATATATGTACAGAGGGTCTAGGTCAGTCTCATACAGGCTCCCTGGTTTGCAGTTCTGTCTCCATGAGTGGCCTTTCTTGTGTTGTCCCTGACCCTTCTGACTCCTACAACCATTCTTGCCCCTTTTCCAAATAATTTCCAAAACTCTGTCTAATGTTTGGCTGTGGGTCTCTGCATCTTTTTCCATCAGTTACTGGGTGAAGCTTCTCTGATGGCAATTGGGCTAGTCACCAATCCATGAATATAGCATAATATCATTAAGAATCATGTCATTGATACTTATTTATTTATTTACTTATTTACTTCTTTATTTGTAATGTTTGGTTATATTTTAGGTATAGGCCTCTGGTTTATGCAGAGGCTGGTTATAATTCTGTTCTGTCATTGAGAAATATCGATGCTGTTCTTCTCAGTGATTAGCCATCAGTCAGTCCTCTCCTCATCTTTGTGAGGCACTGAAATGCTGATCTGTAAAAGTGAATTCTCAGTCATCTTTGGTTCCCATGCTTTATGTGGTATAGGAGACATGTCCTTTGCATGGGCTCCTTTTTTCCTCATTCTGATGACTTTCTGCCTTGTGCCAGACTCCCTTATTCCTGGCATTTACACTCCTCACACAACTGAACTCTAATCTAACCCTCTGGTAGACCAGTGATTTCATCCATCCTCATTTTTAGTTGCCCACAGTCTGTTCCAAGCTAGGGCTATAGTAATAGGAAGTTCACTGTAGCTCTGGCTTGCTCTCATTTGTGGAATACATGAGAAATTTTATGAGAGATATCTCAGTGGTTAAGAGCACTGACTGCTCTTCCAGAGGTCCTGAGTTCAATTCCCAGCAACCACATGGTGGCCCACACCCATTTGTAATGGGATCTAATGCCCTCTTCTGGTATGTCTGAAGACAGCTACAGTGTATTCATGTACATAAAATAATTTTTTTCTTAAAAAAAAAAAGAGTGCCTTCGCTTTTGAAGCTCTAGTTTCACACTTCCACTCTTTCCTCATTCTGTATAATTAGAAGCACCTCTTTTGGGCTCCTCTGATTACTTGTTTCATTCATTGTATTCACAAATTGAACCAGTGACTGCCTCCTGGGAATTTGTGGCTCCCTGTGTGACTACTTCCACTGGGGAAACATGACCTCCTATCCCTTGCTTCCTTCATTAGCTTTCTAAATAGCTTCCAAAAGATTCTCTTTATCCAACTTTTGGTGTTTATGTATGTGCTGGACTACCACAACTAACTCTATTTATTCCCATTTCTACTAATTATAAAGCCAAAAGGATAACAATCCTAACCACAAACCACTGACAGCATCAAGATAATAAGACTTAGGCACATGATATCATGGTCCAAGGTAAAAGCCCATGAAAAACATACTTGACTTTCAACTTCCAGGCTGTAGGATTATAAAAAGATATTTAAAGTTCTATTTTAAGTTTATGTGGACTTGTATGTGTCTATGTGTGGGTATATACGATTCAATTTCCTTATAGATACAAAAAAGCTATTTGGAGCCAGCAGAGGTGTAGTTAAAGGGGGTTGCAAGTAGGTATTTTTAACCACTGAGCTAAGTTCTCCAGCCATTTGAAAACATTTTTAAACAAAAGAACTTTTTTCCATGATTGTAATAACTTAACTATGTTGTAATTAGAAAGAAAGGATTAATACAAGCTGAAAGATTCAAATCTTTTACTATGCTAAGTTTCTATTAAAGAAAACCTAAATTAAGAGATGTTGAAATTTGGTCTGTTGCAATGCTATATACTGGTCCTGGTTACCTCAGGAGATTCTCAATTACACCAAGTACTGCTATGTAACCTTGTACCTTAATTTAAAACTATTGTTTAAATAAAGATGCCTATAACCTCTAGGTGGGCATGAGAGAGGTAGGCAGAGCTTCAGTTCCTATGCTTAGTGACTGAGGTAGAGACTACTAGATATATAGAAGAGGTTTATAAAGGGAAGAGAAGAGAAGAGGAGGGGAGGGGAGGGGAGAAGAGGGGAGTGGAGGGGAAGGGAGAGGAAGGGAGAAGAGGGGAGAAGAGAAGAGAAGAAGAGAAGAGAAGAGAAGAGAAGAGAAGAGAAGAGAAGAGAAGAGAAGAGAAGAGAAGAGAAGAGAAGAGAAGAGAAGAGAAGATGCCAACTGGAGTAGGGTCAGCCCAGGAAGAACATGGCAAGTAATATCTTGGGGTTAGTAACAGAGAAGTAGGCAAAATAACATAGAGTGTTGATATCTGCCCAGCTCTAGTGTTTTAAGACTAATTATAAATATAGAGGCTTTGTGTCTTTTACTTGAGAACTGACTGATCAAAGGTAGGGTAGAAATTCCCAATTAATATTAACTACAACAAATAAATGACTTGTTCCTTACCTTCCTTAGCTAAGGACTTTAGAGGATACACTAGATGCCACAAAATGCCCCATTGTTGAAGACCAAAAATGTTTCCCAAAGACAGTAAACATCTGTACAAAGAAATGACTTCCTTTGGGAA
The DNA here is from genome assembly GCF_004785775.1 of Grammomys surdaster. Taxonomy (NCBI): domain Eukaryota; kingdom Metazoa; phylum Chordata; class Mammalia; order Rodentia; family Muridae; genus Grammomys; species Grammomys surdaster. The sequence continues at coordinate 8,496,946 of NW_021604658.1, read as the reverse complement.
TGCAAGGTCTCCAGTGAAGGCATAATATCTCTAGGACAGGAGAGTTAGCCAGTCTTATCTCTGTCCTCTTGTTGAATTAAATTGCAGATGACACAAGTTGTTTTCTGTCTTCCATTGTGGCACAACAAAGCTTGAATTCAGTAGTATCCAGGCCATGGACTCCTTCCATTCTAAAACAGGTTAGAATAGAAGGGAAGTGGTAGAAGTTCTGTGATTCAATTTATCTTCTGAATACAGATATATAAAACAATAAATCATCTGCCAAGCAGCATAGCTGAGTCTTATATCTCACAATCCCTACAGTACGTTTAGAGAGAAAAGAGTTTAATTCCTACTGAATTTTTATCTAAACTTAGGAAAAAGTGATATAAATATTCTTTTGGCTTTCTGTCATTTATCCATCAGTCACAACATCCATCTTTCTCCTTCCTGAATTTAATAGTTTTGCATACAAGTTTCAGGAGTCTTGGAAATGATTCCTTATGCTGTAATTATGCAAATATGATATGAATTATCTCAAGAAAATGGGAACGCTAGAGAACTTTAACACAGTTACATGTTCAGTCAATTGCAAGTTAGTTCTTTGAGCGCACATTTTTAAAAATTAAATTTATTTATTTATTCACTTTACAACCCAGTATCAGTTCTTTCTCTACTCCCAGTAAGGACTCAGGTAAGTCCTCCCCAAATACCCTTCAGAAGAGGAAGTCCTCCTCTGGGAACCCCCATTCCCCCATAAACCCATCCCATACATCCACTTCTCCACTCCACCACCCCACACATCAAGTTGCTGCTGGACTAGTTAGATCCTCTCCCACTGAGGCTAGACAGGGCTTTCCATTTAGGAGTGCAGGATCTATGGAGAGGCAGGCATGCAGCAGGTTCAGGGACAGCCACTGCTGCAGTTGTTGTGGGGGACCTGAATGAAGACCATGCTGCTCATCTGCTGCATGTGTGCAGGAGTCCTAGGTTCACCCTGAGCTTGCTCTTTAGTTGGTGATTCAGCCACTGGGAGCCCCCAAGGTACCAGATTTCTTGATTCCATTGGTCTTCCTTTGGAGTCCATTTTCTCTTTAAGTCACTCAATCTGGCTCCCAACTCTTCCTTAAAACTCCTGAGCTACATCTATTGTTTGGATATGAGTCTGTATCGATTTCCGTTGGTTGTTATGTGGAGCCTCTGAGAGTTCAGTTACACCAGGTTCCTGTCTGCAAGCCTAACAGAGTATCACTAATAATGTTAGGGATTGGTTCTGCCCATGGGATGGGTCTCAGTTGGGGGAAGTCATTGTTTGGCCATTCCCTCAAACTCTGCTCTTTGTCTTTGTCTCTGCACATCTTGAAGGCAGTATACATTTTAGGTCAAAGACTTTGTTGTTGTGGGATAAACAGCCACTGGTCAAGCCAACTATCTAAGCTGCGGTGGCTCTGCCTAGCTCAGCTGCCATGTTCTGTGGCCAGAGGTCACGTGGGGGCCCCAGCTAGAAACGGCCAGCCAGAAACACCAACCCTGCTGCTCACAAGACGCCAGTATGGGAGATGGCTCTGCCATTCTTCCACGCTGTCTCTGGAAGGCTGGGCATTGCCCAGACCATCCTGCCAACCATTCAGGTTCGGTACAAATAAGACTCTAATCTTAGATTATCCAAAGGCTTTATATATTTGGTAATGGTCAATAACAAGATGCCCATACAATCAGAGGTGTAATCCAATACCCAACCTAGATATACCAACTACCTTTGACTGCCAGAGACATGTGAACATCTGCCTCCATGTTCCCCTCTCTCTCATCTCTCTCGTCTTCCATTCTTCTCCTAGCTCCTCCTCTTTCTTCTCCTCTTCCTCTCCCTACTCCACCTCTTCCTCTCCTTACTCTTCCCACCTTAGCTCCTCCTACACTTTGTGGGTGGGTGGCTGTCTTTATTTTTTCCACTGGGAGGGGTACCTGGTTATAAGAAAGAGTACACTAACTTTTTTCTTAGTTTCTATTTCTAATGTTTATCACAATGTGTACCATGTAACAAAATTAGTACAAGCTGATACCTACCAAGTACTTTCACGTCTGATGTGAGTAAATAATATTTAAGAAATATTTACTGCATTGAATTAAAACTGTGTATATTTGAATTCAGATAAATACACACACAAAGACATTGTTAATATACTGTGACATGTATATCACATGTCAAGTCAATGAAGAATGCATTCCACATATTGCTCATTGCACTGTAGAAGCATTCAGTGAATGTTATTTTTAACTCTATTTCATAACACATGTATACAGTACCATCTGTCATATATATTCCATGAATATCTAGTTATAACATTTAAAAAGTTATTAAAACATAAAAATAGAAAACTCCCCAAATTAATGTAAATGTATCGTATTAAAACAGTCAAACTGAAAATAAATATAATTCACGTTACTTGAAAAGACAAAAGATAAACTCGTAAGATAGCCAAAAAAGGATTTCTCACTATGCTGTTTGGCTGTACAGTGTTTCACTACTCCATTTCTTGTACAAATGTGTATATTTTACTACACAATCTATTTTTTCTGTTTTTTCAACATATGCTATCAGTTGTCAATCAGTAAGCCAAAACTGCAAAGTAGCACAAAATAATGCTCAATGGTATGATTCTTTTTCTATATACAACACACTATGTATAAATATGAAAAATCCATTGGTACAATTCTGTAAAGAGATGTCTGCTGCCACTTCCCTGTCACTGTATTGATCCCTTCCTGTTTTTACTGTATTCAAGTTTCCCTGTCTAACTACATGTCATGTCTTATCAAAGGAACTATATTGATTATATTAATGGTGATATATATTCCCTTTTTGGCAAATTTGTTGATCATCATGTTGAGTTAGATATCTTTCTTGCAACCCTCAATTTATGTTCTTCAGTAAGTAATGTTGTGCCTTCTGTACTTAAATATATTGGCTATATACTTATCCATCTACCCATAGAAATTATGGACCCCATTATTGCACCATTTACATTGCCCTTTTTATATGTGAGAGTTTGATATATACAAGAAAAAGAAAGAAAATGACAACTGAAATGCTAGGCACTAACTACATAAGCCCTCCAGCAACATAAATGTACTGCCACCAAGTCCAGTGTTCGGACTTGTTCACACAAGACTATGAAAAAGAAAAAGAAAGACAGGGTGCTGCCCCTACTAGCTTGATCTTAAGAAATATTTAAGCCTAGATGTTGAAGTGAAGAATTTATTATGTGAAATTTGGCAAAATGTTGTCTACTCTACCTTCTCCACATATTTAATTTGCCATATATATAAGTGTGTGTGGGGGGGTTGTGTGTATGTATATGTGCACTTGTGTGCTTGTGTGTGCATTCCTGTGTGAACACCATGTGCTACAAACACACACAGCATGGGATGCCATGTGAATTTGCTGTCTGGCAGAACCTCTGATTTCTAAAGAGAAACACAGCTCTCTAGTTATAACTTGAGGTTTTTTTTCTGAAAATGTATCAGTTATGGGCCATTACACTACTGAGCACAGAACCAACTCATTAAATCCTCCAGTAAAGGAGTCATTACACTTAGACATCTATTAAGGTGATTTAGCTGGTTGTAGAATAAATACTTAGTAGCAGGGGCCTCCGATTACCAGTGTAGGTGGAGTCCATGTAGGGTGTCACTTCTTGCCTGTTTGCAATGCTTATATTCTGTAATGGAAACTGCACTGTTAATTTTACTCTCCCTTGAATCAAAGATAGTTTAGGGGATTTGACAAACTTAAACGGTTTCGTCTGATGAACTGGGTGATCTTGCTATGATTAACATCAACTGTGATTAACAAAAAGCTCTATTTGTATTTAGGAGATTAATTCCCTGTAACAGGATTCACAGATGATGACAGATAAACTTTTTTTTTTCAAATAGGCAAAGGTTTACTAATCAGTGGAGAGACAATTTTTAACAAAATTATACTGCTAGGTATCTCAATCAAATATTTTTTTTTGAGGTAAAAGATCCACAGGTTCAGTGTGTGTGTGTGTGCATGTGTGTGTGTGTTTGTTTGTTTTTTCATTATACACTATTCTGTTCTACTTGGGAAAATTCTTCAATAGACACTGTATCTACTAGATATATAGTTTCTACAAGCTTAGTCCTTCAATTCATCCAAAGGTTTGTGATATCATACTTTTTAAAAGTATATTCTTCATAATTAAAGCACCATGAAAAAGATTTATTCAAATTACTTAGTTGGCAAGAGTCCAAGTTTTAATGATATAATGTGTTTAAACATTCCTGGAGCCAAGATGCAGTAAATAACCACAGAAAAATGACATTATTCCCACTGATTAACTCCTAATCTATTATTTATCATAGCTTTAAATAATTCCTGCAAGTGCATTCAAAGAGAAAACTAGTATTCCTCGTCATGCCCAAAATCTAGCGCAGACCCCACAGGAGACTAGTGATCTTCCATGTCGTGAATGCCTTGCTTCTAGACCATAAACTTAATAGTTTCATGTCAGGGAAAGTGCAAATGTACTGTTAATTGTACATCCCCTGAGCTGTGTGAGCCTCTGAGAATATATATATATATATATGAATGATATGTTTTGTGTACTCACCCCATCAAAGTTGTATAGCATGAAAGAGACAGGACAAAATTAAATGGTTGTCAATAGTACAATATTACCAATAAAATTTCATAAAGATCATAACTGGATAAAATTTGGAGAAAGAGGAAATCTCTAAAACCTAAAGGCATTTCATTTCAAACAACATTTCTGTCCTATAGTGACATCATAACCCACTGATACATAGTGGGTTTAAATGATTATTCAGAAACATTTGTATTAGTGATTTTTTGATTGAGTTCAAATATTTGGTATGCACAGTGTTGAGCTTCATAATGAAACTTTTAATCAAGAATATAATGTAGCTTGGCCGTAGTCACTCTCCACTCCTCTCTTTGCATCCTCTGTCCTCCCTTACTGGTCTTCTCCTTTTCCAAACTATTCATGTGTTCCATTTTCATGGTGTTGGTTTGTTTGTATATAAAATTTGCATCCCACATGTAGGAGAAAATGTGGAATTTCTCTACATGAGTTGAGCTTATTTACTGTAACATGGTAGTCTCCAGTTTTCACTCATCTCTCTACAAATGACATGATTTTATTCTCTACCATGGAAGTAGACACTATTGTGTAGTTTACCACATTTTTTAAATTTCATTCACCAGTTAGTGGGCATGTAAAATCATTCCATAACTTGGATATCATGAATGATGCCACAACAATCATGTATATGCAAACATTTCTGTAATAAGGTGATTTAGATCCCTTTAGATGTATTTACAGGAGTGGTATAGAGTGACAATGTGACAGTTATAATTTTGATGTTGTGAATTATCACTCTACTCCTTTTCTCACTGATTTCACCACTTGATATTCCAATGTACCCATTTGTTTGTATATGCATAATTACTAATATTATAGATTATGAATTGAATTAAGGTATTCTCAGTAAGTGCCTTGTATACCTCCATTAACACCCTAAAATATGACCTTCTAGGCATGCACAAACTATTTTTATTGTCATCTACAAACTACATGGTCAAGAGACACACAACTGCTTAAGAAAGAAACACAGGAAAAAATACACAGTACTTAAATCAAGCTGTGCTCCTCCTTTGAGCCATAACCCTGTCTAAGCTCAGTTGGCTCTGGATCATTTGCCATGCTTTTGACCTGTCTGTATTACCAATTACGAGTGCATATATGATCTTCCACATGCAGGCAGAAAAGCACAAATGACTAATGCCCTGCCTTGATTAGGGCATATCTGCATATTTAGTGAAGATTAAGGATAAGATTCAAAAAATCTTACTCAAGGATAATTCAGGAACTTAACAACCTTGTATACATATGCACAGCCAGTTCTTACAAAGTCTTTGGATTTAGACTCAAAGTGTGTCCAATACCATTTCAAATTTCCAGCTTTGGTTTTTGAAGATGCTTTAATATTTAAATATAACGTGATATGACAAATGTACCAATATAATAAGGGATTAAAATAGCTCTTTCTAAAATACCCAGAGAAATGTTAAGAAATTAATATCTGCAATTGAAATCTTTACTATAATTATAATTATGAGACTAAAATTATTAAAATGTACTCTTTGGTACATATTTATATTTTGATTATTTCTTTTATTTTCAACTGTCTATCTTTTCTGATCTATATTTTCACTGAGAATACAATAGTAGTCAAAACTTTTCCCCCTATAGATCTTACAAAGTAAGGTGAAAAAAATGATGTGATGAATATGTAAATATTGTTATAATCAAAGAGGCCTTCCAGGAAATAATATAGAAGATATATTAAGAGAAAATTTTTAAAAGATTCTATCACATCTGAGATATTAACACTGGATTAGAAAGTGAACATGTCATGTAATATTTTAAATACACCTATAATGTAATTGCAGTCATTTATGGTTTAAAATGCTCAAACAATTAAAATACTTAATTTAGAAATTAAATTTTTAGTGATCATCTGTGGAACAAATCTGAGGGGGTCTTTATATTTTGACTATGATTTTGTGCACAAGGTAAGGTATTGTTTCCTCAAGCTGAGAATACACTTTACAGAAGGTACAGAGCTCCACATGCTCACAGAAAAGCACTAGCAAAACATGGAATGTTAACCCAGAAGGACGATCCTTCAAAGAAAGGAATATTACATCTTTTATACACTGAAAAACTGGCAGCAGATGTATATTTTATTCTGGGTGTGGTTCACTGTCTGCGTGGCCAGAGACCTCACCTGATCCTCCCTCAGATCCTCATCATACATTTTGTTTTGTCATTCAGTCCTCAGAACACCTTGTACAAAGACGGGTTAATATTTCAGGTTACCCTAGTGCTTTTCAGAAAGTTTTGATGTAGTCATGTCTGATCTTTATTTAGCTTAGTTTGGTCCTCAAAGATATTTATGTGTTTTCTATTATGCACATAAGATTGAGCTATTTATTACCATACAAGTTTTCACCAAATTGTAGTGTGTTAAATATGCCTAAAATAAACTATTCCAGGTCAGACTCAGTTTGAGTTAATACTAGCTACTTAGCTGAGTTGAACTGAACTGCTTTCCTGCCTACAATGTTTCTGCTTGCTGGCCAAGGAAATCTCAGAGACTCACGAAAATCTCAAAAGCAGTATGAAGATTTTTCTCATAGATTTCATTTAATCTAGTTGCTTAGTTCATTAGATTATTGGAAAATAAGTAAGCTATATTTGAGTTACGGTTATTTAATAGGGATACTATGTTACTTAATCTAATAATAGCTATTAGATATAAATTTGTGCTTAAAACGTACATATATTAGAATGTGAAGGCATAAATTTGCCAAGAACAAAGAGCCAAATAACAGAAACAGGGAAGTCATGAAATATAGAAATTATGTTATGTTGAACACAATTACAAGATGTTTTAATTGAATGTCAAAAGAAAATCCTTTCTATGATATAAAGTTAGTTGTCCCATTATGAACCCACAAAGTAGTCAACTTTAACTACCCAGGAAAGAAAACAGCAGACATATGCCTGTCGTGATTAGTTTTTTAGTTTTTATTGACTTGGCCCATCCTCAGCAACCAGAGAAGAGTGAATATCAATCCAGGAATTGTCTCCATCAGATTAGGCTGTGGAAATATCTGCATTGACTTTTAGCTCTATCTTGAAATTGGCTCAGTCCACTTCATCTACTCCTCGAAATTTCCGTCGTGCTGTGATAAGGGTAGTGGTTTCTAAGCTCGTGTCTTCACTGTTCTGTTAAGGATATCAGCTGACCCCCATTAAAGAGATTAGTAATGAAGGAGGGGTGGGGAGGCAAAACTTCAGTCTCCAGATGTGCCCAACTAGCTAGAAACTGAAAGGGTTTCAAAGTGTCAAAAGCCAGCTACTCCCTGCAGCAGTGATTAGGTGGGATTTGCTGCTGGTTAACAAGCAGCTCAGAGAATCCCTCTCAATACCCTGGAGCTATGAACACCAAGGGAGATATTGCAGCCGTCTGCAGGGAACGTGTTATATTTGTCTCCTTGCCTGAGGAACTCACCAATTATGTGAAAATGTCAACTGGTCCCCATACCTTATTTGAGTAATATCACTCATGTAGAGAAAAATGTCCACAGACAGCAGACTAAAACCATACACGATGAAGGAAAAATAGAATAGATTCGTTTTCAAAGGAAGCAGAAGAAATTAAAAATTTTTAAGGGTATGGAATTAAAAACAAAATTGGGGGCACTAAAAAGGTGCCTCAGTCAGCAAGGTGCTTGTTGCCCAAGCAAGAGAAAGTGAGTTTATATTCTCAGAACCTACATAAAACATTGGACACACTGGCTTGCACTGTAATCCCACTACGGGCAAGGTAGACACAGGAGTTTCACTGTGGTTTAGTGGCCAGTCAAAAAATGCCCAACATAGCTGAAATCACAAGCTACTGGTTCAGTTAAAGACTCTATCTTAAAATAAGATAGGACAGGGTACCATTTGAGAAGACAAAGGAGGCTGGCAGGAGTGGGATGGAGATGAGAAAACATAAGAGGCCATTAATGTAATAACAATGCATTGCAGACAAGTATGATGTCAACTGTTTTAAAAGATTACTTATTAGAGGGAGTGAAAAGATGGCTAGATGGTTAAGAGCCTGTGTTCCTCTTCCAGAGGGTTTAATTACCACACGGTGGATCACAGACATACAGAACTCCAGGACAGAGGATCTGTTGCCCTGTTCTGGATTCCATTGGCATCAGTCATGCACATGATGCATAGACATACCCACAAGCAAACCGATAAATGCATAAATAAAACTAAAACTAATTAAAATATCAATTAAAGGAAATTAGAGGGAAATAAACATCACCAAAATGTTATGTTAGAGAACACTTGAAGAAGACTGTTCAGCACAAGCACATGGCCTTCATCGACATGTATTCTTGTACATAATATCACACATATGAGCAAAACCACAAGCCCCCCCCCCACAGTTAGACTAGGAGAGCACTACTCTACTCTACTTTTTCTTCTGTTGCAGTGATAAGATGCTCTAACACAGAGCAGTTTAAAGGAAAAGTGGTTTATTTGGTTTGTAGTTCCAGACTACAGTCTCTCATTGTGAGGAAGTCAAAGTAGGAGCATAATGCATCCTATCTATAGCCAGAAGGAGAGAAGAAATAAACTCACAGGTGCTTGGGTGCTTGCTTGTTCCTTTCCCTTATACTCTTCAGACTCATTGCCAAGGGAATGCTTGAATCTTCTCTTATCAATTAACATGAATTGTTAATTTAGAGGAGCAGGTATACAAAGATTGTATACTCGATAATATAAGCCTTAAGTACACAAACATATATGCAAACATTCTTTGTTTTACACTTATAGTGTGCAGTGTGCAGTTTGTGTGTGTGTGTGTGTGTGTGTGTGTGTGTATGGACCTATGTAGCTGGAGAGGAATAAGGCATTACCCTCTAACCATCAATGTTTGAGTCTGATGAGATTATTCATCATTAGTTAGACCTATTCAATAAACTGAATCTCTCCTATTTCAATAATAAAAATTACATTACAATAAGTGCTCAACAGCTTTCTATAACTATAAAAAGTCAGCAGTATCACGAGGTGTATGGAGATGGGTTGCAAGCAGGAAATGTGCCATAGGACACCATCCTGGAAAGATAGTTCTGTATATCAGGTTATACTGACATTGACCTGACCTAGAAATGTATCACACTTGTCATAGACTATTTTGATCCACATTTTCTTATACAATTATGACTAAGAACTATCACCTTTCTATTTTATATTACAGAGTTCAATTACAACATGTGAGCCCAGTAATTTTTTTTTTTTTGCTATCTCTACACACTTTCAAATCTGAAGAAGGGTGTAACTCAGTTGCTTGACATGAGAACATCCGTAAAACAAGTGACCAGCCCAGACAGTTCCAAGAGATTTCAGCTGGCCATGCTGGGCATCATGGGGAGTGCCACTGTGCAATGGGAAGACTGGAATACAATGTAGTGACTGTGTATACACACTACTACAAAGCACTGTGACCATTTGCTGCACTGTGGTCTCATGCACTGTTATCCACTGCCCTGGGTAGTGCCATCCCCACTTGAAAGCTTTTGTTCTTTGATTTTGGTCGTGATTCAGACTGCCAATAAGCCTGTCTCTTTTACTCATTTGCATACTTTAAAACAGATCTTTTCCTTGCAATTTCACAATGTATCCACTACCATTTTAAAGAATTCATTTTATTCTTAAATCAACCAACAATGCCTTTACATACTTAAACACATCTGACTCATACATAATGTTAAGAAAAAAATCATTTCAGAGATTTAAAAAGTACAATAAAAATAAGTGTCTTCCTGACATCTATTTATAACTCTGAAGTCTGGGACACACACAGACACACAGAAACACAGACACAAACACGTGCACACACACACACACACACACACACACACACACACACAAGTTCTTGGATCCTGGGAGCTGGGTTGCTATCTTTTTCCAGGGAATGTAAATACCTCCTAACACAGAAACATGATGATGGAGAATTGAATTTGGTTTTAAGGTCTTTATTTTATATTATTGTAGTAGATCCTTGGCACAAAACCTACTCCACCAGAATGTCCTCGCAGCAATGGTCAAAATGAAAGAGAGCATTAAAATTGATAGAGGAGAAGAAAACATCATAGACATACATTATGTATTGTTGGAAGACAATAGGTATTTTCATCTATAAAACATGCCTTTAGTGTCTTCTTGGTGCCGTACACTATGTGGTTGAAATGAGGAAAGCGGAACAAATCTGCTTTCTACAAACATTATTTAAACTCTCTTGACTACACTTTATCAGTCCATTATACTATGTAGTTCATGTACTTCCATTTGTGAATTCCTTGGGGACAAATGGTTTGTGTTCTATTTTGTTTGTGCGTGAGTGTCTGTTTGCAGTATGCCAATACAAAAACTGGCTTACAAAACCTGCATATGTAGTGAATAAAAGAATAAACACATGAATAAAAGAAGTGGCATTATTCATAACCGAGCTAAGCAGTCACCTTCTGTGAATGAGTTTTCTCTGTATCCCTGTCAAGTTGTCTCTGGGTGGCATGAGGAAACACAGAAGGCGAACATCTTAAACACACAGATGCTGTGTAGGTGTGAGAAACACCTAAGTATACACACATGCATGCATAGTGAGAAAATTCAACATTTATATCTAGTTTAGCATAAAGAATATTTCAAAGACTTCAACATACTCTTATGTTCTTGAGGGAAGTCAGCTGACTAGGATATGTTGAGAGGCTACTAGAGTCAAAGCAAATGATGGGAAGAAACAGGAGTCAGTGAATCATGGGAATAACCTGAGCATATGCAGCACAAGGATGTCAACATAACAGAACTCCTGATAATATCCTGCAGGTAGAGATGCCAAACTAGGAAAAGCTCTCAATGGGTAAAGTGCTAACTCTGAAATCCATGACCACAAGTTCATATCCTCAAAACTGAGATAAAAGTCAGATTCGGTGACTGTGTCTATAAGCTCAGCACAACATAGGGTGTCAGGAGTGTCTTGAGAGATCATTGGCCAGCCAGTCTAGCCAAGATAGTGATTTCCAGGCTCATAAAGATAGCTTGTATTAAATGTAAGATACCAATAGAGGAAGAAGCCTGATGTCTACCTTGGGCTTCTAAATGATCAAATCAATGAAACGTGCACACATATATGCATACACTATGTGTGTGTGTGTGTGTGTGTGTGTGTGTGTGTATTCAGAAATAAAAAAATGTGACAGATGAAAGGTATTCTCATAGAACATTAAACCTGATAATGTAACAAGTTTGAGTATTAGCTTTTGAAACATTGTAGATCATTTTTCTCTACAATCCCAGGAATATAAACATTAAATCTCTGAACCTTATTCTATGCTTCATTGTACATAGTTCTGTATGCTAGTATGTCTTATTATTGGGCTTAATAGTCTTCCATGTTTTAAATATTATTTTACAAAATTTACTGATTATTGGTTTCCTTGATAATAACATAAAATAGCAGCAACAATGACATTCTTCAGGAAGATGTTATACTTCTAAAGGAATTCTTAGACTCTGATAGACACTAGGAACAACAATAATAATAACCTTACAAACGCCCAACTACTATCTCTAGTGCAGAAAACTGTTACAACAGAAGGTGATGATAATTGTCAATATTATGGTCTAATACAGTGAATGACAAGTCTAAAATCATCTAAGATGAAGGAAAGGAAGTTTAAGGAAGGCAATTTTAAAGATGGCATGTTAAATAAATTTAGAATGCAAAGGTCTTTTACCTAAGTATATAACTCTCACCTCTGATTATTCACTTCCATGTATAAACATTATATACATTTTATTCTGTTTTATAGATTGCAACAGACATTACAGTAAATATATATATATATATATATATATATATATATATATATATATTATAATAACAGAACAAATGTTTATTCTTAAACTCTTTTTAGTCACTCAAGTTTGCTAGATTCATTGAAAATATTTTTATGTGTTTATGTGTCACATATCAACTATAAATCTACACTTCTCATAGATGCTGCCTCTACATAAGGATATATCTGTGTTTCAAATTTTGTTTCTGTTTAAAAATAGTTACACACACTACTTATATATTGCTTTCATTTAACATGTAAAATGTACCCTAATATTATGTTGCATGTTACATACACAAGCATGAAAATAGCATATTGTAAAAAAAAATACAGCATATAAGCACTCCAGTGTTCAGCTGAAGAAATGTGAAGAGATGGCTCAGTAACTACAAACACTACCTGCTACTTCTGAGGACAACATAGGTTCCTAGCATCCACATAGGACTGCATCTGTGTTGGGAGCCGACTCCTAGCAGAAAGCGGCTATCATCTTTGCAGCCATCTCAGGCCATATACCCTGACAAGAGACTTGTTTTTCAACAGCCCATAACAGCTGAGCACACTCTGATAGACATCGTGTTTTTCTCACATATCTTGTTTTGTTGTTTAGTGTCCCCAGCTGCAAGGCGCACGTGGTAGTGTCTTCAGCTGTGTTCCCCTGCTTGCGCTTATATACACCCATGATTTCCTTTCAGTAAACAACACTTGAACAGACTCTCTGTCTTGTCTCCATTCTTCACGTCTCTTGCCCTTCCATCCCCACTCTCTCTTTCTAGACCCTGACCCGTGGATTGGAGCAGCAGCTCGGGCTGTTACAAAGTGGCCCCAAAACATGGGGCAGAACGGGCTGTTACACATCTGTAATAGCAGCTTTAGTAGTTATGACTCTTCTGGCCTCCATGAGCATGTGCACACATTTGGTATATATTCATACATATACGTAAAATAAAATAATTAAAACTACAATACTATAACTCAGTTGATAGCTTTGGAGTACTTAATGTTCTTCAATTGTATAATTTACTTCATATGTTTGTTTAGATGTAGCTATAATATATAGTTATATTCTCCCCAAAGATGGCCTCATCCGGTGAAGGCTTGATGCTCCAGTGCAGGGGAATTTGAGGGCAGGGAGGCGGGAGAGGGTGGATGGGTGGGGGAACACCCTCACAGAAGCAAGGGATGGGGAATGGGATACGGGGTTTCAGAGGGGACCAGGAAAGGGGATAATTTTTGAAATGTAAATAAAGAAAATATCCAATTAAAAAAACAACTCATTATTACTAACTTGATGATACATAATATAAACAATTCATAAGATATTGGTTAACTATTTTTCTAATTATTTTAAATCTATAAACATCATTTACTTTATGGTATAATATTAATGCTTTGTATTTTATTTTCATAGTTTGTCTCTATTACTTTTCAGATCTTTCTTTTCTTCTCTTTGGCTCTTTTCAACAACTACACCCTTATCTCACTAGTAGCATCACTATCATATGCTGTTACTAAGATTGAACTCGTGACTGTGCTTGTTAAGCAAGTCTCACTCTACCAGTGAGATATGACCATTAGTCTCTTTCTCTTCTTTTTCAATTAAGGCCTCCTAAAATGCATAGATAGGTTTCCAACTTGCTACGTATCCCAGACTGAGACTGTACTCTGTATCTTCCCACCTGGGCCTCTTGAGTACCTTGAGCTATGTACCATCATGTCAAGCATCACTGGTAAACACTTCCAATGATTACTGTTTATCACGGCATTATTTTTTTTTATTCCCAGCACATGTAACCATATACAATGTTTAAAATGTATACATTTAGAGAGATTCAGGCTAAGTAATATAACTGACATTACCTGCCTACATATTTATATATTTAGAATTTTAGTGAAGTATGGTAAAGTAATTTTTTGATATTTCTGTTCATTAGTAACCTAAGAAAAATGGCTCTGCATCCACTGTTCAGATTCTATATTTTAATGGTGTTCTATATTAAAAGTGTTCATGGTTCTTTTCATCTTGATGCTTATCTATTTCCATCATGAACAAGGGTTTACTCAATGTTTACATGAGTAAAGCCTGAGAATCAATTTTATCTCTTTGGCATAAGTTATCCAAGATGGAATTCCTGAATTTCAAATATTTTAAATGTTACTGTTGCTAAGAGAAAATATATTAGCCTAACTGGGAAGATCTCTCACCAAGTAAGAATCTTTTTTGTATAAGCATAGAAATGTAAGTTCAAGTCCCTGAAAAATACATTAAAAATCAAGGCATGATTGCACACAGATTTTTAAATAAAATGCTAGACAGGGATGGGAACTGAGACATAGAGACAGGAGGACCATGGACCTAGGTCCAGTTTCAGTGAGAGACTCTGTCTAATGGGAGCAAGGCAGAGTGCAATAGAACACAACACCTGATATCCTCCACTGGTCTTCACACAAGCGAGCTCACCACTCACTCACACATGCATAAGTCACACACACTAGGTTATCCTAGTTAGGAAAATTAATAAAAGTATAATTTCTCCCCCAATTCTGGTCAATAAAACTTTTTCCCCTTCTTCAAATCTTGCCACATTGGTTACTAAAAGTCATCTGTAGTAACTGAATGTATTAGCTTCTGGTTAATGCCTGACTTGGCTGTATTATTTATATCCTAACAATGTTTTACGTCCTCTAAGTTATTTCCACTCTTTACTCTTTTGCTTTTGGGACTTTTATACATTTCTTGACACGCTGAAAGAATCAGTTTTGCAATATGGCTCCCTCCCCCATCTGCTATGTGTTTTACAATTTTTCTCTCAGTTATATTAACTTCTAATATTGTTGTGTTGTTTGAAAGAGCAGGTAATAACACGAGAAGTATAAGAGTGTTTATGAAACTATTGTAGTGAGGGCTTCATCATTTCTGACTAGGAGCCTCAAACACGAGGAAATAATTCATATAGTGCGCTCAGATTACTTTGTTATTTTAGACTCTCTCCACAAAGGGGATTGTCTTTTGCAACTGAGGTAAAAGATTTAAAGATTAAAATTTTAGGGTAAACATAATGACGATTTAGCTGTTTTTAGCGATTGCACCACGTTCATGTAGATCCCTCTGCTCCTACAAAGCAAGGGAGTGTGCCTTTGTCCAGGAAAATGCATGTCCTATCCAGATGGAACTGTCTTAAGTAGTTCAGTCTACTGAAAAAAAAAAAAAACAAACAAACACGACTAGCACGCTACTGGAGCATTCTCGTTCGTACTTGAGATCCTAGCTCTTACAGAGTCAAAATTCAGGGTTCATTATTCCCTATAAGCAGGATAAAAATGAGTCTCCCGAAAGACAGTAAGTGTGGATATCCACTACTCAAAGTTAATTTATTTGGTTATTATAGTAATATGGTATTTGGATGTTTTAGGAAACTAGGTAGCCTAAAGCAAATGACACTATAATTAACAATCAACACCAGATGAGTAATATGTAATTTCACTCTGTTAGACACCATTAAAACAAAATTCAAAGTGAGCTTTTACATGCTGCCTTCCTGCTGACTTCAGCATCCAGCCCTATGTTAATAAATACAAGGCTCTCTTTATGCTTCATAAATCTAAGGTAGAGGTGTGCAGGTGAAGTTTCAGTGTTCAAAAATCAAACAAACAAAAAACAAAAACAAAAACAAAAAAAACCAGTACAATATATTATGCAAAGACTAAGGATCAATCATAAAGTAAAACAAGACAGGAGAGTAAACTGATTTAACCTGACAAATTTTACAGAGATACAATGTATCTTACAGTATTTCACTTAGATTCAGAGTGCTAACTTGCTCTAGAAGTATTAGGGTTATGCTAAAATTATGACTTCTATTTTTGTGATATGACGTCACTTTAGAACATGCTCATTTGTTTAAAGTAAACTTTATAGAAGCACAGGGAAGAAAGAGAGGAAATGTTCAAACAAACTGACCTCTTATCAGCACAGACCATCTTCCATAGTGTGGGTATGATTCATGCCACTCCATGATGATCTCAGCTGTATCTGTGATTTAAGCCAGAATGTCATGCTACCCTGTGTGCCAGTGTTTGACAAGGCTTCTCTAGTTCATAGCTATTTTGGTTTCCATTTTATTTTATTTTATTTCATTTTATATTTTTTGTTTAATTTTTAAAGTCCTTGACATCTATGAAATCATGGCCAATTTCTTTCACCTCACTGATCTTGTGCTCACGAATATGCTTTTCAATTTTATTTTTATGTTTTTTGCTTTGTGTCTGTGTGTGTTTCATGTGTTTGGTTTCATTCTGGAATTTGTTTTGCTTGTTTATTTTTGTTTTGTTTTGTATTGTGCCCTGTTTGTTTTCTAAGAAGGCATGGGGTTGGGTAGGGAGGACCTGAGAGGAGCTGGGTGGGGGGAATCAGTGATCAGAATATTATATGGAGAATATATTTTCAACAAAGTAGTTTAAAAAGAAAATGATGAATTTATTTAAACTTAGTAGTAAAGAATATAATCATAAATAAATAAATAGGAATAATTAAGGTTAATCTGGGTTTGCAGATTTTTGAAACATTACCAAAAGAAGAAATGCCCCTCTTGTAACATCATACCTGAGGAACAAGATAACAAAATGACATGTCATTTGGAACATTAGCTTGATTCGCTCATTGAGGCAGAACCTGTCAGGTTTCTATAACTTAAGTCATATTTTTCTACTTTAATATTCAATTTGTTTAAAGTAAGCAGAGCACTCATTTCTGGTGATATACCTGTATCACTTAGGGTACCTAGGGTATGTTATATCTATATACAATGTTTGGAATAATTCTGTAAAGATGCATTCTACTTATCCTTTATTCACTTGTCTCTATATTGGTATGGTCTCAAGCATGTATTTATTCTGTTCTGTGGGCAGCAAGGCAGCATTTCTGATACCTATTGTATTCTAACAAAACCTTCTATGAACATTAAATCAATTGTGCCATTATTGCTGACATCTTTTTTCAATTTCTATACAGAAATTTTTTTTTTCTTTTCCTTTCTCTTTGTTTTTGCTCAGGAAATCAAATTTCTGCTTTGCACATCCTAGGCAAATGCCCTCTCATTATCCACATTCTTGCACTCTTAGCTCTTGTCAGATATTTTGTAATGAATACATATTGATTTTTGGCCAGAAAAACTTAATGTTTCTCCTAAGCCCCCAATGAGAGCACACTGATTGCATCATCCCCTTGTCCTCACTGGATAGTGTATAACAATTTTGTTTCACAAGGTTATCTAATACTGCATTGACAGTTGACAGAATGGTGCTGCTTTGCTGCTTTGGAGCTAGTTTCATATCACACAGGCTAAGTGAAAGGCCACCAGTGACATATTTCAGGCTGACTCTTAGGCTAAAGCTACATATAGGGCTTACATATTGTAGTTCAGTCTTTTATCTTCTAACCCCGATATTACCTAAATCTACAGAAAACACAGTAGGACTGAAGTGGGAACATATAGATTTCTTTGCATCCCATGTTTCACACATTGCTAAAACAAGGGCTGACCCTTAACATCTATCCATGGCTCTGACCCAGCATCTAGCAGTCCTCCAGAAAGTGGCATCTGTCACATTAATGGATTTCCAACCAAAAGAGGTCCTTCTGAATATGAAGATACCTAGACTATAATAAATGTAGGAATATTGACTCGCTAGAGTTGGTCTTATTCTATGGTGAGTGAGGAAATCTTCCTTGAAGGAATAGTATTCCTTTTCTCATTCTTCCTGCCATTCTGTTTCCAGTCCTCCACACAAAAAGTACAGAGGGTTAATTGTTGATAGTAAAAGAGGTCAATTTTTTAAATTCAGGGATTATGGCTTAAATAGTTCAAAGGAAGAAAGGAAGGTGAACTTACAATATAAAACCCCAAGTAGTTAATTTAACATGATGAGAATAGGAAATAGTGTCCCTATTTATAACCCCCACTATAATCTGTGTGGCCTTCCATTTTGTTCATTGTCTCGGTATCTGGCAATAAGTTGAGGTTGACTGGAAACCTGTGGTACCATTAAGAGGGTGGAAGGTACGTCACGAATGAATACTATTGGGAAGGGTAGAGGCCAGGAGATCTATCTATTCAATACAAAGTTCTACACAAAAGTGTATGCTCATTAGGTAGCAGCAGGTGTGGTTACCCACCCTGGGTCACACTAAACTTACCTGGCAAACAATCACTCACTAAACTGGAAGTAGCCCAGGGGGGTCTATTCTTTACAGCTGAACTACTGGAAGAGGGTGGACTGTTGGTTTTTGGTGATTAGCCATTGCTGAGTCTGTTCTGTGATGAGCTCTCCTACAGACATTAAAACTGGTAAACTAAATATTAATCATTTTTCTAACAATATTTTAAACTACATTAAAATCATATACATATCTATGTTACTTTATGACTTCATATTTTGTTTGGGGTTTTAAAAATTTTGGTTTCAATGTTTTCTGCATTGGAAACACAATAAAGTCAAAGAAATCTATATTATCATTTTTAAACTTTTCTTCTTAATCTAGGTCATGAGTTGTTCTCCACCTGCACATACTATTTTGTGTAAAAAATCGCGACGGAAACCTGAGGGGAGCTTTCCAAATGGCGGGTCCCAATAACCCGAGAAACTCCAGAGTGATATCAAAAGTCCGTGGATTCCAAGAGTTTTATTGCCATGATGTGGCAGTTGGATCTGGATGTACACCCCTCAGTCTAAGCCACGGCAGGCCTGACTTAAATAGGGAGGGGGAAAGAGGAGTGGCTGGGAAAAAGAATAACTTAATTTAGCTATGCTTCTTGGTCTTTAGGTAACTCATGGAAATCTCTCGAGGCTGAAGCCTGTAGTCACGCCCTCTCTAGCCAAACGTGACTGCAAGGTGCAGATCAAATGGAGATCACACCACATGTCAGGAGCCCTGATTCTGGGAGCGGGGCGGAATGGACGCCCATCCCTCACAGGCAATGGACACCTGTTGGGTCTCCAGGCTATTTCCAGCCAGCGCTTCAACCAAAACCAGCCATCCTATCACGGTCCTACACTTCTTTATGCATTCCACAAGTATACCAATTTCAATGTGAATGGAACTTTTAATAAGAAGCCATTGAAATCAGAGCAATTAAAAAATAAAGCTGTGTTCAGAAAACACAGGTTTAAGATGGAAAATTGTACAGATAATGCTTCACTGTTGACATAACTGTTACATAGTTGACAGATCCAAGTCTAAGCATAGAATGATTCAAAACAGCTACATAGTGACATGGGAATTCACCTGTCATCTACGAACATTCTTTGTAACATGTTCCCAGTCAATACCCATTTCTAGAACTTTAATACATGATCTTAATATTTTTCATAGTCTCTCTAGTACTTTTTAAAGTCATACTATATGATCCTAAGCTTGTAGTAAGACATCCAGACATCACATTCAACAATAATTCTAATATACAATATAAGTACACAAACTGAGAATCATTCTTATTTGGTTGCAAGTTGCAAAACTTGTTACTGAATTTCAAACTACTTAGCTAGGCTTCATACTTGAGTACTGTATCTGCAGTATGTGGGTTTTTATTTAGTTAAAACAAGATTTTTTTTTAATAACTTTATTCTCTAAAAATGCATTTACAAGTGACACCAGTAAGGTTGCATAAAAGACACCTCCTTTCCATTTGCCATCCCCTCATAACAAGTTTGATGATCTACACACAAAAACAGCTTAGAAGCTGTAGGCAGGCAACGGTACAATCAAACAATAACACACTCCATGAGAATGGCAGCCTACCGAAAAGTAAAAACCACAAGCCTTAGCACAGTTTAATCAGTGTTTTCACATCAAACCTGAGTGTAACTCATCAAATGACTTCCCTCATTGCCAAACTTGATGACCTGAGTGTCATCACTTGCACATAAATGGTTGTCATCTAACTTCTACATGGTTGCACACATGGGGATATTTACAACCACACAAGGAAAAGAGGATTCCAACAACTTCGCTGAAAACCCAAGCCACCCTCACTGTCACATGTGCAGACCTCTGAATACAATCTGACTGAGGACACAAAAGTGCTTGTTGGTATGCAATTCAGCTAACAGATGTTCCCTCATTGCTGTGCCTCTATCAGCTTGATATTTGGCCCTGTTCCTCTTCCTGGGCCTGATCTTCCCCTGTAATCCTCATGTGTTCAAATCAAGCCTATTGTAGTTCTCTATAACAAATGTTGTAGAGTACAACTGTAGTACAAACACTGTAGAATACTACATGTGAAACTTGTAGTTTCTTTACCATCAAAGCCAATTCATAAATCACGAAGAAATAACTTCAATTATCTAAACAAAGTTATAGAAAGGAGAATAAAATTAAAGAAACAATAAGTTGTCTATCCCAAAGACATTATAACTTATTAGATGCCTACAATTCAACATATTTATTTAAACAAACAAACAAACACACACCCAGGAAGCACAAGTACCCTAAATAAGACAACTTGTCATCAGGAAAGTGATATATGAACAAAAGATGTTCAGCAGAGAGAAATCTTCAAAAGGAGCCAGGGCAGAGATTTCTGAGGTGAAGGATACAGAAAATTATATGAATAATGAAATGGGGAACTTCAATAGCCACTTAAGCAGGAGAATCATCCAGCTGAAATACACGTTATTTCAAACCATCTATTTAAAGAAGGCGGGGAGAGTAAAACATCTGTGAATGAAGATCACGTGATTCAGCAATCCAACTCTGTATATTCACCGAAACAATGTGAAATCAGGGTGTTACAGAGATATATGCATCTCTGGTTCATTCAGCATTATTCAGAATAACCAAGATAAGAAAGCACATCAATTAACCAATGAAAGAAAGGAAGAAAACAGCACATCCATATATGTTCACCTAGTCCTAAGTCCAAACACAAAGAAATGCTGACAAGTATTAAATAAGGAATCCCTAGTAGTTATAGTTTTTTGAATACAATTGTATGTATTCCATTGCATGTATCATGAACAGGAATAAGACAGATATAGAAAGATAAAAATTACATATATTAATCTAACCTAGGGAAACTAAAAACAAGAGAAGACAATAGTTTTTGTCAAAGGCTAGAAGAAAGCTAGGAAGAAATGGTTGAAAGAACATATTCAATGATTCAGAATGAGAAAGTTCTTTAAATTGAATTCATGGTAATTTTATTGTTTTTAGCAATATGTTTTAGATACCTAAATTTTTCTAAGAAAGTAGATCTTAGGTGTTCTTACCTTAAGTATAGGAAATGATATTAATCTGTTTTATTAACTCAACTAAGATGTCCATTTCACAATACAGATATTGTTGAAGGAATCATTTTATATATATATGTGTGTGTGTGTGTGTGTGTGTGTGTGTGTATGATTTTATTCATCAATTATCTGTTATAGCTGGAAAAAATTTTAAAATAGAGATGTAAGATATTGAGGCAGTAGTTTTGGGCAAAGGGAAAGGTCAACAAGGTCTGCTGTGACAGCCACCAAATTACCACATGAGAAAAACTACCTGCCTTCAAAATAGGAAGGCTTGGAATGCCCCTTCTCACAAGGAGTACAAGAACTGGGGTGCAATTATTCCAGACACAGAGACATTTCAGAGTGTCTAAAACTGACCTGTGGTTAATTATCATCTACAAAGAAAACTTTGATGTAATACCTAATTTGTTTAAATCAGAGGGTGAAGGCAGTGGATATGGGGAAAACAAACCAACCAACCAAAAAATCAAAACAAAACAAATAAACCAACCTGTCCTAAAATTATCTTCAAGTATGTGTTTTACTAGAAAAGCAAGCAGACAAGATCTGTTTTTGAGGTGGATCAGCATTAAAAAGGATCAGAACATTATATTAGAAACAACATGATTGGTGTCTTTTAAGGAAATATGTTTTAAATGTATTTTATGTTTATGTATTTGTGCCCAAATATATATATATATATATATATATATATATATATATATATATATGTGTGTGTGTGTGTGTGAGTGTGTGTGTGTGTGTGTGTGTGTGTGTATACACAAACATATATATACATATATATGTATACACACACACATTCAACACATGTGTGCAGGAGCCCCTGGAAAGTATCAGATCTTTTGGAACTTGAGTTACAGATGGTGTGAGCTACCTGACGTTGGTTCAGGAACAGAACCTGGGACTCCTGTAAGAACAGTAAGTACTTTTATCCACTGGACCATCTCTCCAGCCCCTAGATAGGGAGCCTTACTTAGGACTCCTTTTCAAACTCATGAATATGGAGGGTGACTGGGCAGGTCAAGGGAAAGTCTTTAGGACACTTTCTGAACATGGGAAAACTGCCTTTCAGGTAGTGATCAAGAACTTCAAATTGTTAAGAGATGCACCACTACCTTTATACAAGATACCACAGTCTGATTCAGGCCACAGCTTCCTAAAGTTTTCTCTATGACTTAGAGTTAAGCTGTCTGTTCTCTGGCCTAACAGCCATTAATTCATTATCACAACTGGAACCCGATTCCTCTCTGCTCTTTGTCATCTATGCCATATTGAACTATATCACATAATGTGAAACTTTCCACAAGTGCCCACTCTCATAAAACTCTGATTTTTCCTTTATTCTGGACATTCAAATGGAGAACCTTTAGGTACACCAGATCAAGGAGGTGCTTTGAAGCCAGCTCCCTGATGTGGCTCCTCTGCTCTCTTTCAGGTATCCTTCTCATGACTGGTATCTGTCTTTGTCTCTTTTATTTTTCTTTAATGAAGTTCCTTTACAGGTTGTAAAGGAAAGATTCTCAGTCCCTTTAAGACTCCATCATATGTAAATCCCCACATACTGTATAATTTTTGTTTAATGCACTTGCATCTCTCTAAGGCTGGAGAGAAAAGCACATACTGAGAGATAGATAGTGGGAGAGAGCAAAAGTGAGAGTAAAAGTGTGTGTGTGTGTGTGTGTGTGTGTGTGAGAGAGAGAGAGAGAGAGCGAGAGAGCAGAGCATGAGTCTTTCATAAGCAAGCAGATCAAACCTGGTTATGTAAGATCTTAAAGACTAATGAAACACACAATGCCTCGGTGGTATTTTTTTTCGTTTTCTGTCTGTCTGTTTGTTTGTTTGTTTGTTTGTTTTATTCCATCTTGCAGAGCATGTAAGACAAAGTCCCTATTATGTAAACATCTCTCATATTTCACTATGAAAATGATGAAGAATATTTCTTCCACATGATTTAAAATTTTATCCTTCATGCAGCAGGTACCTTTGAACTTCCAAACTTTCTACCTGCTCTGGCTGGCCTCTTCTCTTGGAACTATATAATTTTCGAATCAACAGCCCCTGTTTCTGCTTCTACCCACACATTTCTTTTAAATCACCAGTTCCAACACATATTAATGTGAAAGTTGAGGCAAGTGCCCACTGACTTTCAGTATCCACTGATATCATTACTGTAGGGGAAAGAGACTGTAAAAAAAAAAATCAAAATATCAAATAATGTAAACCTTACATATTTGAACAAGAAAAACTGGGGAGAGATAATCCTAAAGGCCCCTGTGTACTCGGTTTAAGTTCACTCACTTTGAAGTGGTTTTAAGATTAGAGGAACTATAACAAACAGTAGTGTTCATGGAGGGCGCAAACCTCAAAAATGTAGACTACATGTTTGTCAAGATTTTCAGACAATGCTGTAGCTTTTGTACAATTTTACTTTTACAACTAAAAATGTAAGATAAAATAGCATATACTGCAAACGGGGTGAAATTCAAATAGTTTATGTTCACGCAGATGTAAAATTTAAGAATTCATTCCAAAATCTGACAGAGAAGTGAACAGAATAAGGATTAAATTAACAGACATATTATGGATCTGCAACCAAATTAAAATTCATTCTTAGAACTGTGTATGTACAAGTCCCCAGTTCATTACTTCCCCTGCAGTTTCATTACTCCACAGAGCTCAGTGGAAATTTGCATTTCCCCAGGCAATGCTTCTTTAAGTGACTGACCAGGGGTAAGGCTGTTCCTCTACTCACAGTGTTAATGGACCACATGCCAATTAGCAACAGAAGGAAGTAGCCTTTACATTGCATGTAAATTAAGTATAAGATCACCAGACTTTCTCTGTTAGCTAAAACCTTTCCCAGTGGAAACATCCTCTGGAGACCTTTCTTCTCCAAGCAACAGCAAGGATATAGAAAGACTATTCACCCTAAATTCTGCCTCAGAGATAAATTAACAGGGCTCTTCTATCAGGAGGGGAAAGGAAAGGTGATTTCTCACATCAGGGAGCCATTATTAAGGATGCAGAGTTCTCCTCTAGCAACGTTGCTCATTTTTATTTCATGTGGGTCCAAGAGGAATTAGAAGTGAACGGCATTGCTCATGGCTCACCAGGGAATGACATCAAGCCAAACTCTTGCCATAACTTTACTCATTACCTACTGTTTGGATGCTACATCTGTAAGACTCTTGTCAGAAATCTTTTGAGGTAGGGCAGATCCACAATCAATGAGCTATAAGAGTTATACCTCTGAGGAAGAAGAAGCAAAACAAGGGAGATTCCAGAGGCTGGAGGAACAGGATAATTCCAGATGATGACATGAAGAAAATGAGCTAAAAGACAACATGTAATGACCAATGCACAATCTTTGAATTACTGAAGGCTTAATCATAAAGTCCAAAGGAACTGCCCAAAATCCAAGCCCCAGTTAACACTCTTCTGAGCAGAAAGTTGAAACTCAGACTACCATGCCTCACATTCCAATAGTCAAAACCTGACATGTACATAAATTTAGTCATATCCATGGCATAAAGGTAGGATTGAGCAACATCATCAGAGACACAAGTTTTCTTTAATCAGAATAGTTGAGAAAAAGTATTCTTTGACCAAGAGAAAACTCTGCTTTGATGAAACTGGGTGCTTCGTGTAGGCATTGTTAAAGGGAGGAAAAGGGAGCTGCTGAGATGGAAGTTTCCATCTGCAGGTTGGTAGCCTACAGTCTCAAAGTTGTAAGAAGCAAGGGAGATTGATTGGCATGCTGGATTGATCTTCTTATCAGAGGCTTCCTGTGTCTAAACAGCCCAATGATCATGTCAACATTACACTTCGGAGATTCTCAGCCAAACTAATGCTTTTAAGTTAAGAACCTTTACATGGTATAAACACTCCAATACCTGGGAATCAGACATGAAAATTAGCACTGTCCAATAAGACCTTAGGTAAATGACACTGCAACATCAGAAGTCTCTCAAATATGTTTAAGAGCTTCATAGAGAAACATACCATTAACATAATTTATGGTCTAGGTCAAAGTCAAATTCTAAATGATCACATCTAAAATCTGTACCTTGTACTGTACTCTTAAGCATAAGCACTACTAACCTACCTTTCTTTGAACACTTCCTAGTCTATTCTTTACATTATTGGACATCTGTCATTTAACAATCCTTAGGAGAATTTAATTGAGCAATTGAGAACCAAATATATATTTATTGACCCTACCAAGTCATTCCAGAGTGAAGTCACTTATAAAGATTTGCTAGAAGGATAAATTAGAATATCTTTGGAGAGTATTACATATGATGCTTTTGTTATTACCTTGACTGTTGCAGTAAATCTCCAACCATAAAAGGCCTGATCAATAAAACACAACTCAAATATTATGAATACAAACTGCACAGCTAGATTGGGCAGATTTACCACTACACTACTCTATTCCCCATCTATGAAATCTCTTATAGCTTGTGGTTTTTCCAGGCCATGTGCCTCTCCTCCATTCTCCTTCCACCTTCCTCTCCATCCTCCTCCTCCTTTCTCCTCCCAAACCTTTTCGCTCCACCTCCCATTCTACTGCCCAATCACAGGGTTTAGCCTTTATTCTACAAATTAAGATAGAAAAAAGGTTCACAAGAAGTCACCTGTGTACTGATTCACTCCTCATCTGCAGCCCCTCCCAGGAAAGCGGAATTAGCATCAAAATACAAGACCAGGGCTATCCACAACACAATGGAATGCGTGAGGATGAAAGAATAACTTATAAAAAATACCTCCCTAGGTGATAGTGATATTCATCTGTGTTTAAATTGTTTGCACCTCCTTTAGATGTCAGGGAAGCTATTACATAAAGTCTCCTCACCATGACGCCCTATAAAAGAATAACATCATTAGACATGCTGACATGGAAAGGGAAAGTCTCTTAGTCCTCAACCCTAAACAAAGGACTAATGGACAACAAGGAAAGCTGGGAGAAGTAAAAAATAGTCTTCCCTAAGAAATAACACATTAATTAACTAGGCAATACCAAGTAGTCATCCTTGAAATCATATTCGTATACATTCAACTAACCTTATACAGACTGAGCAGGGTATATTTATATATTTAGGGGTGTGTGTGTGTGTGTGTTTGCCTGTGTGTGTCTGTTTGTGTGTGTGTGTGTGTGTGTGAGAGAGAGAGAGAGAGAGAGAGAGAGAGAGAGAGAACAATTTAAAGAACAAAAGAGGTCATGATTTAGAAAGAAAAACAAATTTCCTCCAATGGAGGAACTGGAGAAAGGAAAGGGAAGGAGGAAATGGCATAACTATATTTTAATTTCAACTTTTTCTTAAAGATTATCAAAGGAAAGATGTAACTCAAAAACAAAAACCCCACTGTATTGGATGTGTCAGGATTCAGTCAGTGGCAAAGCAACCAAATGACACCTGTCCAACAGGCGCAGCTCTGTTATCTAGTATCACCAACACAGATGAAATTTGGCTATTATAAAGTTTCCTCTTACAAGTTATGAGGAATATAAAAAAGCAACGTCATGCAGAACTCTAATCCCCAAATCACTCTGGGATTACAAACCAGACATTCATCTTCTTATAGATCCTCATCCCAAAAAGCAATTTGGAGTATGAAGCTTGAAAACAGAAATCATGAAAATTCTGCAACAGGAAATCTGAGAGGAAACATTGAGTACAAGAGAAAGAAAACAAACAAACAAACAAAAAAACAGGATGCATTTGTTAAATCCCTGAAGTCCTGGCAATGACTGATTTGAAAATAATATATATATATATAAATGTATCAATTATAATACAGATAAAGACATGAATGTTTGCTTGGCTTTATTCTCAAAATAATGACTTTGATTGGTTGAAGTCTTTCCTTTTGTTTTTTCTTTTTTTTTTTTTTTTTTTTTCGAGACAGGATTTCTCTGTGTAGCCCTGGCTGTCCTGGAACTCACTCTGTAGACCAGGCTGGCCTTGGACTCAGAAATCCGCCTGCCTCTGCCTCCCAAGCGCTGGGATTAAAGGCGTGCGCCACCACAGCCCAGCAGTTGAAGTCTTTCCTAAGACCTGATGGTTTCTTTCCTTTCCTTTCCTTTCCTTTCCTTTCCTTTCCTTTCCTTTCCTTTCCTTTCCTTTCCTTTCCTTTCCTTTCCTTTTCTTTTTCTTTTCTTTTCTTTCCTTTCCTTTTCTTTTTTCTTTTTCTTAAAAAAGTATAAATTTTCAGTCTTTCCATTCTCTTCAAGAATTCAGCAATATTTCTGTGTATATGTTTTTTCTGTCTTTAATATTGTGTTTGCTCTCACTCTACAACAGCTATACCAAAATGCAGATCTCTACTGAAGTACATAATACACAAATGTGAACCTCTTACTTCATAGCATCTATGTTCCCTATTATTCTGGTTCAGATGGTGTAGCATGGGCCCTTTAAAGTTGCCTTTAGAGTAGGAGTCTTCTTTTCTTAGTAACTGAAAAACATCTCCCCATCATTCCTTTTCCCGTTTATGTCTTTTCACCTAAGAGGTAGCACTAAAACATCTCATTTGTTGTAGTATAGAGATATAGGAAAAGTGGATCTGCCTTTAAAGGGTTTAGTACTAGAATCTAAAATCTATGGTGAGTCATTAGGAGGGCAGAACTTAGTTGCTCTGTAGTGCTCAAAATGGGATCTTTGGGATTAGAAAATGAGGGTCAGGTAAGTTTTATAAATGTAGTGGTCAACATAGTGACACACAAAAGCCTTTGTAAGGAAATGGAGAAGGACTGGAGAGAATTGCTATCTCTAGTCAAATGATGCATCATAACTCTGCTAGCAATCCACATTTTCTGGTAGGAAATGTTATTATTTCATTGAGCAGTGGTTCTCAATCTATGAGTCCTGACCACTTTGAGGGTTACATATAAAATATTCTACATATCTGATATTCCATATCAATTCAAAACAGGACAAATTATAGTTATGAAATAGCAACAAAGTAATTTTATGGTTGGGGGTCACCACAACATGAGGAACTGTATTAAAGTTTTGCTGCATTAGGAAAGTAGTAAAAATCACTCTTTTCAATGCTAGTTCATTGTGATTTAGTAAATACTGCCTGCAACTTAGCAAGTAATGATCCATAGTGCAACTTTATGTCCCATTTCAGTTTTTTTATTAATAAATGTCAGTGCCACTAAGTTCATCTGTAAAGTCCAAATATAAAGCATAGGATGGGTTTTTTGTTGTTGCAGTTTTTCATTTTCTTTTCCATTTTACTTTTTATAATTTTTTATTGGATATTTTATTTATTTACATTTCAGATGTCATCCACTTTCCCCATTTCATATCCCCCTATCTAATCCCCCTACTCTTTTTGCTTTTATACTATTTTAATTACACGCATGTATTAAGGTCAGTTCTAGGTTGAAGAACTACCAATACAATAGATGCAAATAGGCAACAAACAAGCAAGACTATAAACACAAATAGTCAAAGAACAAGCAAGACATTAAACCCAATTACTTAAACACTCCTGTGATCACTGTTTCTAAGGGCTTATCAGGATGACCAAAATATCTGAGCCTACTTCCCTGCCCTAGCCCAATGTCATTTTCATGTCTGAAGCCTACTTCCTTGTTCTAGCCTAAGATTTAGATTCCTACCTGAAATTACTTCTTTGTTCTAGCCTAATGTCAGATTCCTGGCTGAAGCCTACTTTCTTGTCCTTGGCCAATGTTATATTCCTGCCAAGCAGCCCATTTCCTTGCCCTTGGCCTATGCCAGATTCTCTCCAAGCAGCCCCAAAGGCTCTCTGCCTCTTCCCTTCTTTTTTTTTTTCATTAACAAGACTGAGCCTGTCTTGGGTCATTCTAACAAGAATGCCTTTCTTACCCATCATGGAATATGCATTATCCAAAGCAATGCACTTCGGTCTTAGGTTGGAAAGGCTTTGTGCAGAATCTTACCTGTCCTTGGCTTGTCAGCCTGTTAATTTAATAAGTCTGTCTGGGGGTCCATTTTCAGGTTCAAGCCATGCACTTTGGCTGCTAACATGTTGATGTTGTTAAAGAAAAGCTTTAACATGATGGGCAGGAATAAACGTATTCCCAGGAAAAGAAGGGCTAGCATGATCAAGCTATATATGCAATTTTTGAAGCTTGACCAAAATAGAAATACTGACATCAGGCCATAGGTATTTTTATCTGCAGTATCTACTGCTCTGGACTATGACATTGACCAAGGACAAGGAAGTAGGCTTAGGGTAGGAATCTAAAGATTAGTCTAGAACAAAGAAGTAATTTCAGAAAGGAATTTAAATTTTAGGCTAGAACAAGGAAGTAGGCTTCAGCCATGAAAACGACTTTGGACTAGGGCAGAGAAGTAGGCTAAGATATTTTGGTCATTCTGATAAGCCCTTAGAAACAGTGATCACAGGAGTGTTTAAGTAATTGGGTTTAATGCCTTGCTTGTTCTTTGACTATTTGTGTTTATAGTCGTGCTTGTTCGTTGCCTATTTGCAACTATTGTATTGGTAGTTCCTCAACCCAGAACTGACCTTAATACATACATGTAATTAAAATGGTATAAAAGCAAAAAGGAGGAGGGGGGATGGGATGGGAGTTCTAGGGAAGGGAAATGGGGAAAGTGGATGACATCTTAAATGTAAATAAATAAAATATCCAATAAAAATTTTAAAATCAGGGCAGATAAAAGATCACTGATAGAAACAAAAAAGAAAATGCTAAATTTGTTGAACTGAGAAGGTAGGCAGATACAACTGCTAAGCACTGAGTTATAAGCATCTAACAGGTGTTAGAATATTTGTGAGTATATTTTCATCAATCTCCACACATCATGTTATTACCAGTGAACAGCAAGACATGTTTTTCACAGAAGCTCCACTAAGGCCACGTATCCCCTTAGTATTTACTAATGCATAACTGAAACAAATCCAAGATTAATTTATTACTTCGATGAGTCACTAGTGATGCCTCTAGCTATGGATTTTATGTACTTCAATAGAGACCTATTAGTCCTGCCCACTTCAAGGGTAATGTATTGTACCAATTAGGTAAAAATGGTAAGCAGGAAAATAAAACTGTGCTTCAAAGTATGAAGAAGCAGAAGAAGTTAATAAAATGTAGATGAATTGTTTTTTATCACCTCCACCAAAATCATAAGGGCAAAAATATTTCAACACTTAGTATTCTTCATTTAAATTTGTCTAAATTTGGAGTTCCTGCAAATATGTGAGAAAGAGATTGTACTAATACTAAGTAATTTCTCCTAGAGTATATACAAGGAATGTTTTCTAGTTATTGTGTGACCCTGGCATTGCTCTGAAATAAAAGGCAATGCATTAAAGGAAAGAGATATAGAAGCAAAAAAACAAAAAACCAAAAAACCAAAAAAAAAAAAACTCAATGAATATAGATATGAAAGTAGTCTGTGAATGTAAGAAAAGTATGTATGAATGTAAAAAACTTTCACTAACAATATGCTAAAAATATATACAATATGACCAAATGGAACAAATTCCACTAATGCAAAGTTTGCTGCACAATAGAAATTTAATTTGTATACCTTGTCATAGAAGCAGGGTAAGATATAAAAGTAGATATCCATACAAATGTTAAGTTCAACATAAATGTTAAAATTTAATCCATATTATGATCCAGATAAGAACTCTGTGAATTAGAAATGAAGTTTCATCTCCATAACTTAGTAAAGGACATTAGCAAAATGGGGAACAACAGCAATTCTCATTTATGACTGCTTGGAATGGAAAATGGTACAGTCAATTCTGAAGACAATTAGAAGGTCCCTCACACAGATTTAAAAAAAAAAGTAATGAACTTATTACATAGAACAGCATCTTTGCTTCTTGATATTTCCACAGAGAAGTTGAAAAAGTAGGTACGCACAAAGCATGCATGTGGATTTTTTGCAACCTCTTTATTCACACATATCAAATTTCAAGCATATTACTGTCCCAAATTTCTTACATCCAGATAAGCAGATGAATGCAGAGTCAACTATTATTATTCAAAGTTAAAAAGAAATGAATAATGAAGCCATAATTTTAAAAAATAATTGAAAAGAACAAGATAAATGCCGTGACGGTGACATAAAATAAAAAATGTAAAAGAGAAATGGCAGGGCATGAACATAGAAACCCATTAACAACTGGTTCTTACTCACACTTGAGATAAGAGCAATTTAAGTAGTCCTGGGGAAAGGAAAGGCAGCCTTTTACTGTGCTTTGTTAACATTGAAATATAGCTCTGGACCCCTCAGACTAAGCTGAAAATCTATAGTCTTGGATAAGACCTTCCCTGAAGATTTGTTCAGTTTTCCAGATAAGCTTCAGCCTTTCTAGTAAAGTTCCTCGAGGCATGCATTTTCCACTTGGAAATTCCTCTTGATTTCTGAGCACAAAGCTACAGGTAGTTTGGGATTTCTGTTTCAATTTCTTCAAGACCAAGAAAAATACCATACCCCTTAGACTGGAACCATGGATTTACCATTTGTAGTCTCGGCCTTTGAGAGCTGACAGCTCAGTGAGGGAAAAAGAGCACTTTGAAAGCTATGGGAATTCAAATCATCAGCTACATTCTCATGGGTTATCTTACAGAATATTGTGTCTGATTAAAGGAAATGTTACTTTTTGAGGGATGCATTGCCATAGAATAAAGAAAAATGCACAGAAGAAACCAAACAACAACAACAACAAAAACAAAACAAAACAAAACAAAAACAGAGGCAGCAAAAATCCAACTATCAGCACAGTAGTCTACTTTTAGGAGTCATCTGTGTTCCATCTCAACTGTTCTTATGTGTTCCCAGTTATTATCCCTCTTTATCAGACATGAGTTTGTGAATGTGTGTGTCTATGAATGCACACATGTTCACTCTCATGCACATGTGTTATGATGTGTTTTTCTCTTGCACGTTATAGGCCAAATATTAATTTAAAATATTACTGATTAAACCATCCCTCATCTTTATAGTTAAAGAGTACTAAGTACAAGTAAAAAGAGTAAGATGTAGTGATACAGAAAGTAAGAGAATTATTATAGACATGAACACACAAGTCATATGTAATTTAGAAATCAAAAAGAATGACAATGACAACAAAATTTTTAGAAATTAAAAAAAAACACAGTAGTGGTATTTGCTTCAAATCAGATGTATCACAACACAACAGAAGAGAACATGAGGAAAAATGGTAAAATTTGAGATCTACTTGTCTTTACTCCAAGTGGAACGTGAAATAATTAATACTATTAAAGCTAGAAAGAATTGAGTCAGAACAATGGTCCTAGGGGTATACTATGCTTGTCACCAAGCTTCAGCAGGTTATCCTCTGACTTTCTCAGTTTCTCTAGCCTTTCTATTCAACAAAATAAATGAATGTGTTAATTTTAAATAAGTGATCAATAAGAGCTCACAGGCACAAAGAAGCATGAATAATTTTTTAACACCAGGATTATACAAGAGCTTTCAGCTGTCAAAATAAGGCCAAAAATATAAGTGCAGGAACCCTCAGTAGCTGACATAAGTCCTAATCATCAGTTTGCCAAGCAGATGGGAGAGATAACTTGATCTCTTATGTGCCGTACTAAGATTTAGTGACTTCAGTCATGATGCTCCACTGTGTCAACAGTCAGGCGTCCTAAACATCTAGGTTACACCACTGCTGTTATATCAGACTTGGGGGCTTTTATAAGGGAGGCTTCAAAACCAACAACAAGATAAATCTGAGTAAAATGAAACATGCAAAAGTGGAAGAAAAGTAGATAGTCCCAACAAGATGAATTTGAAAAAGGAAATAATACAAGAACCCATCATGGTGAAAACAGGCAATAAAACAACTCCCAGGGTCATATTTAAGTAATTTTCCCTTAATTTCTAGAAAATGTAAAGAGGAGATACTCTCGTAAAAATGAACCTGAAGTGTAAGCAGAAGCATTTAGAAAATACTGGGACTGGAAACCAGTGTTCACCCAGAAGGCATATGGCATCTTTTGAAAGATGAAATGTTATTTGTTGCAGAAAGAATAGAATTACAGGAACTATGTTTTATTCCCTGGGCATTTAGAAGATGAGAAAAGAGATATACTATAAGAGATGAAAAAGTAGCCATACTACAAGAGTTTTTATTGAACTCAGAGTAGGTGAATTATATATATTATATCATACATTATAGTGGAACCACAAAATATTAAGAGGAAAGACAAAACATTGAAAGAAATACAAATAGGTAATAAAAATTGCATATATATATACATACAAGTTATGAAAAATAACTTCTAAGTAGGAGTACAATTTAGAGTAGGGGATTTTTAGACTGAGTGAAGGCAACCTTCAAACGCTGTATTTAGATAAACATACAGGAATCAAAATGGTACTGGCTAGAATTGTGACTCTATCAAGTTTTTTTTTTTTTTACCATTCAGGAAGTCCAAGGTTTGATACCGAATACCACAAAAAATGAGGTAGGTGGCAAATGTGACCATAGCATCACTTGAGAAATAAAGGAATGAGGAATGGAAGTTGAAAGTTATCATAGGCAATGTTTTAGGCAAGATTAAACAAAAGAAGAAAAGAAAGGAAGAATCATTTTACCACAAAATGGTAAATATTTTATATTTATTTTGATATGAATATAACACAGTAGTATAGGCCTATGTCAATATACCATATTTTATCTCATTAATTATCTCTTTAGAGATAAGTTTTTACTATTAATTTAAAATCAATTGTGAAATAGGATGATGGAAACAAGTAGGTTCTCAATAATCGGTTCATCAAAATGATTTTTTATTTTTAGTAATTTGATTAATGGCAATTGTTGAAGGTCACATGTAAAACTAATTATTTGGAATTATATGTGGACTAATTTGTGATTTCTGTCAGCTCAACTGAGCCAGTGTGATATTTGTGACGTGGCATGTTAGTTACCCTTACATTGCTAAGACCAAAATATTTGATGGAAACAACATATGGGAGGAAAGGCTGATTTTTGGCTCTTGGTTGCAGAAAGGTCTGTCTATCATGGTATCTGCATCATGAAGGTGGAAAAGACAAGCAAACAGAGGAAACTCTGTGCATTCAGCAAAAACATGTGTCAGAGACTTTCCGATTATATAGGGAATAAAGAGCACTCAGGGATTAGCAATCCAGTTCTCTACCTCTATTGATGAACTACTTCTACCAGCTAGCCCCACTTGCTAAAACAGTAGTTCTCAATCTTTCTAATGCTGTAGCCCATGAATATAGTTTCTCATACTGTGGTGACCAAAAACTATAAAATTATTTCACTGTGTCCCTGGGGTATATCCAGTTTCCCTGAGCAGCATGCTGCCATCCAGTCCCCACACCCCATTGTCCAGCCACCTCTCTGCCTACCTTCCTCATACCTGCAAAACATGAGAGAGGCAGGTCAGATTCCTTCCTTTAACACAATTCTTGAGACTTCTGTGGCATGCTCATCTGGTAGGAGACTTGCATTGTTCCTTGAGTTCCATTTTTAAGGACAAGGCTGCCCACCAGAGGCCTGATGCACCAGAAACATCTAGGTTAGGCCTAGCTCCTTAATATCTTCTATATCAGGAACATTCAGGGACAAACAGATGGCTAAAGCCCAGCATAAGAATATAATCAACATATGCTAGGGCAAGATGGCACCTGCAAAGCATGGCTTCCCTACTACAGCAAGCCCTGGTTATCCTAACACAACTGAACAAGGAAAGGACATTACATCCAATCTTACAAAGATGGCAACCATGAGATTCCATTTTATTCCAATCAGAATGGCTAAGATCAAAAACTCAAGTGACAGCCCATGCTGGTGAGAATGAGGAGAAAGAGGAACACTTCTCCACTGCTGGTGAGATTGCAAATTGGTACAACAACTCTGGAAACCAATATGGTGGTTCCTCAAAAAACTGGAAATCAGTCTAATTGAAGACACACAAGATGCCCCACCATATCACAAGGACACATGTTCCACTATGTTCATAGCAAACTTATTTGTAATAGCCAGAAGCTAAAAACAATCTAGATGTCCCTCAACAGAAGAATGGGTACAGAAAATGTGGTTTATCTACACAATAGAATACTATTCAGCAGATATCAAAGTTCCTCAAACTATTCCATAAAATAGAAACAGAAGGAACACTACCTAACTCATTCTATGAAGCCACAATTACTCTGATACGTAAACCACACAAGGACCACACCAAAAAAAGAGAACTTCAGCCCAATTTCTCTTATGAATATAGATGCAAAAATACTCAATAAAATTCTTGCAATCCGAATCCAATAACACATAAAAACAGTCATTCACTGTGATCAAGTAGGATTCATCCCAGAGATGCAAGGTTGGTTCAATATACAAAAATCCATTAATGTAATCCACTACATAAACAAATTCAAAGGAAAAAATCACATGATCATCTCCTTAGATTCAAAAAAGCATTTGACAAAATAAAACACCCCTTCACTTTAAAAGTATTAGAGAGATCAGGAATTCAAGTCCCATCCCTAAACATAACAAAAGCAATTTACTGCAAAAACAACAGCCAATACACAATTAATGGAGATATACTTGAAGCAATCCCACTAAAATTGGGGACAAGACAAGGATGCCCACTCTCCCCAAATCTATTCAATATAGTACTCGAAGTTCTAGCTAAAACAATAAGACAACAAAAAGAGATCAAGGGGATACAAATTGGCAAAGAAGAAATAAAGGTATCACTATTTGCAGATGATATGATAGTATACATAAGCAAACCCTAAATTCTACCAGAGAATTCAAGCTCATCAAAGAGGCTGGATATAAAATTAACTCAGATAAATCAGTGGCCTTCCTTTATACAAATGATAACCAGGCTGAGAAAGAAATTAAGAAAACAACACCCTTGACAATAGCCAAAAATAATATAAAATATCTTGCAGTATTCAAATCAAACAAGTGAAGACCTGTATGACAATGACTTCAAGTATGGAACTAGAAAATATCATCCTGAGTGAGGTAACTCAGACCCAAAAAGACATGCATGGTATGTACTCAATAATAAGTTAATATTAGCCAAAACAAAACAAAACAAAACAAAAACAAAAACAAAAGCAAAACAAAAAAAGCCATACAGAATAGCCAAGATACAGTCAACAGAACTCAAAAGGTCAACAAGCTGAAGGGACCAAGTGAGGACACTTTAGTCCCACTGTGGAGTAAAAGGAAAGCAATCACAAGTGTGGAGGGAAGGAGTGACCTGGGAGGGAAAGTGGACAGGGTAGAGGAGGGAAGAGGGGGACCTGATGTGGTATTGAGTAAGGGAAAAGAACTGAAGCCCTGAGGGCCAGCAGAAAGAATGAAAACAGGCAACCTAGGGTGGTATGATGTTGGGGGAACCCTCCAGAATGCACCAGAGACCTAGGAGGTGAGAGACTCTCAGGACTCAAAGAGAGGGACCTTAGATGAATTGTCTGATAGTAGGAACTTAAAGAGCCCACCTCCAGCAAGAAGACAGGGCATCAAATGAGGGAGGGGGGTTGCCATCCCACAGTCAAAACTCTGACCCTTAATTGTTCCTGTATGAAAGAACTGCAGGGATGGAAATGGAGAGGAGCCTGAGGAAAAGAAGGTCCAGCAACAGGCCCAAAGTGAGACCCAGATTAAGGGGAGGTCCCAAGGCCTGACACTATGACTGAGGCTATGGATCACTCTCAAAAAGGGACCTATCATGACTGCCCTCCAGAAGACCTAACAAGCAGCTGAAAGAGTCAGGTGCAGATATTTGCACCTAACCAATGGACAGAAGCTGCTGACCTTGTGGTTGAATTAGAGAAAAGCTGGAAGAAGCTGAGGAGGACAACGACCCTATTGGAGGACCAGCAGTCTCAATTATCTGGGTGACTGAGATCTCTCAAACACTGGACCACCAACCAGGTAGCATACATCAGCTGATATGAGGCCCCCAACATATATACAGCAGAGGACTGCTGGGTCTGTGTTCAACACCTAACTCTCAATAGACTGGAGGCCCCAGGGAGTTTAGAGATCAGGTTGTGTAGGGGTTCAGGTGATGGAGACAGTCTCTTGGAGACAGGGGGTTGGGTTGTATGTTTGGGGTGTTGAACAGTCAGAGGGCAGACAGATGGGGAGGAGTACAATCTGGAGTGAAATAGATAGATAGATAGATAGATAGATAGATAGATAGATAGATAGATAGATTAGGACATCATGAGTTTTGCAGAAAAATGAATGGAACTAGAAAATATCATCCCGAGTGAAGTAAACCAGATCCAAAAAGACATGCATGGTATGTAATCACTGACAAGGAATATTAGCTAATAGATACAACCCAGAAACCTTAAAAATTTTCACAAACAGGAAGGCTTAAGTGAGGATGTTTCAATCTCACTTAGAAAGGGGAAGAAAATAATCATGGGAATCAGAGGGAGGGAGGGGCATGATTGAGAGACAGGAGTAGAAGAGGAAAAGGGGGACAGGTTCATGTATGGGGGCAGGCAAGAGAGAAGCCCAGAGGGCCAGGAGAGAAAAGGGAAATATGCAGCCTCGGTATAGAAGATATGAGAAACCTCTAGAATTACCAGAGACCTGGGAGGTGAGAGACTCTCAGGACTCAATGGAGGTTCCCTTAGCCCAAATGACTTACAATAGAGAGAATGGATTCAAAAAGTCCTACTCGAATAAGTAGACAGGGCCTTAAGTGGAGGGACAGGGTTACCAACCCACAGTCAAAATTTCTGACCCAGAATTGTTCCTGTCTAAAATAACTGCAGAGACAAAAATGAAGAAGAGATTGAAGGAAAGGCAGTCCAGTGACCAGTACAAGTTGAGATCCAACTTATGGGGGAGGTGGGGCACAGTGGGCACCAAGGCCTGAATCTATTACTGATGCTATAATATGCTTACAGACAAGAGCCTAGCATGGCTGTCCTCTGAGAGACCCTACCAGCAGCTGACTGAGACAGATGCAGATACTTACATGCAACCATTGGACTGAGGTCAGGGACCCCTATGGTCAAATTACTGGAAGGGTTGAAGAAGCTCAAGGGAAAAGGTAACCCCATAGGAAGACTAGCAGTCTCAAGTAACCCAAACCCCAGAAACTGAGCCACAAACTAGGCAGTATACAAGTGCTGGCCTGAGGCCCTGGGCACGTATATAGTAGAGGACTACCTGGTCTGGCCTCAGTGGGAGAAGACACTCTTAATTTTTGAGAGACTTGAGGCCCCAGGGAGGGGGGAGGCATGGTGGGGTAAGGAGAACTCTCTTGGAGGCACGGAGCAGGAGGAATAGAAGGAGGAACTGTGAGAAGGGGAACGAGAAAGGGCAGCTGTAACTGCCGTTTCTTTTGTAACGGCCGTCAGGTTCTGTTACTTTGTAAAGGCCGGCCGGTTCTGCTGCTCCGGTCGGCAGGTCAGGGTCTAGCAAGAGAGAGTGGGGACGGAGGAAGGGGAAAAAAGGGGCGAGAGACGCAAAAGATAGATACAAGCCAGAGTCCGGTGGAGTCTCTTCAAGTCTTCTGTATTCTCTTCTCTTCTTACTATATTCTCACTCCTTCAGTCTCCTGACACCTCTCACTTTCTCTCTCCTTCCTCTACTTCCTACTTCCTACTACCTCCTACTACTTACTACCTCTACCTTTCTACCTCTACCTCCTCGACTCCTCTACTCCTCTACTCCTCTACTGCTCTACTCTCCTATAGAAGGGAAATCCTGGGTATTTATACCCTTTACCACGTGACTTGCCCTCGTGGACAATCTCAACTGAAGCCACTACGTCACATGCCTTGTAGCCATGGATACCAGGAGCACCTGGCAGCTGGGGGCACTAAACAGTGTAACAAGATGTTTATCAGAGTGCGCTCAGCTATTGCAGGCTGTTGAAACAAGTCTCTTGTCAGGGTATATGGCTCGAGATGGCTGTAAAGATGATAGCCACTTTCGGCTAAGAGTCGGCTCCCAACAGGCAGCAACAGCTGGAATGTAAATAAATCAAATACTTTTTAGAAAAGGAGGAGGTAAATCCTTAAACAAATACAGGAAAGTATAGTCAAACATGTAGAGACATTTAAAAATAAATAAATAAATAAGTCTCAAAAACACACAAAAATACAATTAAACAGGTGAAGGAAATAAATAAGGCAGGAAAATATAAATAGAAAAAATAAAGAAAATGTAGACTATGAGAAGCATAGAGATGGAAAAGCTAGGGATGAGAAGAGGAACAACAGATACAAGCATCACTAACAAAGTAGAAGGGGAAGAGAGAATCTCAGGCCAAGAAGATACAATAAAAGAAATGGATGCATCAGTTAAAGAATAATAGGAATTAAAGAAGGTAAAGAATCCTGACTCCAATACCAGAAAAATATTTTCTACAAAATTATAGAAGACGATTCCCCAAACATAAAGGAAAAGAAGCCAATAAACATACAAGAATATTACAGAACACTAATAAAATTGGAGCAGAAAAGAAAATTCTCCTGCCTCATAATAACCAAAACACTAAATACACAGAACAAATAAAGAATATTAGAAACTGCAAGGAACAGGCCAAGTAACATAAAAGACAGATCTATCAGAATTACACTTAATTTCTCAAAGATATTCTAAAAGATAAAAAGCCCAGACAGATTATTGCAACCTCTAAGAAACCACAGATCCCAACTTAGACTATTATAGCCAGCGATAGTCTCAATCACTATAGGATATTCCAAGACAATCCCAAATTTAAGCAATCTGTATCCAAAAATCCAGCCCTACAGAAAATACCAGAAGAAAAACTCCAACCCAAGGAGTTTAATTATACCCAAGAACTGAGCAATGCTCTACTTAATGATGAACAGGGAAGAACTAAAGATACAAATTTAAAGGCTTCCTAGAATTCAATGAAAATGAAAGCAAAACATACCCCAAATTATGGGACACAATGAAAGCAGTGCTATGAAAAATGTTTATAACATTGATGCCTTTATAATTCGAATGATCTCATATGAGTAGTTAGCACATCTTAACACTCTAGCAAAAAAAGAAGCAATCATACCCAAGATAAGCAGACAGTTGGAAATAATCAAACTCAGGGCTGAAATCAATCAATTAGAAACAAAGAGAATAACACACACACAAAAATCAATGAAACCAAGAGCTAGTTCTTTGAGAAAATCAACAGGATAGACACACCCTTACTCAAACTAACTAAAAGGTGGAGAGACATTATCTAAATTAACAAAATCTGAAATGAAAAGGGAGCCGTAACAACAGATGCTGAGGAAAGTCAAAGAATTAATGGGTGTTACTTAAAAATCCTGAACTTCACAAAATTGGAAATGTGAAGGAAATGGATGACTTTTCTAGGTAGAAACCACTTACCAAAGTTAAGTCAAGACCAGGTAAACTGTTTAGACTTGTAACCCCTAAGGAAATACCAGCAGTCGAAATGTTTCCCAAACATAACCAAAACAAAATAAAACAAAAACAAAACAAAAGAGCCTAG
Source organism: Grammomys surdaster (assembly GCF_004785775.1). Taxonomy (NCBI): domain Eukaryota; kingdom Metazoa; phylum Chordata; class Mammalia; order Rodentia; family Muridae; genus Grammomys; species Grammomys surdaster. The sequence goes on along the minus strand of NW_021604658.1, from coordinate 8,455,649 downwards.
GACCAAACAGTTATAGTGTGAAATTCTCCCAGAAAATTAGAAATGATTCCACCACAGAATCTTTCTACAGCTCTCCTGGGCATATATCCAAAAGATTCCACAGTGTACCACAGGGATACTTGCTCAACTATGTTTATAGAAGCTTTCTTCAAAATAACCAGAAACTGACAACAACATAGATATCTTTCAACTAAAGAATAAATGAAGAAAATATGCTACCTCTATACAACAGAATACAATTCAGCTATTGAAAAACAAAGACATCATGAAATTTGAAAGCAAATAGTTGGAACTTGAGAATAGTAACACAGACCCAGAAAGACATATATGGCATGCACTCACTTAGAAGTATACTTTACCCTTAAAATGCAAGATACCCATGCTACAATCCAAGACCCAAAGAAACTGGGTAATAAGGAGGGGACTAGGGAGAATGTTTGAATCTCGCTCAGAAATGGAAACAAAACACTCCTAGGAAGTAGATGGAGAGAGAGAACTGAGTGGAAGAGAGACTGAGGAGAAGAACTGGGATGGTGATCAAGTGCTGGGATAGAGGAGGTGGGAGAGAGCTGGGAGTACAATGGGGGGATCTCTGGGTCTAGTTCTAGGCCTGGAATGGAGAAGGCTACTGTCAGTCTATGCTGATGACCCCAGCTGAGATTCCTACCAGCAAGGGATATGGAGCATGAAGATTCTACCTCCTGTAACCAGGCAGGACTTTCAGTGGAGAGAGGGAGACATCAAGCCACCCGCAAAGCGTTTAAGCCAAAATCTGTCCTTCCTACAAGATGGTCAGGGTTGGATCAAAGACTTAGAGAACAGCCAACCAATGACTGCCCCAACTTGAGACCCAACACATGTGAAAGAACCAACCCCTGATATTATTAATGATCGCTGTTATGTTTATGAGCATGAGCCTAGAGAGGCTCCATCTAGTGGTGGAGGTGGATAGAAACAGATGCAAAAACACACAGATAAACATTGGCAGGGCCTGGGAGTCTTGTGGAAGAGTTGGGGATAGAATTGAGTGAGCCAGATGGGTATAGGAGACCACAAGACCTACAGAGTCATCAATTAACCTAGGCCCTTGGGGGTGTCACAGAGACTGAACAACCAACAAAAGAGCATGTATGGGGTGGACCTAGGCACGCTACAAATTTGTAGCAGATATGCAAATTGGCATTCATGCGGTCCTTTAACAATTAGAACGGTGGGTCAGACTCTGTTGCCTCCCATTGGACCCCCTACCCCTACCTGGAGTAACTATTAGGGCATTATCAAGAGAGAATATGCCTAGTCTTTCTTGGACTAGATGTCCCAGAGTGATGTGGTACCCAAGGCAGGGTTTCCCCATCTCTAAGGAGAAGGGGAAGACATAATGGGGGAGGGATTTGTAATGGCAGAACTGAGAGGAGTTGAGGGAGGGGGAGTTGCAATCAGGCATAAGGTGAATAAAAAGATAAATTATTGAGGATAAAAGAAATGAGGGATTAAAGGAGTTATCTGCCATTTAGCAATCAGTGATGAAAAAGAGCATTGATCAAAATATCACTATATTTAAAATATTTTTAGAGTATTTATACTCATATGAAGCTAGTCTCATTAAATTAATCTTGTTCTCATAAATTTTATTTTTAATTTAGTGCTTATTAATTAACAAAATACAAGAGCAAAATAAATATTTTTATTAAAACCAAAAAAGTATTTAACTGCAAAGCTGTAATTCTGCTACAGTTATGAATTGTAATATAAATATCAGATATGCAGAATATCTGATATGTGACTCCATGGGAGTTGCAACCCATAAGTTGATGACAACTGTCCCAAAGGATGCATTGTCTTCAAAGTCATATCCTAAACTGGGGACTAAGACCTCTCAATAGGAGTTTTTGATGGGCATTTGTTGCATATTAATATTCACAGAGAAAAATCTTTTATCTTGGCTGGAAACTGGGTAATAGTCAGGATGTTAAAAGGGAGAGAGAACGTCTCATTCTTCAAGGAGGCTCCTTGAGTCCCAGCGTATTCTCTCTCTCTCTCTCTCTCTCTCTCTCTCTCTCTCTCTCTCTCTCTCTCTCTTCCTCCCTTCCCCCTCCCTCCATCAATCTCTCTCTCTCTCCCTTCCTTCCTTCCTTCTTTCCTTCCTTCCTTTCTTCTTCAGATTTTATTGCCCTCCTCGTCCATCCTCCAACTGTTCCACATCCTGTGCCTCCTCTTGCCTGCCTGTCTCCATGAGAATATCCCCACCCACCCCTCAGCCCACCATACCTCTAAATTCCCTGGCACCTCTAGTCTCTTGAGGGTTAGGTGCATCTTATCTTACTCAACACAGACCAGGCTATGTACATGTTGTGGACCTCATATCAGCTGGTGTATGCTGCTTGGTTGGTGATCAAGTGTTTGAGAGATCTCAGGGGTCCAGTTGATTGAGACTGCTGGTCCTCCTACAGGGTCGCTGTCCTCCTCAGCTTCTTTCACCTTTTCTCTTATTCAACCACAGGGGTCAGCAGCTTCTGTCCATTGGTTGGGTACAAATATCTGCATCTAACTCTTTCAGTTGTTTATTGAGTCTTTCGGGGACAGTCATGATAGGTCCCTTTTTGTGAGTGCTCCATAGCCTCAGTCATAGAGTCAGGCCTTGGGGCATCCCCTTGAGCTGGGTCTCACTTTGGATCTGTTGCTAGACCTTCTTTTTCTCAGGCTCCTCTCCATTTTCATCCTGGCATTTCTTTTATACAGGAACAATTATGGGTCAGAGTTTTACTGTGGGATAGCAACCCTATTCCTCACTTGATGCCCTGTTTTTCTGCTTGAGGTGGACTCTATACGTTCCCTCTCCCCACTGTAGGGCATTTGATCTAGGGTCCCTCCCTTTGAGTCCTGAGAGTCTCTCACCTCTCAGGTCTCAGGTACATTTTGAAGGGTGCCCTCAACCTCCTATCTCCTGAAGTTGCCTGTTTTCATTCTTTCTGCTGGCCCTCAGAGCTTTAGTCCTTTTTCCCCACTCAATACCAGATCATGTTCCCCTCCCCCTCCCCACTTTGTCCCCTTCCCCTCCCAAGTTCCTTCCTCCTTCCTCCTTGTGGTTGCTTTCTTTTCCCTCCTACTGGGACTGAGGCATCCTCACTTGGGCCCTTCAGCTTGTTGATCTTTTTTAATTCTGTGAACTGTATCTTAGATATTCTGTATGGTTTTAATTTTTTTGTTTTGTTTTTGTTTTTTTGGCTAATATCCACTTAGTAAACAGATACCATGCATGTCCTTTTGTGTCTGAGATACCTCACTTAGGATGATATTTTCTAGTTCCATTCATTTCCTGCAAAAGTCAAGATGTCCCCATTCTTAATAGCTGAGTAGTATTCCATTGTGTAAACAAACCACATTTTCTGTATCCATTCTTCTGTTGTGGGACATCTGGGTTGTTTCCAGCTTCTGGCTATCACAAATAAGGCTGCTATGAACATACCAAAACATGTGCTCCTGTGACATGGTGGGGCATGTTTTGTGTATATTCCCAAGAGTGGTATTGTGGATCTTCAGGTAGATCTTTTCCAATTTTCTGAGGAATCTCCAGATTGATTTCCACAGTGGTTGTACCAGTTTGCAATCCCACCAGCAATGGAGGAGTATTCCTCTTTCTCCACATCCTTGCCAACAAGTGTCACCTGAAGTTTGAGCCTTAGCATATTCTAAAGCCAAAAGTTTCCTTCTATAGGCAAGCTCCTTGAGCTCAGGGAGCAAACCAACACAGGCTTCAGGAGGTCTTTTAAACGGACAAGATTTCATAGGCCTCTGATTCACAAAGCATATATAATATCCGAGGTATTTTGACGGACACTTTAAGGCAAGCTGTGCTGCATAGTAGCTCAGACCAGCAGAAATGCCTAGGTGAACCAGATTAGGCAAGCAGCCAAGAAGTGAGTGGTTCTGGACTACCTGGAAAGAGCAGAGTCCCTCTTAGCTGCTTGGAAAGGGCTCAGATCCAGTGAGCTCTATGGAAAGCACAGTTCTCATCCTCTTGAATTGCCTGCAGGCTGTTTAGTGAGTGCCATGTTTTCATCTTTTATGAGCTGCTACCCATGCTAGGCTGGACTTTGCTGGTACAGTTATCTTTTAGTCATTTATTTTTATGTAAGCAACACCTCACTCATAATCCTGTAAATAAACTCATAAAATATGTTAGGACAAAATGATTCTTAATGAAGGTTATTCTGGTTTATTCATATACTGGTGCTTCATCCAGTTATCAATAGAAAGGCTTCATCTAGCAACTGATGGAAATAGATGTGGAGACCCACAGACCATTAGGTGAAATTCAGGAAATCCTGTGAAAGAAGGGAGGAAGACTATTGGAGCCAGAAGGGTGAAAGACATCACAACAAACTTCACAGATTCAACCAACCTGGCTTATAGGAGCACATGGAGACTCAACTGACAACCAGGGAGCCTGAGTAGGACTAACATAGGGCCTCTGCATATATGTGAACAGTTGTATATCTTGGTTATTTTACAGTGGGAGCCTGGGCTCTCTCTGAGTCATTTGCCTGACATTTGGACCCTTTCCATATTGGTTTGCATAGTCTAGCCTCAATGCAAGAGGAGGTGCCTAGTCTTGCTGCAACTTCATATGCCATGGTTGCTTAATATGACATGGAAACCCTGCCCTTCTCTGAAGAGAAATGGAGGAGTGGTTGGAAGGTGGGAGAGGAGAAGTAGAGAGGAGGAAGTAGGAGAAGATAGAGAGGATATGAAAAAAAAGAAAGAAGAAACAAAAAATAAAGGAAGAAATGTATTTAGGAGAAGAAAGAGAAAAGAAGAAAAAGAGGAAGAGGAGGAGGAGGAAGAGGAGGAAGAGGAAGAGGAGGAGGAGGAGACTCTGAACTCACCAAATTTCATTTATTAGTTGTTCTCTATCTGTGTGAATAGATAATTTTTCATATCATCCTAGGTATAATGTCACAAAATAGCATTTCAGATTCAGAACAAAGTGCTAAGTTATCTAGAATATAATGATAACATACTGCTTTAGTGGTATCTATAAAATATAACATAACATAAAGTTGGTTATTAAGTTACTATCTCCAATACTAATAAGCGATAGAATAAAATTAGAATTACCAATTTATTGACTAAAAGCTAGAAATGTCCTTGAAAATGCTCATTAACGTTTCCTTACCAGAAGCCAGAGATGTCAGACATGTCTAAGCCAAAATTCTCCCAGATTTCACCATGATGAAAGTCTGGAGATATGAAAAATATGTCTGGTTTTCCATTATCTCTTTTTCCTAAAGGACTGTGCTTTTGTGGAAATCATGCTGAGGATATGACTGAAAACCGTGAGGGCATCCACACATGAAATGAAAACTGGACTGAGCAAATTATCCCATTCCTTACCCCATCCACTAAAAACTTATGAATGTCACAACAGTGATTCTCAGTGGATTCCCACTCCCAGAGAGCATTCCTTCTATGTAGCAGCTCTATCATCCTTCTCTTCCTTAAGCTTTCATAATAAAATCTATTTTTCTAAAAGTTATCTTCTGTGGTCATTGAATTTTATTGTTCAAACCAAGAGACAACAACACATACGTTTTTGGCTTGGGTTGGCTTTGGTGGCCTTTGAGTTTCTGGGATATTAGCTTGTAAAGCTAAGCATATCAGAAAACAGAAAGGTCCAGTTGTTCTCAGAGTCACCCCAATACTCCTGTATCAATAAATTTCATGCAAATATGCTAAAGGAGACACTTCAGTATAAAGAAGAAACTGATCTGTAAGCACTGGTACAATAACATAATGTACAAATACAGAAATATATTTGTGTATTTAATTCAGTATTTATTGTAAAATACAATTAATTTTGCATACCAAACTTTTAGAAAATATTGCAGATTACATTGTGTACAAAACAGCATGAGAGCAACAGAGTCTTGCTAAATGAGTTTAGACTTCTTAGAAAAAAGTATAACAAGTATGTATACAGATATAATTAATGAAAGTACTTACTAAAAACTATTCACATTCTATAACTCGTAAAAGAAGAAAAATACTTGTGAAATGAAAAATTTCCCCAAACTCAAAAGAAAATTAAAAAAAGAATAGTTTCCAAACTATTAGTCCAGCTGCTCAACACATGACAAACTCCCCGTGTGCTGCTTATAAGAGTTACTTCTTACATAAAAATGTAGTGGCCCCAAAACACTCAAGCCTGTTTTGCAGGAAGAAAAGAAAAATCTTAGGTGTATAAAGATGCTTCATTTATGAAACTATCTGATAAGGAGAGAGACATGAGAAAATAGAGAAAGTATCAGTAATATTTTTTCTTATTATTTATTACTATCGAATATTATTTTGTCTTGTCAATCAGTGCTTACAAGTAAAACCTCAATAGGAAGAAAAATTCCTAAAGACATAGATGCTATGAACAAGATATCACATTGAGATGAAAAGGGCTGTTGTAATGATTTTAATCTTAGACATAATAAAAGATTGAAGGAAAGGAATCAACAAGCAGACGAGAGAATCATCCCTTGACTAATTTGACAAGTGTGAATTTTGTGGCTACTTTACTAAGTGGTGTACCTTGGTACCCATTACAGTAGTGGCTCACCTAACTACCTATTTACAATGGTAGCTCATTTAGGTACCCATCACAGTGATTCAAAAATCACCTAGTAGTGTTTTAAATACCTTGCAAATCAGGAGGATCTTCTCAGGGTTTCCTTTCTCCCCTTCTCAAGATCTAAAATCTGTATTTTTTTAAGAGAATGCATATTCTGTCACATCTAACATTTACATTATAAATATTTAAATACCTCAGTACAATAGGATCAACCAGCCATAATCCTGAAATATTGAATGGCCAAGAATACAATCTTGTGTATGAGCTTTGTTCTACAGTAGTGCCTCATGAAAGAACAACACATACAATTTTCTGGAATAGGAAAAGAGGAAAGTGATGCCTCTTTTCATGATGATAATTCTTGACAGAATAGCCATTTTATTAGTAAATGAATTCCTGGAGGGAAGAAGGATATTGGATCTCTGCACATTTATGCTGTTCATAGCATCCTCACTTACAGAATAAAACTTTGAAAAAAAAAAACCATCAACAACACAAACCACAAGGAGATATCACACCAGGGCCATTTAATTTCTTTTTTGCTAATACTCTAATTTTTCTCTCTGAAACTCCATTAAAAAAGGCAAAATGTAGAATTATTGGCAAGAAGTTTAAAATCATTTTCCCCTTTACCACACCAAAATGAGATCTGCATGTAAATATAACTTATTCTTTCATATATTAACTTTAGAATGCCATTATACCCCAGCTGGTCTCAGGGGAAACATGCACCAGAGATACTATGCAGGAATGCATTAAAGTTATTTTTAGTGACCTAGTGGCTTCCAGATTTACATTCCATATTCCACAATGGGGAATCATAAATGCAATTATGTATTCCAAGCAGATCTGCCTTTGACTGTTGGTAATAGTTGGTCCTCCGCAAAAACTAAGAGGATTTCCCCAAAAAGTTTCACAGAGTTTGGGAGTGTGTTGTGCTTTCTAGTCTGACTTTAATTTCTCTCTCATGGTCACATTTTGTGATGCTCTCCATTTCTAGTGATGCTTTGCAAAGTTTGTATTCTTCCTAGCTGACATTCTCACAATATCCTCTAAGCTGATCTAGTATCTCTTCTCCAATCTGAACATTCATTCAACATTATGGTATGACATATGTTTTATTCTCCTGATGTAATTGTCATCACAGAGGTTTATTGGCTCATTCTGCTAACCTAGGCCTAGACCTAGAATCTTCTAGCATCTGTACAATCTTATCTAGACCTAGAATGATTTCAGCCACTTAGACTTGCTGCTGAATAACCCCACCCCTTCCTAGTTCTTTCTTATTTCTGGCTGGTTCAACTCAACTGTTCTGTCTCAAAGCTTCTCTGATTCAATCTGGCTTTTTTTTTTTTTTTGGCTTCTCCTGAATTTCTCTGCTTGGTTTTATACTAGCTTTGGCAGTATCCTGTAATCTTACAGCTGCTCATTCCCTGGCTCACTCTGTCTTCATCTGTGTCTAGCTTGTTCACTCTCTGCATCCTGTCTCTGTAGAACTCTCCTAGTAAAACTGGCTCCTTTTTCCTTCTCAGCATTGCTTTCTTAAGTAGCCTTCCTTTCCTCTCTCTTCTCCTGACAGAGTTGGGCATATTCTAGTCCATCAAAATTTTCCCTGATTTGTCCCTTTGTTTGCAACTCAATTAGACATCACTTCCTTCTACAAACTAACTTTAATTTCATTGTTTGGGATTACATGTGTATACTAAGGGTGTGTTTGTACTTCAGTCAAAGGCATTAAAGGTGTGTGCCAAGGACTGAGCCACAGCACAAATAGAAGCAGCCCTTTTTAGTAAACAACACAACCTTGGGCCTCAAGTTGTGATCAAATATCCTGACATATTATGAAATGTGCTGACATTGCTTCCTTAAAATACAATCTGATGCATAAGGATAAATAAAAAGTAAAGTTGAAACTTTCTAAAGCAACATGGAAGATTTTACTGACCTTTTCTTTAATGCTTCCATTCATCTATGCATATGCATATAATATACATGTAATATAAATATAATATACATGTACATATACATATATTATACATATACTATATACATATACATACATATAACATACACACACATACACAAACACATACACATACATATACATATAGAAGATATAGATATATATCCTCTTTAGTAATGACAATTCACTAACTTTTCTATCAACAAACCAGACCTTGGAATGTCTGAATGCTTTCAAGGTCTAGTATTCTGTAATCATGGAAAATTTGTAACAATATCATAAGGCAGTACTACGGTTTGGTAAGTGTCCCTAAAGGACACTTGACCTACCATGTGGCACTATCAGGACCTTAAGCAATATTTAGAGGGTATATCCTTGTGAGATATCATTCAGGTATTGGAGGAATGCTTGTGAATTTGGGGCACCAATCTCTACTTCCTTCCTAATTTAGCATCCTGCTATCATTGAATAGCTTGTTATGTTACAAACTCTCCAAATCTTTAAAGCAATACAGCAAATCAATGATGATCTGGAACCTCTAAACCAATAAATCAATACAAGCTCTTTCTTGTATAACTTAATTGTTACAAATATTTTGTTATAATACCGAAGGGCCAATTTTCACATGCTCCTTCTTAAGACTGTTTGTGCATACTGTATTAAGAAATTAAATGACTTCTAATTTATTACTCCATAGAGCCATGTGCATCCCTGACTTATTATACTCATTCCTTTATTAAAAGAGGTTGGCTGGTGGCAAAAATCTTGATTTCAATAAGGTAATAATATTATATTTCTTTGAGACTAGCACACAAAATATCTCAACCACATTCACTCATATTCTACCCTGAACTATTTCTACATTCATCATTTTATCCATACCCATCATTCCCAGTCGTCTTTTTCTTATTTTAGAAGAAAGTATTCTTCAGCAGTTGTGCTGGTCCTCTTGATCTCATAATCCTTTGGCTTGTTCCATATGTTCCCAGAGGCTTAGATATAAGGGTTGTGTTGAAACTGTATCAGCTGGATGTGCACAGCTTGCATTGGGTGTAGTTGTGACTTTCTGTAATAATCTGTGTGTGCTTCAAAAAAGGAAGCTTGTTTTACGGCTTGGTTAAAGCTACAATTATCTGTGGATGTAATGACAAGTATTTAGCACTCAATCAGAGCATATACAGTTTTCTAGTTCTATTACCACTCCAGCCATGGGCAGTTGGCTAATTTTGCAGTTTCAGGAATGAATTTCTGCCTATTAAGCAGGCTTTAAGTCTAATGAGGTGGCTGTTGATTACCTCCAGGATATGTGGCACTGTTATACCTTTCAGAAAGTCTTGTCATTCTGGTAATTTTTATGGTTTATAGTTTGTGGTGGTTTGAATGAAAATATCAACAGAGGCTTATAAATTTGTATGCTTAGTCCCCAGTTAATTGTTTGGAAAGATTAGGAAGCATGCCATTATTGGAGTAGAAGTATCCTTGGAGGAAATGTATCACTGGGTGGGCTTTGAAGTTTCAAAAGCTCTTACCAAGCCCAATCTCTCTGTCTCTCCCCTCTCTCTCTCATCTATGTATCTATCTATGTATCTATGTATCTATGTATCTATGTATCTATGTATCTAT
>NW_021604658.1:8438779-8445434 GCF_004785775.1 Grammomys surdaster | reverse complement strand
TATCTATGTATCTATGTATCTATGTATCTATGTATCTATGTATCTATCTATGTATCTATCTATGTATCTATCTATGTATCTATGTATCTATGTATCTATCTATCTATCTATCTATCTATCTATCTATCTATGTATCTATCTATCTATGTATCTATCTATCTATCCAACCATTATCTGTTTTTTCTTTACCTGCTATATGTGGATCAGGATGTCAAGCTACTCAGCTACTGCTTCAGCAGCAAACCTATCTTACTGCCCATATTTGCCCCACAATTTTGATAATGGACTGAATCTCTGAAACTATAAGCTAGCACCAAATTAAATAGTTTATTTTTTTACAAAAGTTGCCTTAGTCATAGTGGATAGGAACATCAAGTGCCTTCTCCCTTGTCAGCTCTTTCTGATACTGTAAGAGAAAGGCAAACAGTGGAGAATTTGAAGTCAGATACAGCTTGATTATTCCAAGGTCTTTGTCTGAAGCTTGTGGTACCTTTTGTAATAGCAGCTTACCTTTCTTATCCAGAAAGGCAAACATCCATAGAGCAATTTAGCATATATAGCTAATATAGGCAGAATACCCTATATTGTTTTAGCAATATCTTGGGCTTCTCTGACCAAGAATTAGATATGAAGTTTATCAAGCCTGACAATGAATATTTTGCTAGAAATCTTTATTTCCATGGGACATTGTTTTTCCAAGTGGCACACACACACACACACACACACACACACACACACATACACACACACACTCTACAAGATGTTGCTTTTTTATTATTTTAAATACTACTCTGTTGTGTCCATCATGAAAGAAACATTTAATTTTCAAAGACAGTAATACATGTGAAGAAAACAAGAACCCTGATTATTTTTTCATAAGAGAAGAAACATGGCTAGCTATATGCATTTGTTCCTCTTATGTATTCTACTGTAAGGCCAATTGAAATGTAATCCAGAAAGATTGTCAAATCCCTGTGACACATCATTGATATACTTGCTGCTAGACCAGTGGGCCATAGAAATATCTACTTTATCACCTACTCCTTCTCCAGGGTACTCCTGCAGTGTTGCTTCAGCAGTTTAAGGAATAATAGAAATGCCAGTCATAAAAATTGACAAGGTGTTTTTATATATGGCAATTGAGATGATAGATGGCATCAGCTCTTGCACTTATTTAAACCCACATTTCATACTAAAACATGCATACATTGTATTAGGAAAAAATATAGAAATCAAAGCAAAACCCTACCATAACAGCTAGCCCTAACACCAGTCTGCCAGTCATAATCCACCTGTTGTCACAATAGTAGATCACATACGTTTGCCTTTGGAATATTTTGGAAGACTCTTTACTGTAAAATGCTATGTCCTGTATTATTTATATCATACCCAGAAATCCATCTTAATTATTATTTTTGATGTTAATTTTCTTAAGAAAATAAGGTACCTAAAACAAACATAATGCTGCTCTGGCATTGCCAGTGGCCATTTGAATGTACTGAGATAGGTCCAGACTATTTTTCTAGTATTTTGATTTAATTGGAACAATATATATGAAGTACTGAGTGAGTAGTTATTTATTTTAGACACTACATAACTTTAGACTTGCTGACTCTAGAGCCTTTGTAATTATTATGGTCTTTCAATGTGGTCTATTAAGCATCTGTAATGAAATGCTTCCTACTACAGCTGATGTTTGCCACTATGTTTCATTCTCTTGGAAATCACTAGCTAACAGCTCTGTTAAACTACTTTCTGTCTCTCTTGAACATCCCTCTTCCTTTTTCCCACGTAACTGTATTTTTCTATTTCATCATGTTTGTATTTCTTCATGCTTCATCTTCTTTTCTTCTTCCATTCAAGAACTTTGTCCAAGGGTAAAATTGTCTTTTTCAGTAGCAGTTCTGTTTCTCATTTTTCTGAACTTTGCAGATTACACCAGACTCAGTTTAATAACACCTGCTGAATGGGTGCTTTTTTTTATTTCTGTTTCCACCAGAGCTCAATTTGACTATGAACTGGTTTCACTTCATGTAAGCATCTTGGAAAAATACTTTTTATTTCACATATATTAGTCTGTTTGCTAATAACAACAGAAACATCACAGGCTTGTGCTGTGGAAATTCATTGTCCACAAAGTATACACACTTTGTAATTTCTTCCTCATTCTTATCCACATATCTACAACCCCTCTCATCAGAAAGCTTTTTTCACTACATTGAACGGATCTGATTTCCAAGCATCTGGAATTATGTTTTAAAGAGAATGTTTCAGTTTCTTTATACTATGTTCTGTCATAAACACACCATGCCCAGATACAAAACACTATCCCGGTCTTTCAGGTAACGATAATTTAAAATCAGAACGATTGTGCTTGAAACCTTCCTTGGACAAGTCTCTTGATATTGTTGTGTGAGAACAAAATCAAATCATGTAGCTACCAGCTCTTTAAGCAATTCCTTAAACTCTTATTCAGATTCAACTACTGAATATGATATTTTAAGGTCTGAAAAGATTATATTTCTCAGTTACATAGCTAGGGCTTATCACATTGAGAAATAATTGAAACCATTCAAATTCTTCTACCATTTCTTCTGGATGAAAGAATTATTTTCATATCAGCAGTTTTATATTGGGTACATTCACAGAATTAACATACTAAAGACCAACCTTGATTTGTTAAACTGAAAGAGTACCTTAGTGCTCTGCATTGTAAAATTGAATTCAAAGTGTGCTTCAATCAGGAGTTTGTCCTCATCTCTAAGTCTAAAATCTAACATCATCATCCATTCAGCTAGGATGTGTTTTTGTTTCATCTATACAGAAGGTTGTGTAACACAAAACATAGTTACTCTAGCACCCAAACACCTTTCAACTTTCCCTACAAGGCAACATGTATATGAATACGAGGACAGTTCACGAGTAGAAAAAAGTTACAATATCTGATATTCAATGTGAAATTCATGTAGTATCAAAATAAATTCTGTGAAAATTCTTTCTCCAAGTTCTTAATAAAAATAACCTGTATTAAGCAACTATTTTTCTATCATTGTTTTTAAAATATCTGCGCTAATATCCAGTTGATTCCAAGAATTAAGTTAAATGAAGATTAAGTTTACTATGTTTATACCTTGGCCAATTTCTATATCATCTAATCTTCAGAAAGACAATTCTAACCCAAAAGAAGAAATACTCTTAGGGTATTGGGCTTGATATTTAAAGCATCTATCTTTTATACTTTTCTAGGAAGATCACTTGAAGCCTTTGTATGTCACTGGGTTTCTTTTAGACATACACAGCTAAAATTTGTTAATGACTGCATGAAACACTTCATGGAAGTTAATTTTTCAAAGCCATTGTCCTTGTACTATCAAGGAAAGCAGTGAGAAAACTCACTCCAACAAATTTTCTTTAAAATGTTATTTATAATTTATAAGGATACTATGTTTTGTTCAAATGCAAATATGATGACAAAAGATTGATTGTAAGAAGTATCAAAACAGATTTAATAATTAGAAAGTGATTTGTGATATGCCTTACTGTCTAAAGCCCCTTTCAATGTATAAAAATATTGGAAATTGAAATAGATTAAAATCATATTTTTTTATTTTTCTTGAAAAGAGTATCATTTTTACCTCAAATGCTTATATATTATCATAATGATATCAAGATTGAGTTAGTTTATTTATTACCAAAATTCAGTGTGTTATCTTAGATTGCTAAACATTTTAGAGCTCATGTCTGACATTTTTATGGTTGATGAATGTTTTTAACACTACACAAATTTTTTTGTTGTTGATCAGCTTTCTTTTGTCTAACTTCATTACAATAATTATTAAAAAAAGTGATCTTTCAGATACTGGCAGGTCCAATATTAAAGTGATAAAACCTAACATCTAAGTAAATTGAAGACTATATTTTGCTTCCATTTGGAGATTTTGAAAGTTTAAGTGACTAAGAGGTAATCAAGGTTTGGATTTATAGAATAGAGGATCAATAAAGGGAAATGACACATTGTCCCAGATAAGATTGTATCTGGTTGTAACGTAAATAAATGGAAGCGTCAAGTAGCATCTTGTAAGAAATTAAACAACCATAAAACACGATGTAAGTAGATAGTTTGGGAAGAAAGAAAAGGCACTGATAGAATGTCATTTTATGGTGTTTTTCTTTGAAATATAAGATCACCCAAGAATGTTTAGAGTCAGAGGACAATCAATAAGATGAGACACTTTCACAAATATCATCAATGTTGGGCTAACATCACAGAGTAACAGAAGAGGTTAGAACCTGGAAGCTTAAGTGGAACACTCTTACTTAGAAGAAGAATAGATGTTTTATCTAAGAGCAGACGGGGGCAGGAGTAAAGTATATTAGGTTAGGATTCTGTGCCATTTAGTTATCATACTAGTGTATCTTGAGTAGCTGATGGCAATGAATTTCTCATATAAGAAAGATATTGGTTAGCATATTAGATCTCAATGCAAGACTACATTCAGGGCACACATTTAGCTTAAAATCCAGAGATGAAGTCTAAATACTCTAAAATTCACTTGCTTAAACTATTACACTAATTCTAATATCTCAGAATTATGCCACTATCATCAAAATATAATTTTAGCATGCTAACACCCAAGGAAGGTAACTCAACACTTATTACTTGTTTTCTTTCAATCCCCATCTGTGGTTCCATCTCCAAGCAATCACTCACCTAATGATTTGCCTATACATCACATTTCTCATAAAATTGTGATTCAATATGTTATCCTGTGTGATGTCCTCATTCACTCTGTGATTTTAAAATTTATTCATAATATAGTAGTATTCCATGGTATGAATAGACCACCTTTTTTTCTATTCACCATTTGATGGACATTTAGGTTTATCTAGCATACACCTTTGCTACCAATATTGATATGAATATTTACGAGAAGTTTATAGAGACATGTACTCCATTTCCTTTTAATATATCCTTAGGAGTAAACTGTAGTTTGTCATAGTAACTCTAGCTAAAGGATTCTACTATTTACTCTAGAATAACTTCTTAAAGTACCCGAGAGTCATATTCTTCATTTAAAAATACTAATTGTACATATATCCATCTTCAACTTCATGTAAACAGTATAGAAAATGTGAGTGAGTACGGCATTAAATTTTTATGGAACATAAGATGGTGCAATCATGACAGGAATATCCTAGATAAATGATGATCATAATTGACTCACCTACGGCTTCAAACTCACTAGACCTGGTAACAATTATGCCCTGTGTTGCATTCCGTCAACTTTACATTAATAGTCAATATCATTACTTGTGCTTGTATAAGTATTAATGTGAGAGTAACAAAAAGATAGAGTGAGAAAGCAAAACTGCAGTAGAAAAATCAATGAGAAGTATACAAAAGTGACAGCCAGCACTACACTGCTTGAACATGGCCTACACAAAATGTCTAATGACAACCATGGAGGGGAGAATAGCAAGGGAACAAGGTCTTCTAGACAAAGCATGATGACACACATAGGAAGTCATAGAGACTGTAGTCTACCAGTTATAAGCCAAATGAAGCTCTAGTACTCAGAGAGAATACACATAAAAGTTCCCTTATCTAATCCAACTCTTTGCAAATGGAAAAAAAAAGAAAACTAGTTGTCTCCAATGGAGTCTCACTAGGTACATAAACCACACTTAATGGCAGGCCCCATGTCCAGCAGTAGCTAGCCAACACATAATAAAAAAAAATGATATTTTTAAGAGAGATCTTTTGTGGTACTTTTGCTTTGTTTTTGCCTTTTTTTTTTCTCATAGTGCTTTGTCTGGGGATTTTTTCATCTCCCAGGTCTTTTACATATATATTATGGTTTTTGGTTTTGTGTTTTTTGTGGGATTCCTGAATGTGTCACTGCATCTATATGTATTTCTTTTTGTTTGTTTGTTTGCTTGCTTGTTTTGTAGTATTTTAAATTTTTTTCAGTTTCCTGCTTCTCCCGAGAGAAAGAAAGAGTGTGGATTTGGGTGGGTTGAATGGATCTGCTAAGAGTAGGAGGAAGGAGAATCAATTCGAAAATATTGCATGAAAAAATATCTATTTTTCAATCTTAAAAACAGTAAATTTACGATCGAATAAAACAGAAAGAAATGAGTCTTCTGGAGGACCTAAAATGCAATAAAATTATTGTCTTAGTAACATGTTTCCTCTACTTTCTATAACCTAATGTATTTCTCCATCTCCACTTTTAGATGAAATGAGTTGAAATGATCCCCACCGATAACCTAAGTATCAATAACTAATTTCTGCCTGCTTTCTAGATGATGGGAGGAGGTATCCAGGCTGAATAGGGCCATTGGTGGGCTTCTACAGTTTCTGAATATCTCAGGAAGAAGGGAGCATAGTACAGGAATAAGTGTTTACTCTATGTTTTCTGAGCTATTTATAAGAGTATTCCATCCCAGAATAGAGTGGTTCTTGATAGAGATTCCCTCAAGTCTCTTTTCTTTTTAACATGATGTGAATGAAATGTCTTAGAAAAAGAAGCACTGAAGTTTCATCAAAGTAAGGACATGTGACACGTATGAAAAAAGGAAGCCCACATTTTGCACACTGTAGCAATTGTGGGAAGCTATCCTTATCACATCATTGCCATTAACAAGTCTGTGC
>NW_021604658.1:8412389-8438769 GCF_004785775.1 Grammomys surdaster | reverse complement strand
TGAGTGTGCCGCGTCTTTCCTGCTGGCGGGAGGTTGCGCGGGACAACCAATGAACACATCATTCATATTTAATGTTGGCTGATAAAGGTATTCAAACATATTATTTTTTTCTAGTCAATATGTGATGGAAATTATGGAGCTTATCCATGGGATTTGTGACTCTAGAGTGTACCACTAATTCTTCCATTGGAAATTGGACTGAAAGAAAAATAGTATGATACTTTCGAGAGAGCTGTTAATCATTGGTTTCTATTTATATGAATCAACTCTAGAACTTGTTCCTTTAATGGAAGTAAATTTTATGAATTTTCAGTATGTTCTTGTAAGAAATATCTTTCTTCCCTTCACAGACTTTGATGTCAAAAATAAATTTATATACAATGTAAGGGTTGAAAACATGGGCTGGAGAGATGGCTCAGTGGTTCAGAAACTCTGCTGCTCTTACAGGCAACCTAAGTTTTCTTCCCAGCACCAGTAACTTTCAGCTTTTGGGTGCCTGTAACTCCAGTTACAGGAGATACAACATCTTTTACCATCTACAGACATCCATCCACACATGTGCACACATCATGAATAAAAATAAAATAATTATTTAATAAGAGTTTAGAGCACCTAAAAATACTAAAGATACTATAGTTAAACTCTAATTCTAAAAAAAAAATAGGTAGGTATAGAATCCTTTGTAACTGTCATTTGATTAAGTTAGAAGTCGGTAATAACCATGTGACCAAGACACTTGTCTCTGTTGACAATCTCAATTATCATAAAGGGTTTAGAACATCTCTCCTTACACTTATTTGTTAAATCCAAATATTCCCCTCTACTCCCATCTACTTATTTATTCTATGATCTGAGTTAATACCATTAGGCTCATCACAAATGAAAATCTTTTAAATATTTTAATCTATACTCTCAACTATTTTTCTGTTTCATCTTTTTTTTTCATCATTGTCAACTGGATACAGAAAAGTTTTGTGGCAGACACCCCCACACACTAAAACTTTGGCAAAGAAATTCAATCCATAATAATTTTGTGTTGTATTTATGTAATCAATAATATCCATATTCAAATTAAGAACTTGGCAGCTCCATTGCTTTGCAGAGAAGAGTGAGATAGGGATGAGAGGAAATATGCAAATGAACTTGGAGCCGAAGGAAGGAGAAATCATGAACAGGATATATTATGTGAGAAAAATATATTTCAATAAATGGAAAAGAAATAAAATACTATGCAAATGGTGGATATTCCAAACCACCAGAGTCCTTTAAGCCAGCAGTTTTCAATTTATGTATCAAATAACAAGTCTCTTGAGACTTTATTATAGCTTCAATGGTTAATATTGATTGTCAACTTGGAATAACTATGAAAAACAACCTTTGAGCGTTTAGGCAAAGGATCTTATAGATTATGGTATGTTAGTGTAGGAAGATCCATCCTAAATGTGGCTGGCTCAATTATATGTATAGAATGTATGATGGTTTATATATGGTTAGTCTAGGAGTGGCACTATTTGGAGGTATGGCCTTCTTAGAGTAGGTTTGTCACTTCGGGCATGGGCTTTAAGACCCTCATCCTAGCTCCCTGGAAGCTGGGCTTCTTCTGTTTGCCATTAGAACAAGATGTAGAACTCTCAGCTCCTCCTATCTGCACCATGCCTGCCTGGATGCTCCCATACTCCTGCTTTGATGATAATTGACTGAACTTCTGAACCTGTAAGTTAGCCTCAATTAAATGTTGTCCTTATAATAGTTGCCTTGGTGATGGTGTCTGATCAAAGCAGTAAAACCCTAACTAGGACAGACATTTGTACCAGGGACTGGAGTATTGCTACAATAGGTCTAACAATGCTTTTGTTTGGAAGAATGTGGACATTGGCACTTTGAATTTGGAAAATACAAATCCAAATGTACAAAGCATTACATTTGTCATGTGAAATAAAGAACTCCACAAAGAAAATGCTGATGTCTACTAAAATCTCCTAGTGTTCTAGGCCCAGCCACAGGGGCAATGAAACTTGATAGGACAATATGATCAGTTCTACTGTCCTACTATAATATAGATATTTAAGACACGGATACAGGTCATGGTTTATAAAACTGCAAGTAGCTGGTACAGTACATGCCACACTATGTGAATGAGTCAAAAGTTTACACGTAAATTAAAAATGCTATTTTGGAGGGGGAAGAGGAGTTGGTGAAGAAGGTAAAAATTTCTCACATGTGGGGAATTTATATCCCATTATCTTGTGTTAAGTGAGCATTCTAGCCTTTGTCCCTTTTACCTATACTCACAGTCCTTTCTGAAAGATTATTTATTAAACACTGATTTGATTTTCCTAATCCCTTGAATTTGTTCATACAGAAAGATGGTCTTGTTTCTCATAATCAGGACAACAAAAATGTTTGGAGACCACAGACACATAAAAGCCCATGTAAAATGAGTCACTCTGGAAGAAAAATGAAGGCCAGCTGTACCAGTCTATATTGAGCTAAGTCAAAATCCTTTTGAAGTTAAAGAGTAAACATCATTATTACATAGGTAGCAGGTAATCAGGATTTGTCGACCAAGGCTACAATTGATTTTTCCATCTTAATCTTTGTCATGTTACTCCAGGTTAGCTTGAATGAGGGGTATCATGAAATATAATACACTTGTAATAATAAATAGAAATTCCCTACAAATACCTGAAAGTTCAGTTACTACCTGATTCTTCCTACAATGTTTAGCCTAGTGCCACCTTCTATATCCTCAGAGTCCTTGCTTAAAATTACAGCATGTCATTTTTGCATTTCTGTTTCTCTCCCCATAGCAATCCTGGAACAACCCTGGAACATATTGACTATACTTTTCTATTTTATGATTGTTATCATTACACATGACTGCATGCCTACTTTGTAGAAGATGCTCGATGAATATGGGTTAATTAAATTAATAAGGAACATTAAAATGTGGATGAAACTGACACATTTTAAGTTTGAAAGCTAGCACAAACCATTGTAAAATGAATTGATACGAACAGTACTGTATGAAGTACTGTTGTTTGATTTCATGTGGGATTCAGATTATAGGAGATAGACAGGAGAGGAGAGAGACCAATACATTTGCCTAATGGTATCCATGGTGCTATTTGTTGTATTCTGTTCTATATTTTCTTTCTGTGGAATGTGCTTGTCTCCCATTAGTGCTTCATGAATTAACCATAACTGCCACCAATGTAATTAAAATATTGATTGCCAAGAGGAACTGAGGATTCAGCATTAATTCATTCAGCAAAAACCCATTGAGCTCTATTATATTCTGTAGACTCCAGGAAAAAAAATATGTATAACTCCAGTAATAATTTTGATGCAAAAGTTATGGGTAGAATTGAATTATGAAATAAAATTCAAAACTCACTAGATACACTCTCTTTTATGCTAAAACTAATTCTAAGCATTACTGATTTGCCAGGATATTTAGAAAAGACTGAGACTGTGTGTTTGTTAGGTCAGCATCTCTTCTATATTTCCCCAGAGACCTCTCTTGACTCTGGTGCTGGGTTATATTCAATGAACTGATGCTATGCCTCTGCTTATTCTGAGATTATTCTTTATAACATACATAATCTTCATACTATTCATACTATTAATTTTTTCCAATGTATATGAAGGCTAGAACATCTTAGAGACCAACAGTACCCATTAGGACTTCTATCTTTTCAGGAACATGTCACCATCACAGAAGGAACTCTGAGACTAGAAAAGCTAAGTGATTGGAAGAAAAGAGAGAAGATACAGAATAAAGACTCAAGAAAGAGTTGTATGTTCTAGACTTTTCTTGATGAACTCAGTATTAAACCTGGGAGATATGGTTTCAGTTTGCATTGTAGTGAAGGTGACTTGAAAGGAATAGTTCAGGTTTTTATTTTTTTCTTGCCAGGGTGAAGTTAGAAAGTCAGATATGTCTTTCAGTTAATTTATATGGTGGATAACATTTTTTCAGTTTACATATGGTGAACCACTTTAGCATGGCTGGAATGAAGCATATGTGATCATGGTAGATGACCTCTTTGATAAATAATTCAATTCATTTGCAAGTATTTTACCAAGCATTTTCATAACTATGTTCATAAGGGAAATTAGTCTGTAATTCTCTTTCTTTGTTGGATCTTTAGATTGTTTAGGCATCAAAATAAGTATATACTTATAAAATGAATTGAACAATATTCCTTCTATTTTTGTAGATTAATTTGAGGATTATTGGCATTAACATTTCTTCGAAGATGTTTTAGAATACCGTGCTAAAATCATCTGATCCTGGACCTTTTTTGGGTTGGGATAATTGAATAAGTGCTTCTATTTCCCTTAAAACAATTTTAATAAATGGGATGTTATGAAATTGAGAAGCTTCTGAACAGCAAAGGATACTAACATGTGAAAAACAATGCATCTTACAGAATGGGAAAATATTTTTAACAACTACAGATCTGATTGATAGCTAATACTCAAAATATATAAGGACCTCAAAATAACTAAACAACCATCTGATTAAAAGTGAGGTACAGATCTAACCAGAGAATTCACAATAGAGGAAAATCAAATGGCTTAGAACCAGTTAAAGAAATGTTCAACATCTTTAGCCATCAGGAAAATACAAATCAAAACTACTTTGAGATTTTAACTTGTACCTGTCAGAATGGCTAAGTTCAGCAAAACAAGTGACAGCTTATGGTGGGTAGGATATGGAGTAAGAGAAACACGCATCAATTGCTGATGTGAGTGCAAACCTACACCCACTTTGAAAATCAATGTAGCAGTTCATCAGGAAGATGGAAATAAATCAACCTGAAACTCCAGGATGGATACATGTACATACATACATATGTGTGTATATATGGCATCTTGTCCTTCCACAAGGACACTTGCTCAATCATATTCATTGCTGTTCTATTAATAACACCCAGAAGTTTGAAATAAACTTCATACCCCTCAACAGAAAATGGATAAAGAAAATGTGTTACATTTACACAATGAAGTATTTTTTCATCCACTAAAGAAAAAATAACATTGTGAAATTTGCACAAAAAATGGAACTAAAATAACAAATCATCCTGAATGAGATAATCCACACTTAAAAGGACAGCTATGTAGTTTTCATATATATGTGAATATTAGCTGTTAAATCAATGATAACCAAGCTACAATCCATAGAACCACCTCGATTTGATATAGAGTAAGGGACTAAAGGAGACAGTTATTTTCATTAGGAAAGAAAAATAGAGTAGGTAATTATGAATAGATGGGGAACTACAATAGGATGCTCAAGTGGTGATTGAGAGGGAAAGAGATTGTGTGGGAGGGAACCCAGGGAGAGACAGCTAAGATAAATGGGAACTTTGAAGAGTACATTTATACAATGGAGTATTACTCAGCCTTTAAAGAAAAGAAAAATAGCATTATGAAATTTGCAGGTAAATAGACGGAATTACACAAAAATATCATTTCGAGTGAGGTATCTTAGACCCAGAAAGACTGATGTGGAATGTATTGGCTTTTATGTGGGTATTTGCTGCTAGGTTGCGTTATGGCTTTCATGTGAATTATTTTTGAATATATTAACAAAGCACTTTGCTTCTACCACTGCATGGGCTAAGAATGTTGTCAGGAGGCTTCTAAAGCCTTCAGTAGGTATTTCTACACTTTGCTATGGCCCACCTATCTGATGCCCCTATTTATGTGTTTGAGGAGTCTTGATTTGTGATATTTGTTCTGGTACTATGACAGTATCTTGAAACTGCAACGTGTTGGAACCAGATATTGGATGGAATGGAAATTTGTGTTTCCAAACCATGATCACCCATAGTTAACACTGAAAAAAATAAAAAGCCAACTAACTTACAATCTATTCCTATTATCAAACAAGTCCCCATTTCTGATGATTGTGTGTTAACTGCATGAGTTTTCCCTCCATCCCTCACAGCATGAAGTATTTTCTCACCTGTGCACATGGTTTATAATACCCACAAAGGCTAGAATTTATTGAGAACACATAACATGACAGGCCCAGGGATGATCTTTGCAATAGCATAATGAGCTTGACAATTTTGTTAAAACTTACCTTTCACATGGACTTTTATGTAGCTTGTCAGTATCAAACACTCTAGCTCAAGGATTCACAGAAGTCAACATGATCTATTGCTAAAACGTTGCTGTCGGTCACAATCTCAGATATTGTTCCTATTACCAAGTACCGTGATACTTCTGCTAGGAGAAGCCAAATGGTTTCATGAGTCTTTCCCCTTGGAAATATCTAGAGACAGAATAGTACACTGTATATGCAATACAAAGTCAAACCCGGGAAATCCTTCATAACACATAAATCCAACCCATAGATAAAAAGTGTGATACCTAAATATTATTAAGTTATAAAAAATACAATATGTCATTTGAGCTCAAAGGTACTGAGTCCTGATATTGAGTTGAAACTCTTAGCTGGTTTAAAAGCAGTATTATGAACAGCAGCCATATTGTTGCTGTGGATGGTCAGGGAGTGAAAGCCTTACATGAAATATATATATATATATTTCATGTGTGTGTGTGTGTGTGTGTGTGTGCGTGTGTGTGTGTGTGTGTGTGTGTGTGTGTGTGTTTGTATGTATGGCCTTGAATCTATTTAGGACTATTCTTATGGCTGTGTGTTTAAGGCTTGGAGTTACATAATCTAGCAGAGGATTTATCCCAGAGAAGACTAATTATCATTCTACCAGACCTATTAATCACCTATAGCTCTTCATCTATCATGGAGAAATTTTCCCATCTGCATTGGTATGTCAACTGAGGTTATCATTGTGATGTCCTTGTATGGGTAACCATATGGTTGAGATCAAATTGGTACTACTTTCCTACTATAAGCAGAAGACATTATCTTCTAAGGCCCTCTCCTTCTGACAATATTTCTGTTCCTTCTGCAGTCTTCCCTAAGGCTTAGTTATATGAGTTGTTGGGGTTGTGAATATATCAACTGGGTTTGAGCATATCATAGTCAGTTTGCTTCATTTCACTAGTTGTAGAACAGTAATTGTTTTCATCTGTTGCCAAAAAAACCCCAAAAAACAGAAAACAAAAAACAAACAAACAAAAAACCCACATTTCTTTGGTGAGAAATAGAAACTGCAAGTAATGTGTACAAAGATAAATATTTATAATGCAGTTAGAAATTTTACTAGTTTAGAAAAGTGACTGTAGTAGATTCTCTCTCCTCTGGGGCTCACATCCTCTCCAGCAATGTGCAAGTGGTTGGCATTACACTATTAGGAATAAATGCCATCCTAGTATAAGGGCCTTGATTCCAATTAGATAGCTGATGTTTGTCACCAAGATATAAGAGATGCTGCTGTACCACTGCGGTTTTATTAACATGTAACAGCTTTTCACATGTCATTTGTTTTAGTTTGATTCTTTTTAGCATTGGTCTTTTCTCTCACTCATGTGAGAGCTTATTAAGACAGGATCTGCAATTTTCTCACTGTTTTAACTCCATTATATACGTGAGTGGTTTTAACTGATAATTTCATATGATAACACCTAAAGCCACCAAACTAGTGAATAGTTACCTTTAAAGTGTTGCTTTCTCAAATTTAGATGACCTTTGACTCTCCATGTTTTATTTTTCAGGGCCAAATATTATATGTATATTTAATGTATACTTAACACTGTATGAAACAATGAGTGAACTCTCTTTCTCTCTTTCCATATTTCTGTCTCCCTCCCCCATCTCTCTGTGTGTGTGTGCATGTGAGTGTGTGTGTGTGTATGTGTGTGTGTGTGTGTGTGTGTGTGTATGTTCCATATTGCTTATACATATTAACTTGAGGCTGTCTCTGTGGATATGCGGCTATGATGCAAATATACTTTATCATTCATGTGATTTCTCAAAGGCATGTTAACCACCTGTGTGTTACTACAGACACAGCTCTGTCAGTGTTTGATGCAAGCTATAGAAGCACTGGCAACCAAAAGTAGCCCTGGCTATGTTCACAGGATGTTGGGGCTTTTGACAGTGATACAATCAGAATGAAAATGAAGCAAAAACTGGGCTAGCAGTAAAGGGGAGAAACAGAACCCCAAAATGCAGTGTCAATTTCTTTTTTACCACTAAGAAGGAAGTGTCATTATATAGGACACCAGAATTGGAGCTTTTCAAAGTGTCATCTGTATTTACTCTACTGCTGCCAAGATATAGGACCTTAGAGAAGAAACATGCCTGGGAATTCAAATTGTTTCTCAGCCATTCATGAAACCAAGCCAATTTGCTGACAATAAATTCACCAAATCGAATTACTGAAATTCATGTTGCTACATGGTAAAGCTGCCAGCCCCCATCTACTGGTAAACACTTTGCTAAAATGAGTGACTTAGCAAATTAATGAAATTTGGTAATTTAAAATTTAGCATTTTAAAGTATAACAAGATTGCATTTTAAAGTATAACAACAATCTTAGCTATTTGTATTTACTCTTTGAACACAAAAATTTCAGGTTTTGTAAGGAAAGTATCCATACATATGAGATATTTTCAAGTTGGGACGATTAACCAAACTGAACAAAATTTAAGGTTTTGCAATCAAAGACAACACTAGAGTTTGTTTGGCAGCTTTGTGTGGTGATACTAGCTCATCTGTTATTTAGATTTTTTTCCCTGTAGATTATTACATAAAACGTTTTCTCTAGTCACACTACTCAGTTGATTTCTATTCATAAAGTCAACAATAGTTACCCAAATCTGGCTTTATCAGACCTTTTGAACTTTTGCTATTAAGTCCTTCTCCTAATAGTCAACAGCTCAATGTATTTCAATGTTTGTTGTTAGAAACCAGTTTTCAACATTTCATAACAAGGGTGATTCAGCTACACTTATACAGTTCACACTTAGAAGCTCTAGGATGTTAATTTTGTACATTACAAATTTAATCATATGAACTAAAATATGCCATTTAGGGAAATTAGCTGTAATTTTAAGCTAAATTTATAATTATTGATAACAAGAAAATATGAGTATACCTATAATAGATGAGTATATGTATGTTTTTATGCACATACTATTTTGTACCACTCTTAAATGCTCTAACAAATAAATCATCAGCATTTTTGAGAATAAGGACATTTGATGAACTTCAAAAGATCACTCATTTACCACCTCAAATGACATATTGCAGATAGGAGATTTGTCTCAGTATTTAAGAACACATTCCTCTTACAGAGCTCCAAGTTCAGTGCCCAACAGCCTGTTGTGGCTTGGCTTCTCATGGAAGTCAGTGGACTGAAAGGGACACAGCAACAAGGGAAGAAAATTTATCTAGGGAAAATGAAGAAGGCAGTCAACTTGCATAAAATTCCAGAAAAGTGAGCATGAGAATTCTTTAAGTCACTAATGCATGCTTTCAGCAGGGATTTTGAGTTTTCTCTGCCAAATATTTCCTCGGGGAAATGCTGCCTTCCATGGGCCAAAGCAAAGGGACTGACAAGTAACGGGTTAGAATACCTAAAGCTCTTACTTAAAAGAAACCTTTTCTTTTTGAAAGATTGTCTTAGGTATTTTGTTAAAGTGATATTAAGATGGCTAACATACATCTTCAGATAAAGCTCAGGAAGCCTACTGACCATCAAAAATATCATAAAATAATAATGGTCAATAGAGAGATGTTGCTGATACACTGAGTTAAAAACTGAGCTGTTTCCAGTTGCTGGATAATCTGAATGTTTTATAACACTTTCTCTGTAACTCTTGCACAGCGAGGGATGAAGAAGATCCTGAAAATACAGAGAAGCTAAAAGTTTTCTCTAGGATGGATAAGAAGAATGCACACATTGTTCAAATTTGAGAAAATTGCAGAATTTTAATCTGGATCATAGGAGAAATGCATTCTCTTGACTTCCTCTCAGCATCATATTTATTGGCAAATTAATATGCTGTATTATATGGCAATTCTAATATTTCATAATAATTAGCATCTCTTTATTGCACATATTAACAAATGTTTGTAAGTAAAATAACTACATTTTCACAATGTGTTTCCACCCAAATACTTACACATAGTCATAGGCATAAAGGTATATATTCTAATTTTTAAAAAAATAAGCTTCCTAATGGAATCAGACAATTTTTAATCCATGGCTTTGTAGAGCAGCATGAGTTTATATTCATAGCCTTTTCTTCACAGTTGCTGAATGATGTTCAATGCCTATGAGCTCAATTATATGGACATATAAATTAACTTCATCCTGTGAGAGAGAAATCAAAGAGCAAAGTAAACAGATTCCCAGAGGTACAAAAGCAGGCTATTCCTTACCAAGTTCTTTCTAAAATAAGGCAGGCCTGTGTGCCAACATGCATATGTCTCTTCTTCTGAAAACATCTATACAACCAAAGTGTCTTTGAGGGAGTTTATCTCCCTCCCTCACCTAGGCTTACATGATTCTATAAAGTTTGAATTTTATTAGCTCAATATCATTTTCATGACTACAAGATTCATGACTACATTGTCTTCATGTAAAGATGACTACAAATTGTATAATGTTGAAAACTTTTCCCTATAATACAGCACAAATTTTTTCAAATGATAATGCCCACTGTAGTCAAGATAGAGTGAAATGACTAGAGATTCATATACTATAAGTATATCATAAATCAAGAAACTTCAAATATCTTCATACATGTAACCCTAAAAATCCAACTTCTAATTTTTACTTAGGAAACAACCTTGACTACAGAATTTGATTTCTTCCATCACATAATTTGTAATAAGAAATTATAAAGAAGTCTTTCATCACATTGTAAGAACAAATTGTTGGTAATGTCCTCAACAACACAGAAAGAAAAGAAAAGTAAATGCCTTTTAATCTATAAAGAAAACAGTCTGAAGGTTAGTCAATAATGTGAATTTGCTTTGAATATAATTTTTGCATTAGATTTTCTACAAAAAATATAATGATTTATCGATATATATATACATGTGATTTTAACTATAAGAACATTTACATACCCATCTTTGGCAATGTGGTTCAAAATTTCAATTTCATCTCTGTGGCAGTAGCTCTCTGTGGTCCCCACTAAACTGTGTCTAAGAGTAGTCTCTCCTTATTTGCAGTTTGCTATGTTTTCACAGCTGTTAACCTTCCTCTTGCATTGTCTTTGGGAAGCATTTACATAGCACTTCTACAATTTGTTGTGCCTTATTTCTCTCCCACCCCATGCCATTTAAGTGGTTTTCCCTGTTTTGTAAGTCTGATTCTCCATCCTATGGTGCCTCTTCAAATGATTGCTTTGTCCTGCCAGGGAGCTTTGATTATCTACTTTGGAGACGTCACTGAGTCCAGTTTGTTCTTCTGAGTAGTTCATTTGCACTGAGTATCATTGACTTCTAACTCATACTGATTGAAAACAGTTACCAGTGAGGACTGTTTTATGTTTTATGCATGGCATGGCATCAGAAATCCTCAAAACATCTCTTCATTTCCAACTCCAGACTCCACAGTTCTGCAAGTCTTGCCTTCTTTGCTTACTTTCAACAGCACGTGCTTATGGAATTTATCTTTTTTTTTCATTTCTTATGCTCTTTTCCTCACTAAGATGATATTTCTAAGTTGAACACAGTTCTAATTTGTGGAAATATAGACAAAGAACATCAGTGTCAACTTTTCTGTTCATATACAAAAAGAGCAGCTTGTTTATTTTATGCTTGCTTGTTAAATAAGCACAAGTGACAGCTCGTTCTTACCAATTAGTTGGAGAAGCTGATATCTGGATATAGATTGTTTAAAAATAAATAAATAAAAGTGCAGTTTGCCTGTTACAAAGCAACACTGGAAAATTTGAAGATTTGGACCAGACAGATAAGCTGAAACATCACAGAATTTAAAAAACAAATATTAATTCTTTGTTTTGTTCTCTTTGTTTTTATTAACGTCTGCTCTGATATTTTACTCTTTCTTACTGTCTATTGAATTTAGGTTTAGATTTTCCCTTAATTCTTGAGTTTTGACATAAGTTATTTGTTTGTTCTCTTTCTGAATTTTAAATGTAAGTACTTAGAGTTATAAATTTTACTCTTTGGACAGCTTCAACATATCTCAGAGGTTTTAGTTTACTATGTATTCATTTTCATATAATCTCAGAATTTGTTTCGTTTCTTTCTTGAGTTCTTCACTGGACCATTCATCATTTAGGAATGTATTGTTTAATCTCAGTGTATACCATTGATTATGATTCTTTGGTGAATGATGTTAAATTTAATAGCATTTCAGTCAGAAATAACATGTGGAATTATTTTATTTTTCCTGATTAGTTGAGATTTGTTTGTGCCCTAGTGTGTGGTCTATTTTAGAGAAAATTTCATGCATTCCAGAGTAGAATATATATTATTTGGTATTTGGATGCAGTATTCTGTAGATATCAATTATAAGTATTCTGTAGATATGTTAGATCCAATTGATGTATAATGCTGTTTAAATGCTACATTTCACATTTTATTTTTGTTCTGATAACATATTTATTGAAGAAAGTGGAGTTTATCTGTATCACTAAGTCCAATAGTATGCTCAAAATAAAATGATGAACAGGAGATTGATGATTATATGTGTAAGTTTATGATGTCGTCTTGGTTAATTGTTCTCTTTGGTCTACAAAGTGCCTTTTCTCTCTTCTGGTTAATTTTAGCTTGATGTCTATTTTGTCATATGTTAAGATGGTGTTACCTGTTTATTCCCTAGTCATATCATCTTCGAATACTTTGTTACATCCTTTCACTGTAAAGTAGCACCTGCTCTTGAAATTAAGATGAGTGCAATTGTATAAGCAAGAGCCATTGTGGAACTAAAGGAAGAGAAAGGTAAAGATGATAGGTAAAGAGTTTAGTGAACAAAATCTATAAATCTTATACAATAATGGAGTTGTCAAATAAATAATTGGTATGATTTTTCCTTACAGAAATCAGAAATCACCAGGTTTGTAAAAAATAACTATCATCATCTAAGATGGGTAGAGAAATGATCTTTAGTCAGTTTGTATATTAGTGTACAGATAATGTGTTTATAGGTTTACAAAGTTTTTGGAAGTATTTATGAGTTGGATCTAGGTAAAAATGTGAGAGTATTAAAATGTCACAGATTATAATCTTTGACAGTAAGAAGTGTGATCGAAAGATGCATTCAAGCTAGTGAATATAATGAAGTGATTTGAGGGAGAATCATGGCCCCGTTGTTCTAAGATTCTCACAGCAGTACATTCAAGAACCTTACATTAGTTTAGTCATGACATGATGCACTTCAAATAGCCCAAACGCAACAATAATGACTCTAGTTAAATAAGAAACTTCTTAAATTGAAAACATCAAAGCAAATTGGATGTGGTTCTCAATGACCTAGCCATAATTTAAGCAGTAAGTTTTATTCATATTCCCAGAAGGTGCTTACACTGTAAATAAATACAAAAGTGCTAGGGAAAAAATAGCTTCAATGTTTTTATCTAATGTAAAGTATTGACCTCCATTTTTGTAAATTTTATGTAAAGACAGAATAGGTATCCAAATTTTCTTAAATTATACAAAGTAAAAATGTAAAATAAGAGTATGATTCACATTACTTACTGCTGTAATGTGATATTTGTAACAGGAAAGCAACGCCCTGAAATGCCACCAGAAAGAAAACATTAGCATATTTCCTGCAGACAGTAAATAAAGCCAGTGAATTTTGTCTGGTACTTACGCTTAGAGATATTGATTCATCATTCCAGTCAATGATACAGAACTATAATTGCGGTGCAAGAAACTTATCATCCTAAAACAAAAGATAACAAGTATATGAAGCATGGAAAGAGAATGAAGAATGATAAATAGAAAATAAATTATCTGGGCAGTGGTGGCGCACGCCTTTAATCCCAGCACTTGGGAGGCAGAGGCGGGCAGATTTCTGAGTTCAAGCCCAGCCTGGTCTACAGAGTGAGTTCCAGGACATCCAGAGATATACAGAGAAACCCCATCTCGAAAAACCAAAAATAAATAAATAAATAAATAAATAAAAATAAATTGACAGTTTAAATCATAAAATCTTTACTAAAAACCCAAGATTCACCTATTGTGAATATTGATCGAATTCTTAATTTTTTTTTGGTTGTTGTTGTTTTCATTTCCAGGTTTTTGTTAATTTGGATTTCTTTCCCTGATTCTGTTTCTTGAGTCATTCTATGTGTAGCTATAGGGTTTCCTGAGTACAATATGTTTCTAGGCATTGACAGCTGATACTGTGAAATAAAGAAGTACTAGAGGAGGATTGTGAAGGGGATCCAGAGAGGGGAAAGAAACGGGGTGTTCCACCAGGATCTGCTGAGTCTTCTGAGCGTGGGGACAGTGGTGAGTAAGGACCACAGCAGATAGTGTGCCGTGGTGCTGGGAGTGAAACTTGAGTCTGAATTTGGAGCAAAGGAGGAAGAGGCAGACATTCTTTAAGA
Source organism: Grammomys surdaster (assembly GCF_004785775.1). Taxonomy (NCBI): domain Eukaryota; kingdom Metazoa; phylum Chordata; class Mammalia; order Rodentia; family Muridae; genus Grammomys; species Grammomys surdaster. The sequence continues at coordinate 8,424,288 of NW_021604658.1, read as the reverse complement.
ATTTGATCAGGAATCTCAGAGGCAAGCCTCCTGAACAGAATATAAGAGATAGAAGAGAGACTCACAGCATCTATGACAACATAGAAGAGATGGACACATCACCCAAAGTAATCACTAATTCTAAAGAAGCCAGGCACAAAACATCTAAAATTTCTGGGACACTATGAAAAGAATAATAAGAGGAGAGGTAGCAGAAGAAGCTCAGGTCAAATGTACAAAACATATTTTCAACAAAATCATAGAAGAAAATTCCCTTAACCTAAAGAAAGTGGTGCCTTGAGTACAAGAAGGGTGCAGAATGTCACATAGACTGAAAAGAGGAAAATTCTCCCTGCTACATTAAAATGAAAATGCTAAATTTACAGAGTAAAGATTAAATGCTGCAAGGTAAAAGACCATGTAACATACAAAGACAGACCTATTAGAGTAACACATTTTCTCAATGGAAACTTAAAAAGCCGGAAGTGCCTGAACAGACGTTACACAGACTCTAAGAAGCTGTATATGTGATTCCAAACTACTTTATCCAGCAAAACTTTCAATCAAAATAGATAGAGAATGACATTCCAAGATAAAACCGACCTTAAGTGCCATCTACAATTCCAGACCTACAGAAAAAGCTAGAAGGAAAACTTTAAATAGGTTAACCACACCCAAGCAAACACAAGGAATAAATAATTTTAACCAACATATCCAAAGAGGGGGCAAAAAATGCACAACACAAAAACAAAATAATAGGAGTCAATGAACACATCTCACTGGTATCTTAACATCATCAATAAAAAGACACAAACTAGTAGAATGTATGTGAAATGAGCATCCATCTTTCTGCCGCATGCAAGAAACATCATATCAAGTATAGATATCATCTCAGGATAAAAATATGGAAAAGTGTATCTCCAGAAGATGGACCAAGGAAAAGCTGATGTGGCCATTTTACTACCTAAAACTTAAACTCAAACCTCATTAGAAGAGAAACAGTGGGACACTATATCTCAACAAAGAAGAGATCCACTCAGAGAACAGCCCAAATCTTGACATCTATTCACCCAAACAAAGGCATCCAAGTTCACAAAAGAACCCTTACATCTTAAGTCACTTATTGACTCTCACATGCTGTGAGTGGGTGGCTTTAACACCTGACTCACCAATTCAAGGGAGTAGCAATATAAAAATCACTTAAACAAATGAACAATAATTTTAAAGAGTAACTATTTTTAAAAACAGAATCAAAGTGTAAACTTAAACAAGTCACTAATAATTAAATAAATTAAATACAAGCATTAAATACATTGTTTTCTACAGACATAGTTACAGGCACTATGATTTAATATGCACTTTAGCACATCTTGAAGAAACTGAAAATTCTTGTATTATCTCAGAAGACAAATACGAAAAAATGTTCTTCAGGCTACTACATACAGCTACCTCAACAAATTGAAAAGAGGACACAGGACTTTTTAAAAGTGACATTATGAATCAATTCCACCTATAAATAAGATATAAATGCAATACATAAGATACAATTCTCCCTAAATTATGGTACCAATTTAAAAATTATTCAAATATCTCAATAATGTCTTATTTGTATCAAAATTTTTGAGCTTCTTATACCATCTGCCAACATGTTAGAAACATTGTAAATGGGCATATGACAGTCAATCTTGCTTTTTATATGATCCTCTCAACTTCTCCCTGGGCAGTCACTGCTGTGAAGGGTTTGATAATTAGGGTTTAACAATTGATAATATTTTGAATCTTCTTCTTAGATATTGTCAGACTCACAATCAAAACAATCCATGCATTAAATAAGATTTTGTAAAAAGGAGGATCTTAAATAATTATTGATAATTAGAATAATAGTTTTGATAGACTACTCCATGTCAATTACCCAAACTCCTAATGTGGTAAAATAATCTCATAGTAGTTGGTTTTATATTTTCTCCTAAATCTACTCATCTATTGCTATCCTTGGTTGAAAACACAGACAAGTTTACAAACATGAAATTCTAGAGACAAAGTTTTAATAATGAACACACTCCACATTTAACACTGTGATATGATCATTTTGTCATAAAATCAAGTAAGAAAAATCTTGTTTTATGTTTGTGAATAAATTTCCAAAATAAATCTGTCAGAATGGACAATTAAAACTGGATAATGAGCAATATATTTTGCTTAGTAAGCATACAGTCTGAGTCCAAGGTTCATACTCCTATAAAATTCACACTGTGAATTATAGGTCCTGTACTGCATAAAGTCACTACAAAAAGCAGATGTAGATCTCTGTCACACATTCAGTACTCTCTTAACCCTTGTGAATAATAAGTAGTCTGACACTGTGTCATAGAGAAACATCCCTAAAATGAGTCTTTACCCTGTATCAAAATGAGAAGGAAGTTTCACAATAATAAAGCATCTCAACTTTGCCATGCATAAAATGACATTTTTAAAACACTATTTGAATTCTGTAAAGCTACTGATGATCTAATAGTTTCACAAAATGAACACAATGTTTGTTTAGCTGCGTGCCTTCATACTGTGGTTTTTTTTATTTGCATGTATAAAACACAGATATACCTACCCCCTCTCACAGAAGACTTAATAAGTCATTGATTGCATGTACTGTAACCACGTGTCCATTCTAGGACCTTTTGTTTCTTTCTGATCTATAGTCATATTTAACCAATATTTTTCATCTCCTCTCTCATTCACTTCCTCTTGTGAGGTCTTATAAAAGGGATTACTAGTGATTAGTAATACCCACGATTTATACGTTTCCAAAACTGTCTTGCTCGGAGATTAGATGTTTCTAGTTCTTGAAGTGAATTATGGGTCAGAATAATACTTGCAACTCCCAGATTATAGGCATGTGGTTTGTCCTCCCTACAATTACTTACTCTATCTGCCAAACAAATTTTCTTGCATACAAAAGACTATGGGATGACAAGATAAAGTCAGGTTTTTTTCTTAAATTGTGATAAATTGACATAAAAGATACTTATATAGAGTGTCATAAAGGAGATTTACAACCTGTGAAAATAAAAAATACAAATGAGTGATAAACATATACTTGTTTAAGACAATAAGAAAGTAGTAGCTGTTTGATAGAAAATAAATCACCCATAAACAATACTTACTCTTTTGCTTCATCTTAAAGTTATATGTGATGATTTTCCTGTATTGTGTACAATGCCTTATAGACTTAGGGATGAGATGAAGCTGAGCCCTGTCATTGAGATGCTCACTAGATAATGGTATATGTGGTATACATATATATGCCGATGACCAAGGACACGTCTCAGTAAACTTGATGCTTGAACAGAATGTAGTTTAAGCAGACCCATTCCAAATTAAAAATAGAGAATAATGTTTAGAACCCAGTAAACAGCACATGGTTCAGTGAGCATTCCATTTGAGGGAATGCAAGGTCTACCTTTCTTTAGGACATTTGCTCAGCTCTATGACCTTGCTGTCATTCTTTATTCAGCATTTCAAATGCAAGCTTTAAAGCAGGTGAGGTGAAGGTGTCTTTGTAAAAGAAAAGCAAGTCTGAAAGCTAGGCCATTGATGAACATGCAAGCCAGATTAGAGAATTGCAGGCATTCAGAGCCCTCAGAACTGTATCTAGGTTTTCTTAACATTATTTCTAATTGGGTTTAAAGACACCAAGAAGACAAAACTGTATAGCTCCTTCTCTCTAACTATTGCTTAGTTTTTAGTTTATCTAAGAGAGGGGAACCTCTAACTTGTTAGTGGAAATCTTGTGTATTGTATGGACTCTGTTACCAAGAGCATAGAACTGAAGAAAATATAACCGCGTTCTCAAGATTTCCTCAGCCTCTCTTTGTATCCTCCTATGTGCTGGGTAAGCTCACTAACAGGAACAAGCACACTGGAGTTTGCTCACTGGAGCCCCATCTTTTTTATTTTCTTAGTGCTACTATCCTGAAAATCACCTTATATATGATGACATATGGTATAAACTTGTGTTGTATCTATTATTAAATTCTGCTTTGACCTAGTTTTCAGCTTGTACCTGGTGCTGACTAGTTCATATTTTTAACACTCAAATAAATTTACACCCTACTACTTTTTCTCCTGGATTTCCACATTCTTGAGCTAATCTGCACTTACTCTAAATACTGAGAGACCAAGTTCTAGACAAGAAAAGATGCTTCCACTGCCCAGGAATCTTGCTTTATTCAAATTCACCAACCTTGGGAATTCTATATGACTTAGTTAGGATTTCATTGCTTAGAATGGACAACATGACCAAGACAACTCTTATAAAGGAAATCATTTAATTGGGGCTCACTTATGGATTTTGAAATTCAGTCCATTATTATCATGATGGGAAGCATGGAAATATGCAGGCAGACATATTGCTGGAAGAGTTGTGAGTTGTATATATCGAACCCCAGGCATCAGAAGGGGACTGTCTACTTCTGAAGGCAACCAGGAGAGGCTTTGATTCTACACGGGGCATAGCTTGAGCATGGGAGACCTCAAAGCACTTCCTACATCAAGACAATGCCTATTTTAAAAAGGCTACACCTTCTAATAGGGACACTTTCTATGGCCAAGCATTGAAACACATGAATCTATGAGAGGGAGTACTATTCAAACAACCACACTATGAAACTACCCGTCTCTAGCTCAATTGGCACAGGGGAAATATATCCTCTCTTCATACAATTAGCTGTTATTAGGTGACCTCAAAACCACCGTTCTACATCCCCCTGCTTAGAAGCCATCTGACACGTAGAAATCTATGCCACAAAGAAATCTGACTTTAATTCATCAAACTGCCATGGTGTCATATCATTCAGTTTAGAAAAAGATAAAAAATAAAAAGAGGCTGAGCTTTAGAGAACATACTATAAGACTGAGGAAGCATGGTTATTTTATAGTCACGATTAATGTTCCAACACTTACAGAAACAGTGCATAGTGGCTAGAGTGATGACTGTATGGTACAAGCACTAGTTGCTCTTCTAAAAGACCCAAGTTCAATTATCTGCACCCATATATTAGCTAACAATCTTGTGTGACTCCAGTTCCAAGGGATTGGATGCCCACTTTGGGTCTCTACAGTCACTTCACTCATATGATTCACATACATGCATACAGGCAAAATATCACTACACATAAAATAAAACAAACAATAAAGCAAACTAAAAATAATAACAATGAAGTACCATCTTGTCATTAGAGACGTTCAAGTTGGCTGAAACTATATTTTCTTTTCCATACATTTTTTTTCTTCACTATATTTAGTTGCTACAATCATTCTAATGGAATTAAAAATCAGTCACTATGTATTCAGAATGTCCAAACTTTTTTTTCTCAGTGATATATGGGGTACATCTGTAGATCCTTATGAATAAGGATATGTCTCAGAAAATATGATGCTTGATGCTTTTTTGTAAATAAAGTCTAAGGAGATTCATACTAAAGATAAAATAGAAAATGTTGCTTAAAACTCAGCAATCAGCACGTTTCATAAGCATTCCATTTGAGGTGTCTCAAAATTTTCCTTTCTTTGAAACATTTACTTTGGTTATTGATGATACTGTTCTCAATATTAGCAGAGACCCCTATATACACAAGGTTTAGGACCCTAATCTTGCATTTGAATGGGAACATGCACAAGTATAACTATTTGGAAATGACAGAATATACAGAAATGAACGTCATTATAGAACAGGATACTTCACATCAACAAATACCAGGTCATTAGATATATTTTGTCTCTCAGTTGGTTTGCCTATTGTTCAACTAAATGCAAGAGTCTTTCTGGGAGAGTGAACTTCTGTTTCAGTAGGAGAACGGGTGATTAAATAGTTACGCAGAAACCTACTATCAAGAGAGCACAGAAAATTAAGTAAAAGCCAATAAATAAGTGCTGATAGGTGTAATAAAGTATATGTACCTTTTCCTGAATAATCTCAGAAAATTCTAGAAATTTGTCTGTAGGGCTTGGCAAGCACTGAAGTTTTTTATGACATTCGAGTGAGACTCAAATAGTCACTGAGTTAAAAATGTCTCACAAGAGAGTATAAATGTCTAGATGAAATGAAAGACAAACTAATTGAATTTTACAATTGTTCTATGGCTGAGAGACTGCAGATCTAAGAAGGAAGAGGTTTGACTAAAGTGACAGATCATCAGCAAATGTTCAGAGAAGAGAAAAATTAATTACTAAAGTGATTAGCGTTTAACCTTTAGTTAAAGTTTTAAATGGCTTTAGCTCACATCAGGAAGGAAGGAAGGAAGGAAGGAAGGAAGGAAGGAAGGAAGGAAGGAAGGAAGGAAGGAAGGAAGGAAAGATAAGACAACAAGAAAAGGAAACAGGAAATACTAATGATGAATATCAGCTACAAAACTGAAGTATTTTAGAGAGTTCAGGGGATTTCTTGTCCTAGAAGTTAAATCTTTACAACTGTATCTATAGAATCTTTATTATGGACAGAACTGAAGTAAGAAAGTCTAAGAAAAGTCTTAAACTCTATGTCATTATTTGTTATTCCTTCAATTAAGACTATTTACATATTTATAACCCGTCTAAAATGTATGATGATCCCATAAATTATTTTCTTTCACTGTGTCCCAGAAGAAATTTACTGATAGGATTTGAGTGTCTTTACCAGTTTGTATTTCAAGATCAGTTCATGAAACAGATTAAGAACTACATTACACATATCCAGTGCCTGTTCTAGGATATCAAAGTACTACTGAGAAAATGGAAGTATGTCATACAGTTCCTGTTAAAAGAACATTACAGGAAATTCAGGAAACTACAGAATATGTATTCCACATGAATTGGTATTTCCATATCAACTTTGCATCTGAACTCTGAGTGAACCAGTTGTATTTCACTGTCTACCCTTTCTAATATTTTCAAATTTTCTGCATGTCAGTATCTATGATTTTAAAAAAAGCAAAGGAAAGAAATTGCTGCCTTCACTTCAGACCGGAATAATCAATTTGATGACAGTGGCCGAAGTAATACAAAGGAAAATAAAGTACTCTGACATCTAGAGACAAATAAGAAACATATAGTTTGCTTTCTATTGCTGTGACCAATACCTTTACCAATAAGCAACTTGTGGTAGATAGGATTAATTTTATCTTACAGACAGATATAGTCTTTTGCTGAGGGAAGTCCAAGCAAGAACACAATGCAGGAACCTGGAAGTAGAAGCTGAAGCATAGGCTGTGGAGGAATACAGGTTACTGGCTTGTAATTCATGGCTTATTCAGCTTTTTATCTTATACAACACAGGACCACCTATCTAAGGTTGGCACCCCTACAGTGAGCTGAGCTCTCCCATGTATGTTTAGATTTTTTTAACATCTAATTTTAACAAGGTTTCTCAAACACTTTGACCCCTCCGTCTAGCTCACTCTCCAAAGGTAGGGGAGAAAAGATGGTAAATAGAAGAAGAGGATGTGGACCTGTTTAGACTTTTTTTGGGAGAAGATTGGGGGGGAGTGATTCCAATATCCACTTGTCAGGATAATGGCAGTCTAATTCAGTAGTGTCATGATACCAAACATTAATCAGCACCAATGGCAAAATCCAACAGAAACAGACAAATCCCATCTGGATCAGCTGGAGTCATCAGGAACAACCAGAACCAGCTGGGTGGCCAAAGAAACATTCTTCACCATGCCTCTGCCAGCATAGTGAAGACATGAGATCAACAAAGTGTTATAAGGTTAGCTTCACTGCTCTTGATTCCCACTTATACTCTCTCCAAATATCACATGTCTTGACTCAGAAAAACACTACATGATTCTGCCTCACATGACACAAGCAGAAACTTCCACTTCATTCCCACATGAACAATAAATAAATAAATAAATAAAATAAATGCCTCAAAGATACACAATCATATGGATACATTCTTGCAGCTGAGACAGATGATACTTTACGGATGACATTATCTTATGTCACATTCACATAAGACCAAGCAGCACACATGATTTCTATACAAACGCAGATTCTTTTTTTAATCTTCTTCCTACAGGATTTATCTATCATAGAGTGCATGTGTGGCCACAAATTTCCCAAGATAGTTACAAATACAGTCCATCCCAGAAGTACATGTGTCTCTGTGTATGTGCATAATCATGAGAAATATTTTCAAATTTTAAACATTATTCATAAACTATATTTTGATAATGTTTCTCCCTTCTTCCAACTTCTCCCAGTAGTCATCAAACTTAAAAGTAAAAAAAAAAAAACACACAGCTACAACTCCCTGCAACCTACAACAGCAATATGCTTACAAGACGCACAAGTGCAATAGTGGCACAAATGTTATTGGAGTAAATTTTTTAGATTTAAGGCCAATTCTGTGTGATGGAACCAATATCAAACATGGATAAATTAGCTAAGATAGAATATGAGCCTAAGTGAAAACTCACTACTGATATCATGCAAAAGGAACATATGAATAAAGTGGTTCAAAATGCCATTGCTATGCCCATGGGTTTTACTCCCTTATGTTTTTTCTTAATAAGTGGGTTGTAAAAAGATTCATCTTCCTGGTGTGGGCAAAATGTTAGAGTATTCAAAATAAAGGTTTTGAAAGTTTTAATTATTATTGATTATTTTTCCAATTTCAAACTTCAATTTTATGTTCACCCCTCTGGATACATTCACAATATTGTATTTGAATATTAGGAGCCCTATAGAATATTGGTAATTGGTCCACTTGCGTCAAATTCAACAGAGTAGAAGGAAATATGTTGTACAAAGGGAAGAAAAACAGAGATAAAAATTAGGAACGGAAAGGTAGTGATTAGAAATCAAACAAATTTATACTCCACAGCATTTAAATTAAATTATATTTCTAATGTGAATTTCTCATGACTGTAGAAAGCAATTTAATTGCTTTATTTAAGCATTTTGAGTGGAAGTAGGAGTGATGTTAATGAATTAAATATGAACTCTTGCTTCAAATGAATTCATTCCTCAAAATGATACTTAGTGGTTTTAATAAAGTACTACATTATGACGACTGAAATGAGTATGAGGTAGGCTGTAATGGGCTCCTAAGCTAATAACATAAGTCTATAAATGACTTATAAATGGTGATGAGAGACTCCAGAAAATCCATCTATGTAATGATAGCACCAAATGATATCCAAGGAACATCAATTTAATGTTTTCTTCTCAGAATCTTCCTACTTATTACCCGCAACCTACATAGCAATATAATTCCTGCTAAGTGGAACTATTATTTAATCGTATGTTCCAGAACAAAGATACCAAATAAACTCCACGCTTGTTTCAATTGTTTGCTTTTTTTATTTTCATATAGTTCCCAGAGTGCTGTGTATAAAAGTGGCTGTGGGTATTTTATTTTAGTGATATTTTGATGCTTTAGTCACACTCCACAAGACTTTAGTAACAATAGTACAGTGGTTTGAGGATCACTGAGAACTGTAATGAAAGGATGAGCAGAAGTCAGTATTTGTTCTTAGAAAACAAAACAATTATAACAAAACAGTTACAATCAGCTATGTCTGATTCCAATACAGATGATCTGAATAACTGCTATAGGCAACAGTATTTAAGCAAAGCACTGGATCATAGAAACACACATATAAATTCTCATAATAATGGAGTATAATGTGACGCCCATTTTCATTAGAATCCCGTCTCTGTCCACACACACCAGGTAATATAGGCAACACAAATGTACTTGATGACTTTTTAAAAAATGGGAATAAATAAAAGGACAGGGATGGAAGGGAGGTGAGTAATAACGGACTTAGTAGTGTGAACATCGTCAAAATACATTGCATGAAATTCCCAAAGGGCTAAAAAAAATAAACAAATAAACAAAACTGAAACCACATCATTGATATATATGCTAATTAGCTTGGGTATAGAATTTTTTTCTCACACTGTATACATGAAACAAAATGTCACTCGTACACCTCAAAAAGACTCCATTTTCATTTCTCATTAAATAACTGGGAGAACAGAGCAACGTCTATACAGAGCTAGATCTAGCATATTGTCATACATGCTTTCTATTACTTCCATAAAATTTTCCCAGATAATTTAGATCTGATGCTATATTTTTTCAAAAATAAAACCACACAACTCTGTTTGTATTAAGGGATATATTTAAATGTATGTAGTAGTGCAGGTAATAATTCTATGTACAGATCTTGAGTAAAAAATATTTGTGGAATTTTCAACAGCATATATATATATATATATATATATATATATATATATATATACACACACACACATTAGTTCTATATCTATAAGTGTGTGAATACTTAAGTTTGTACTCACATTTTTCATAGATTCATTGTTAGATAACCTATGCTTTCAGTAATCTCCAATGGACTTCAGAAAGCCTCTTCCCAAGAGGTCTCCTGACTTATGCTTCCATCACATCACTGTTGGCTGGATAACTTTGCTCACGCCAAAGATTCTTTTAGTCATTTGAAGCTATGTTTGTTTTGTTGTTTGGCTGTTGTAATTAATGAAGATTGATCACAAAACTTAGACAGTGCTCTGATCACTTAGCAGCATACTTAGCCTCCTTTTTGACTTTTTGTTGTTGTTTTAAAATAAGGTCTTTCTCAGTTGTGTGGTCTGCCTTTGAACATACTCTGTAGCCCAGGCCAACCTTGGATTTCTGATTGTCCTGCACCACCCTCCTGGGTTTCTGGGATAACATGCCCCACTAGACACAGACGGAAGCCTTTGTTTAATAAATGCAGAAGATTAGGTGCCTTATGCCCCACTGCCACATAGGCAGCAGAGCTTGCTTTTACATGACTACAATGATGACAACAATCGAACCTTATTTCAACAGAACATGATTCTTTAAATTGCTTCTTATGTATATGTATTTCAACTTCAGGCATCAGGCAACATCTAAACATAATCACTGTTCATTAAGTGCCTGGAATTGATGACCTAAAAACGAGATGGGGCTCATGCCACTTATATCCAATCATTTTTCACATTGCATTTTGCCCATCTTATTGTGGTAGCATTGATGAATCCAACTCTTCCACTGTTCTTTCATTGTTCCTGGAAATTAATGAGCACTATTATTCTACTATTCCTATGGACACACACACACAAACACACACACACACACACACACACACACACACGCTGTACACATAAATAGAAAATAAATAGGAACAGTTGGAGAAAATTAAGTGTTATCCTTATATAATGTTGTAGGATCTACTTTTATTGTTGTTCCATAAAATCAATGCATATAATCCAGGCACACATGTGTTTAGAAAACAGGAAAGACACAATAGACATAGAATAGAGTTCTTAAAAATAAAGCATTAATCCAACTAAAACATAACTATGCCACACAGCTTCAATTCAAACAACAGGAGGATTGCAGTCACACTGTTTCATCTCATTTCTTTTTCATTTTTAGCTAAATTGTAGTCATTCAATATTCAACCTGAGGTAAGGCTTCCATTTTGTCCTGACAATTCCTCGACTCCTAGCTAAACTCACTGGATCACACCTGCTAGCCTAAAATATTTAGTTAATAAGATATTATGGATCATAATTGTCCTAAGTATCCTTTGGTGATTTCTAACAACAAACAAACAGGCAAACAAAAACAATAAAGTAGTTAAAGTCACAAATCACACTGACTACACTAATGCATGTGGGAATTCCAAGAGTTCATAATATTGAGAAACTTAAAAGTATCTACAAGGACAACAAATTTCTCTGTAACATCATGAGGTAACAAAGAGTTTTCTTAGGAGTTGTGAATTGCAGTTTGCTTTTTAAAAATCTGCAAAATCTATATTCTTTTAATCATTAACGAGAGAGAGAGAGAGAGAGAGAGAGAGAGAGAGAGAGAGAGAGAGAGAGA
>NW_021604658.1:8360017-8412379 GCF_004785775.1 Grammomys surdaster | reverse complement strand
AGAGAGAGAGAGAGAGAGAGAGAGAGAGAGAGAGAGAGAGAGAGAGACAGAGAGAAAGAGAGAGAGAGAGAATATTTCATGAACACACAGCTACCTGGGAAGATGACATAGTTTCTGACATTTTTTAGTCTTACTGAGTTGTACTTGCAGTGGGAAATCCACAGGCATTTGTCTTCAATGCAATCATTTGTAACCTGTTTTGGTAATTGAACTGTCAGCTCGGCCCCAGCTGAATCTGCTGGCCATTAGACATGTGTTTGGTTTGTCACAGTCAGAGCTGCTGTTTTAATATGCCTTGTTAGTGTAAATAGCAATGCCTCAAAAACTACCAGTACAGAGAAAAAAAATAGTGTCACACATGAGAATAAGCTGCCAAAATAATGTGTATATAATTGTGATGATAAGCAGTCTGTCACCAAATCCAATGTATCAGTTTAATTTTTTTATGAGAAATCTCCAGACTGACTTTCTTATGCTTGACTGTCTTTGTTAACTATAAATATTTTAAATTTTAATTTTCCATCTGTAGTGTATTGATGTTTCCTAACCTGATTTATTCTAGGATGATACCCCAAAGCATTCACAGTTGGATGGAGATATGATACATTTGTGTAATTCTGAGAATTATTTATAGTTCTTTTAGTGGTTGATGTGTTCTTAAAAAGAAAAAAATAACAGCTAAATATATCTCATAAAAGTACACAGTCTGTTTTGACACACAACAAGAAAGTTCTAGGTTAGTTTTAAGCACAGCCAACACTGCCAGACCAAAATGTCAAGAACTTTTGAGAACACAAGTATCTCATATTGGTGCAAATTGAACAGAAGTAGCATTTTAGACTTAATGTAGAAGGGCAACAACATGGTTATTATAGTTTCACTGAATCATGAGCATCACAAATTAAATTAAAATGTATCACATGCTAAACTCTTCCTCCTCCCCATGAGGATGTAGCTGTTGTTTTCACAGCTTTGAGACCTTTCAGTTCATGATAACGCACCAGACACTCAAGCATGTTTATGAGCAAGTGGCAAACTTGTGATGATTTGTCTGATTTCATCAAAAGGACAGAGCAAACAAAATGAAATACAACCCTCTTCTGTAATTTAAAACAATTACCTTCAGTTTTTTTTTTAATGGCCCTCTACAGCAAAATAAAAAAGGAAATTCCATAGTTTGATTGCACTCACTTAACTAGTCAATGCTGTCTTCAATAAACAGTTAATAAAACATAGTGCATGAAGTAGTTTGTTTATTCCTTCTACATATGTAATATTATGGTTTATTTATGGAGGGATTTGGATCACTAAAACATTTTTCACTTGTGATTACTTTTTGCCTAATAGATTTAATGTTAATTGTATGTACATGTATGTGTGTATGTATGTATATATGCATATGTGTGTATGTATATATGTCTCTCTCTATATATATTAGGAATAGGCAAAACAGATACTAATTATAATTCATAAAAATTTTAAACAATTTTAGGTGTATATATTGAATTCATATACATATATATATATAATTTCAATTTTAATGAAAACAATTTGCTTAATGAAATAAAGATGCTAAGGTTTTTATTTATTTTCTAGTTATGCTCCAGCAAATTGTCCTACATCCATGCATAAACAGATACAGTTAGTTTCCAAGTGAAATAATTGTGCTCTAAAAAAATATTAAGAAAGGAAGAAAAAATGAAAATAAAAAAGACTGAACGTCTGGAGGGAAAAGAATTGGAGAGGAAAACATTGGGGGATAATTGTGATCAAAATGCGTGTTTACATGTAAAATCGTCTCCAACAATAAAAAAAATAACAATTTAATGTAATTTGATTCAGGACATGGAGCACCTTGAACATTTTCAAGAATCGATAAATATTTCACTTTATAGTTTTCAGTGCTATAAACACTTCTTTATTTTCTCTGCAATGTTTTATTCATTCTTTGAGAATTTCATACAACATGTTTTGAGCATATTCCGTCTGACTGCTCTCCCTGATTTTTTATCAGATATTTATTTATTTACATTTACATTTATTTATTTACATTTATTTATTTACATTTCAGATGTTATCCCATTTACTCATCCACCCAGAAACCCCCTATCCCATCCCCCCTTCTCCTTCTTCTTCTATGAGGTTGTGCCGCCATCCACCCACTCCCACCTCCCTGCCCTTGAATTTCCCATACATTGAGGCACCCAGCCTTCACTTGTCCAAGTACCTCCTCTCCCACCTATGCTGACAAGACCATCCTCTACTACATGTACAGCTGGGGACATGGGTCCCTCCCTTGGTGTTCCCAGGCTGGCAATTTAGACCCTGGGAGCTCTGGTTGGTTGGTATTGTCACTCTCCACGTGGAGCAAATCTCTTCAGCTCCTTCAATCTTTTCTCTAACTCCTCCATTGGAAACCCAGATCAGTTCAATGGTTCGCTGCAAGCATCTGCCTGTGTATATATCAAGCTCTGGCAGAGCCTCTCAGGAGACAGCTATATCAGATTCCAGGACTGTAAACTCTTCTTAACACAGTGTAATTCCAAAGTGTGTTAATTTGATTGTTGTATCCTGAAGAATAATGGTAGAAAATATTCAAAAATTTTTTCAGAAGAAAGCCATTGTGTATTCCTAGAAACATCCAATATATATTGAAATTGGGATTCATAAATGCACTGTAGTGTCAATGTTAAGCATTTCAAGCAGTGTTCACTGGTATCACATATGATGGCACCCATAATACAAAGTCCTCATGACGCTTGTTCAACCAAGATTGCAATGAAGCCAGGTTGTACATCATGAATCTGTATTGCACATCAGATTTATCACAAGTTTGCAATTAAATTTTCACCAGTAGCCATTCAAAAACATTTTTCTATTGGCAAAGATTGCCAGCCTCCACATTACTCCATGTTGGGTTCATAAAATAGAGACCTTTATGGTTTGTGTATAAATGTTGACTCCAAATGCATTCCTAGGTTTTGAGAAAAATACATAGCAAATCTTGTATCAAATTTTAGATTTTCAGAAAGTTTTCTTTAATACCCTCATCAACAGATTTTTCATAATTTGTTGTGGTTTTATTGTGATACTTTTGTAACCTTTAAAATTTTAAACTGTTCCTAGATTTATGAGATGAGTTGATTATTGTATATTTACATGAGATGAGAAATTCACCAGCAGGTTTGGGAAAATATAAAATGCAAATTAGGTCTTTTAGCATTGGATGTCTTGCATTTGGTGTTATAATGACAAAGTCTTGGTTATGGAGGCCAGGCTTCAGATCTCAGCTACACAGAGTGGGATATTTTTCCCACAAGTTGGGAGGAGCT
Organism: Grammomys surdaster; assembly: GCF_004785775.1. NCBI lineage: Eukaryota > Metazoa > Chordata > Mammalia > Rodentia > Muridae > Grammomys > Grammomys surdaster. The sequence continues at coordinate 8,409,047 of NW_021604658.1, read as the reverse complement.
AAGGTAGGAGGAAGAGGAGTAGGAAGAGGAGGAGCGAGTCAAGGGACAGGCAGAGGTGTAGGAGGTGCCATGGATGACCACACATGTACTGAGAGCAGTCCTGTGTAACAACTTATATCTAGGTTAGTTAATTTGTAAACATCTATAATTATGTGGACATATTGTTATTGAACATTACTAAATATATAAAGCCTTTGATTAATATTTAAACATTAGAGTCTCATTTCCTACTGGGCCCATGTGGATGGCAGGATGGTCTGGGCACAGCCCAGCCTTGTGGAGGCAAGGCTGGTGTTTCCAGCTGCCTGAGCTGCTGTAGCAAGGGGAACACACCTCTGCCACTCGCTTGTGGCCTTAGGCCTAGCCCTAGTAGAGAACATGGTGGCTCCATAATACAAGATTGGGTGCTAACGTTTTAAATATCTCCCACAACAACATAGAAGGCTCAAGGGTTACAGAGGAAATTCAAGATCTTAGAGATTTTAATGGGGACTTGAAAAAGTACCATCTTACTTTCAAATGATATCACTGAAAAATGAGTGGACTTTGACCATAACCTGTCAAAGCCAGCTACCCAAATTCACAACCAAGGGTAATGCCATAATCAGAAAACCTTTTTGCTGCAAAAAATAAAGTTTCTCAATAGAGCCAAGGGGAAAATGCTACCAAAATAGAAAGCCAACTTTACTTTTAACCACAGGTTTTGTGGATGATGACTGGCATCTGGCTTGGGTTTCCATGTGCATAGCACTAAACATCGGTTTGCATTAGATACGCCTTGATAATACATCAAAACTAGGAACTATGGAGTCTCCTAGAATTTTTCAGTTTTTGATTTTTCTTTTTTTTCTTTTCTTTATTAGACCATATTAGACTTCTACTTTATTTTGTGGAACTGGAAACTCCATCCACAGCCTAAATCAGTATCTTTGTTATTTATTTCTTATGGAAAAAATGTGGTCTAAGACAAACATACGTACATCTTTGAAAGAAAATGTTTTATATTTTGATGTCTTTATATGTTTTATATTTTGATGATATAGGAGAAGCAAAAAAAAAATCCAAGTTAAGATTTAATTTAAATGATATATATTTAAAATCTTTTAAATGAGTAGCTATACATAGAAATATGAACTGTGCATTGTTTCAATGCCTGAATTAGACTATTTCTGAGTTTTATATGTTAGATGTGAGATTTTTCTAAACTACATGTTAATATGAATAAAAGCTGCATTTTCAAAAAGCTATACTGAGTTCTATATGTACCATGTAACTTTAAAGGTTCAAAAACTACTTTATTCTGTTGTGGGTATGAAAGATCTTATTCTCACCAATGAACCTTTCATGCCAGTGGACTATTAGCAATGTTTACTATGTTTTCTATAGTATGTCACAGAATTCTAGGTACTATTTAATGACAACTACTCTAAATAGTATTAAACAAACATTATCCCTATCATCTGTGAAGTCCAGCATAATTGGATACCTCACAACATATTGGCATTAATGATTAACTTGAGTGCAGGTACTACTATCTTTGAGAAATACCAGATGCACTCTTTCAAACAGCTCATATTTTAGAAAGATTCTAGCTGACACTATAAGATAATGAAAACTCCGTCCAATATTTCTATAATTTCTTAAGAAGTTTGATGAGCCTTTGTCCTCCAGAACATTTGATGTGGCCGCCCGGAACCACCTTCAGGGACACTGATCTCTCCTTTCCTTACTCAAGAGCATAGATGAAATTTAGGATGGGGAAGCTTTCATTAAAATTTCATATAGCTACTCTATAGCTCATGGAACTTGCATAATACCTTCTTACCAATGAATTATGCATGCCAGTTTCTATACTCTCCCTATTTTATGTTTAGTTTTGAAGCTTATTTATAGCTGGCTTCCCATAAGCTCATTATTCTGTAAATATATTAAAAGATATGCACAGTGTCTCTGATTAAAAATAACAAAACTATCTTATAGAAGTTCAGTTTTATATGCATTAATGTGAAACCAAATTCACCAATTACAACTCTCTATCAAAAAGTAAAGATATTCAGAGACACTAGAGGAGGATCAATTGAAATCTCTAGTCCTTTGATATTGTAAATTAAACTATAAGAATGAGGATTTAATTTGTACAAGTAAAGTATTTCAAGTGATTGGAAATGTTGACATTTTATGTATAACTAAGTCAAGACATCATATATGCAATCTTAAATTGCTTAATTTTGTTTACACTGATACGTCTATAAAATAAAAATGTATATTACAAATGTTTAAAATATTTAATGAAAAAAAAAAACAGCTTTAAGCTTCAGAGGCAGACAGAAAATTTTCCAAATAAAAATTTATTTGTGACGAAGTTCTCTTTATGTTTTTGATTTTTTTAACTCACTAATCTTTTGAAATGTTTAGTTGGGAAGACCAAGCAAACCTACAATGTGTTCAGTCACATGATGGAAAGACTCACAAACTCAGCATGGGATTCTCTATAGGAAGGGATAAATAGGAAAACTCCTGTCAAAGACTGAACCTGAGTAACTCAAGTTAAGTGAAAACAGTTCCAAGCTTCCAGCAGTGCATCCACACACAGGATCTTCTTTGTGTCTCTAGCATCAAGTTGTGATGATGTACGTGCAAGGTTGTCTACTAAGACGCTCATTTGAGACCTAATGTCCAACGTCTTAACTTGTGGACAATTTATCAATGTACCTTCTATGAACTAAAATTTCACAGTTCCAGATGGGAAGCTCAAAATTAGTACAAAACACATTTTCCAGTTATATATGAGAATCTGTCTCTAAATAATAATGCTGCAATGAAAGATAAAGCTGCTGTGTTAGAAAATCTCAACTTTTAGCTGTTTAATGCATTTCATGTCTATTCTCTAAGATTAATTCTATTAATTGCGACTCCTCTAGCAGAAATTCTGTATACAGCTGAGCTACTGTGAAGTACTTCCCAACCTCACCTTTGAATAGAGTTTATGTCATTTAGATGAAGGTGACTGGCATATGGCAGAGCTAATGAGAGTAATACAAGTAGGTCTACATATAAGGTTGGAACTTGGCTTGCTTCTGGAAACTTGGGCTTAAAGAGGGTTCCTTTAAGTGTGCAAAACCTCCAAGAATGATCCTATACTCCAAATCGGCCTGCCTTTTCCTCACTAGTGTAGCCTCACTGATGCTAATATATACCATTCAGCTTGTAAAGTTCACTCTTTTATGTACTCCCTACCACCCCAAATACCTATCTGTGTTTGTTCTCATAGTGTCTACTACTTTTCTGTTTGTCAATTCTCCAAGTCAAGGTATAGGCAAGTGTACAGTACTGTGCAAGGGAGAGGCAAGAAGAAAGCTTCACTAGCAAAGAAAATTCTCAAAGCTGCAGTGTAATCTACTATTCTGAAGTCTTATATTTTTCATAGTGCTTCCACTTGTCATCTATTAATCAGTCCTCAAATTCTTGGAAAGGTAAAGTTGAAATTCTGCCTGTATTTTCACGTTAAACATTTATATTGGCACTGGCCCTTTAACCACCGTCTTCTAGTCAGAGACTGAGTATAGACAAGACTCAAGGAAGGCTGTTTTGTTCTCAGTTTCTGTTTTATTTACATGTCCCAAATTTAAACTCAGAGCAATATTTCTCAGCAAAGAACGAAGTCCAATTTGCCAGGAGGCTTAGATACTCTCACTGGAATTTCATAGTTTCTTGGAGATCTCTTTCTAAGATTTTTTTTGTAAGATCTCTTCCATGGCATTATGCCACCTGAAACAGGGGAATTACCAACTCTCCAGATCACATGGTTTCCTTTATGTGTGTTGCAGCCTAGAAAGTCTCAGATGTGCAAGTATTTATAAAGCTGAACTATCGATAGGAAATCCCTTTCACAATCTCTACCTTTCTTTTTATCTGGTGATATGGACACTAGACCTTAGGACAATGAGTAAATGTTCTACTATGTTGGGAATCTGATGGTGTTTTTCCAGTATTGTGATCACACTGGTAATGAAGTCAAAGTTGAAAGTAATATGCCCACAATGATAATCTGTGTGTAGTTTACCTCTAATTATACAACAGCAACAGAACATTTAACCTCTCTAAAAAGTGCATAAGTTGTAGTCAAGTTTTTCAGATGAGTAAGGAGACTCTAATAAATGTGTCCTTGCCATGATATCAGGTTGGAGAATGGCTCAGGAGATAATTTGTTGGAAATACCTGTCAGTGACAATACCAACCCCATGTTTTGATCTTGTCTAGTTTCATCATTTTTCTCTGTTGCTTGTCCTGTTTATCATATATTCTGCAGTAAATTGTAATAAGACCTCTTAGGATTTTACCATTATCTTTGATGCCCTTCATATAATTTTAGACTATCCTGGAGTCTATATGCTTTTGATGGGAAAGACAGGGAGAGAGAAATGGTAATAATAGTCACTGCCCATAATTTGTCAAAAACATTGAATTGAATGTCTCAGTCAGGGGAAGCTTCATTCACTCATTCAAAAATCATTTTAAAGTAATTTTTATTGTTTTTTAAAATTTTGACATATGCATACAATGTTTTTAATCATAATCACACTTTTACCTCCTGCCAACTCCCATCAGGACCTGTCAATCCATCTATCTTTCAACTTTATATCCTCTTTTATCATTATAATCTCATCTATCATTATTAGTAGCTGCAACATCATTTTTATCATTGTCACCAATCCATCTCATCATCATCATTGTCGTCATCATCACCATCACCACCACCACCATCACCGTTATCAGCATCATCCTCCTCATCATCAATACTCCCTGGATTTAATGAGTACTGGTCACGTGAAAATTGGGTGTAGGACCATCTATTGTTACATGTACAACCTACATATAGCCACATAACCAAGAAAAAATGACTCCCTTTCCTTCCTCAGCCATGAGTTGTTTTTAGTTCCTCCAATTGATGAGGTGGGTCTTTGGTAGCCCTTTATTTATCCACACTGGGGTTTTGACTGGCTTGATCTTGTGCTCATATTCTGTAAGTAATGTTAGCTGTGTGAGTTGAAGTGTATATCAGCAAAGTCATGTCAAGAAGACACCATCTCGCCTCTCTGCTCCCTACTCCCAAGCTCTTACATCTCTTGACAGTGAATGCCCTTTAAACCCATGATTATTTCTAGAACATGAATACTGAAATTATGCTAACATAGGGCCATATCAGTATTACTGCCCTAGAATCCCATCACCCCCTGTTTCCAACCTTACTTTCACCAATCTAAAATTAACTTCTTGTCTATTTGTTTCTTGGCTCATGGTGTTTCATGTACTAAATTTTCTATCTAGAGACTCTACCTTAAGTCTGCTGATAATTCAAATATATTTCATTATGGTCTTCCCTAGAAAACCGTCTTTCATATCATTGTCCATGTTGGATACTCATCAGGTTTTACTATATATCATAACAATGTATACATTTTCCCCTATAGGATCTATAAATAATGGTTAATCTTCACTCTACCCCAAACCTTAAGTTCTTAAAAACAGGGAAACCAATTAACTAGAATCTTCCTCCAGCACCTATGTGGAGCATAAAACGAACCTCTAATACCTGTTTACTCGAGTCATAATGGACATTTGAAGACATTCAGAGAGTTATTTCCCCACTTGAAATTGTCAGTAACACATTTACATACCAGGCACATTGGTGACTGGCTTGACATTGAATACCAGTGGAAATCTGAAAAGATAAGGAAATACTAAAATGAGGCTTTATCCTTTCTGAAATGTAATCCTTTAGCATGTCTAAATCTGACTGCATTTTCAAAGGATAATTCTGTAGCTTCCATAAATCTCAATGGGAAACTTCTAAAAGTATGAAAATGTTCAAAATAGCTATCTTTTCATATTAAAATTTAGACTACGATGATATTTTTCTATTTGGCAGCATTCTGAATTTTAACATTTGCCAACTATGTTTGGTTTAAATGGCAATATATTATTGCCATCATTATTATAATTTTAATTATTTGTCACTGACTAAAGACAAACCTTTGGGTGTCTGTTTCAGATCTCTCTACCTTTGACAAATAATTACTATAATCTGGGTTAAGTTGAATATGCATGATTATGAATGGTTTTCAATTCTGCTTTCTTTAATAACTTTTGAATACTCCACAAAATAAGATTGCTTATTTCTAACATATTAAATATCTTACTTAAAAATACTGTTTTATGTATTTCTTATAAAATTATTTGGTGATAAGGACTATTCTATGCCTTTATAGAAATATATATATATATATATATGTATATGTATATGTATATGTATATGTATATGTATATGTATGTGTGTGTGTGTGTGTGTGTGTGTGTGTTCAGAAATATTTAAAATTTTCTTACGAACAAATAAATCTATAAAAAGCAACTGAGATTCTGGTTACTGATGCTATAAATTATATTAAATATAATTGAGTGTATTATTCTACTTGTGCATATTGAACATTACATGAACTGACTGATTCACAGAATTTGTAGAGCAAAACTTTTCAAAATTATTTTAGTACAAAATAAATACGAATAATTAAATTTATTTAGTCCTGAAAAATTACAGCTATACATTTCCTCACATAGAGTTATAGAAAATGTGGGTTACACTGTCAACTCATTTATTTTACCTGCTTATTATGACTGTGAAATGGTACTGTTGTTTACTGAAGGCATGCTATGTATTGTGTTTAAGAACACCCAGGATATCCAATGTGATAGGCAATACAGAGAGCCATCAAACAATTCCCAACCAGGTGCGGTGGTCCATGCCTGTAATACCAAACTTTTCAGGTTGTGGCTGAATTGTGAGTTCAGTTTGAGGACAGCCTGAGCTATATTATAACACTGGCACAAACTAACAAGGGAAAAAAAACTAGTTTTGAACTAGTTATAAGCAGTTTTTCTTAAGTCAGTGATGGAAAAATTTCTGTAAAAAATTTGAAACAAAATGCAAACTCAAATTGTCTCTACATTTTATCTTACTCCACTAAAATAAAAAGGAAATATCATGTGTATATGTGTGTGAGAGAAAAAAAAAGAAGGAGAGACAAGTAGAGACAGAAAGACAAAGACAGAGACACAAAGAAAGAAGTTCAAGGGAAGAGAGTGTTGTCATATTTCTGCTGACCTGATTTTATTAAATGGGAATGCAAAACCCTAAGCAGAAAAGTAGATACAGATTCCAAGTTGATTTTTTAATTATGACTTTTTCCAATGACATAGAGTTAACAAATATGAGTATGTAAGGAACCCTTGAATTACTAAAATCACAGGTAGTGAGGAATCAAAACCTTCCTAGTGTAATTAACATAAGATTGGGATTCTGAGAAGTCAATGGGAGTCTTCAAAACAATAAGAAGGAAAATTATAAACAGGAACTTCATGATGTTTAGTAATGAATAAAGAGATAAAAAGAAATCACATTTCAAGATGACTGTGCAAGAGTAGTTCTTAGAGGTCCAGCTACATAGATATTGGTTGGATGATTTATTAATGCACTCACACAGCATATAAAGAATGGGAGATTTGCTCATATATGCCATGGTAGTACAAATAAATGTTGTTTTTATTTAATATTTAATATGGCATCCATGTTTTTAAATGACCATAGTGGATATGCAGTAGACAATTTAGCTCACAGAAAGGACAAAAGCAAGATGGAAGATGAGTCAATGTGAATGTTATTCCATTCTACAGGTAGCAATATCCACATCCCCTGTGTCTCCCTACAGCATCATCTGGAAGTTTCTGGTAAATGACAGATAATAGCCCCCACCAATTTTTTAATGTATATATGGGTTTCCCAATATCTGTGAGTGCAAATATCACTTTGAGATTTAGAAAACAGAAGTCAAGACTCAGCATGTTTATTCAATCTCAAGGCTGCTTGTCACTAGATGGGAAGGGCAAGACTCTGAGGCCCAAAGATAGACAGCAGGTACGCATAGAAACAAGAAACAATGTGTAAAAAAGTATGAAAGTCGGTTTGTCAGGAAATGGAGATACAACTGAGTGTTTCAGGAGTCTGTTTACAGACACTACTTTATAATTAACACCTATAATACATTGACTATCAATAATATTTTTGCTCACATTTGTTCTAGAAGAGACTAGTACATGGATTTAAATGTGTTGAAAGAGATTTCGTTTACTGGAAAAAGAAGCATAACTTTGTATCTGAAAGTATACACAGCTTAGAAATTTGGAAAGGAAGGATAAGTAGGTTCCATATTTTTACACCCTAGGATAGTCATTAGTAATTTTAGCGTATTTTAGTCACTTTCTGCTATATATTGCAGTGTCCTATACACTACAAAAAAGATTTAAACTTATAGTGGGTGGTAATAAAATACTGCTTAGATTTAGGAAGCTGAAAAAAATAAAGTACATGTTTATATTCTATTACACTAGACAGATATCAAAGCATGCTTGTTTTGCTCTCCCCAAATGTCTCTCTTTCCTCAAAGAATTCTATTTTTCTATGGCATAGTCATATAAATGATGTGGTACTTCAGAAGTGTGTCTAGAGCCATTGAGAAAAGATGACTCCTCTATTTTTCTCACTGAACTTATGCAGAAAGCACAGGGTAGCTGCTTCAAAGATCCCACGACTACTGCTGCTGTGCCAGTGGATACATATTCAAGCATAGTCTTGGGATATTTCTGAAAGACATATTGTGGATCTGAATGCAGCTTGATGAAGAACTGAATTTTGAATTGTAATGTTGTAAAATAAACAAAACACCCATTGAAAGTTATATGCTTGCCTTGTCCGTTATTTTGTGTCATAGGAAGCAAAACAGTCTTTTACTCCTGAAAACCATCTTTTTCCTTTTCTTTTTTTTTTAAGGGAACTGAATGAAAGGGCAGTATTCATGTTTTTATGTAGGAGAATGTAAGCATCACTTTTTTCACACCCTACTATGGTTCAAATTCTATGTACACTCCACTGAAAAATGGAGGTTAGTAGAGAAATCCCCTATATTCTTCTGTCTTGCTCAGCCATGACTTTGGTCGATGTGGTGAATGAGAAAGGCCACCATAGACTCATGTGTTTGAAGGTTTAACCATCAGGAAATGTCAGTACTTGAGAGAGTTTTGGATGTGTGTTTTTGCTGGAATAGGTATAAGCTCATTGGCAGAAATGAATCACTAGTGATAATCGATAGCAGATCTAGTCTCTCTCTCTCTCTCTCTCTCTCTCTCTCTCTCTCTCTGCCTTTCTCTTCCTGCCTAAATTTCTAGATATAGAACTCTATTACTTTTCCAGCACCATGTATTCCTGTATGCTGCTATTCTCTGCTCCATGATCACATGGACTGAACCACAGAAACTGTAAGCAAGACCCAAATAAATGCTTTCCTTTATAAGAGTTGCTATAGTCATGGTGTCTCTTCATAACAATAGGACAGTGATTGAAACAGCAGCAAACATTGAACTATAAATGGTAAGAATGTAGCTGCATCAAACCAACTTGATGTAATCATTTTCCTGATGGCTTTATTATTTTAATTTATTCTTTTATTTACTTATTTTCATGTATTTTGATTTTCCCCTCCTACAAATTCCTCCAGGAAATCACATCCTTCTGGCCTTTAAATTGTAAGTTCTCTCTCTGTCTCTCTATCTCTGTCTTTCTCTCTCTCTGTCTCTCTCCCTCTCCCTGTCTCTGTCTCTCTCTGTGTCTCTCTTTCTCTCTCTCTCTCTCTCCCTCTAACAATTAGAAAACAAAATAGATAGACCAACCAAACAAAATAATAATAATAATAATAATAATAATAATAATAATGATGATAATGATAAAGAAATGCAGATAGTAATTATGCCACTTTATCAAAGTGTTAGAAATAGGTTCTTCTCTAAGATGTTTGACCTCACTAGCTCTTGGTATTTGGGTAGATTTGTACTACCAGGCATTATTTCCCTCCTGATGAGTAAAATTAAACAGCTGTGGATGACCAGTATGATATGAGTTATCATTATTTTGTCTTTAGGGATCTTTTAAGTCATGGAAAAAGATATCTTTCAGTTGATTCAGTTGATAAGAGGAAACGATAGTCTTTCATCATTCTCTAAGATGAGGATTGTGGGAATTTACAGATACAGTTTAACTAGATCAAAAAAAAAAATCTCCCCTGTACCAAATTTCTTAAAAGATATCATCAGAAGTAGGTATACTCTTCTAATTTAATCTTAGGTACACAACAGGTTCATAATTTTATGTGGTTTTCTAAATAAATGTAAATCTGTTCACAAAGAAACATGCTCTTCCTTCACTCCTACAATATGTCCTATAATCATTCTGTCTTCTAAAATTAATGAATTCTGTGAGAACTAGAAAACCAGTGAATACGGTTCTAGTTGTGAGCTATCCTATACCTTTACTTTTCGCATAAGCACAAATAAAGCTCTTAACCTATTTAAGAAGATTGAAAAAATGGTACAGTTGATAAAGGGTTTGCATTTTAAGCATGAACTGAGTTCAATACTTAGATTGTGTCCCCTACATAAACAGCAGTCCCTCTGGGAGTGGAAGTGTGTGTTTGCAAACGCAGCAATGGGTAGTGAGAGACAGGCAAATGCAGGGACTTACTTGCCAGCCAAATAGGCTACTCAGTAACTTTCAGACCAAGGTGAGAGCATTTCTTAATAAGTAGACTACATTCCCTTTAATTGATATACAAGTTTGTTCTGTATTCTTTACATATGTACATATGCTCATGGTGTGCAAAATATACACAAAATTTCATACATGTATTATAATAATTTGAATATTTGGGCATTGAGAGATATCTCAAGAGCATATACTGCTCTTGCAGAGGACTGGATTCATGTAACCATCACTGTCCTCTCAAACACAAGCTCTAGTGGGATCTGGTGCCTTGATGACCTTGGACAGTTGCACACACACATACATTCCTACAAGCGTAAACACACACATTCAAGCACAATGTTAAAATTAAATATTTTTAAAGGAATTATAATGATTATACTTGTTGGGCAGTGGTGGCGCATGCCTTTAATCCTAGCACTTGGGAGGCAGAGGCAGGCGGATTTCTGAAAATTCAAGACCAGTCTGGTCTACAGAGTGAGTTCCAGGACAGCCACGGCTACACAGAGAAACCTTGTCTCAAAAAAACAAAAACAAAAAAATAATAATAATGATTATACTTGGTGTCTCTGCTCCCATTATTTGTCTATTACTCATTGTCTGATCATTCTGCCATAGACATGTCTGGATTTTAATATTTATTATTTTTATACTTAATTACATGTATATGTTTGTATCTCTACATGGGATGGTTCACGTGAGTGCATAGGACCACAAAGGTCAGGATATTATTTCATCTATCCTGCAGCTGCAGGTTTTGAGTTGTCTGATGTGGATGCTGTGAAGTGAATTCAGATCATCTGTAAGAGCATTACTGGTTCTTAAGTACTGAGCTATCTCTCCTGTCCCAACCACTGTCAAACTTATAGATGTTGAATCTATAATACAGTTCAAAATGTACACTCTTTAGGATGATTGGTACCAGAAAATAGAAGAAAGAAAACCAAGCACTTACTAGAGTTTGTACCCAACTGACTGGAACACTTTCAAAAAAAAGTGTGTGACACAGTTGAGTACATAAATCTGTAACCTTGTATATCCTATAATCAATCTCCATGTAATAAAACAAAAAAGCAGCATCAAAATGCATATATCACATTTGCACTTTTGAGGCATTAGATTTTCCAGTATTATTTTAGTATCGAAAAGACATTCATCCCTAATTCATCCCTCTGTAAGAACAATTGTGAGGTTCATACTTTTAAAAACTTGCTGTGATGCACAGGGAATTGAATGATTAATGCTGAATCAATACCACTACCAAAGAGTCTACCTGATTTATCTTCCAGTCAACATGGGAAAATCATTTTGATGTTATGACTCAGCATTTGTCAGGATGTAAAGCTCTCACAAAATAATTTTAAGACTGGGCTAAATTTGCTGACTCTGCAGAAGCAGCTTAAAGAGAAAATGTGTGTTTGAAGTTTCTCAAGCATGTGTCTCAAGGGTACCAGACCATTCTCTCTCTCTCTCCAATTTCTCATTCTTTCTATCTCTCTCATCTTTTACCATGTTTTTACAAATCACAGTGTGTGCAATCTACAATAAATTAGAAAATACTCCATGTCCCCAAAAACTTCGTGTGGCAGGACAGGTAATTCTATCTTACCCTAAACTTGCTTAGAAGGGATTTCTGTTACATCCCGAAACTAGGAGCACACTGCAACTACTTACAGCTCTCAAATACACCACAAACCATGTATTCTTGGAGGTCTCTCTTCTTATAACCAAGGGATTTATTGAAGGATATTTAATCAATTATTTGGATAATTATAATACAGAGTAAACTAAATATACTAAAAATAGATACCTTATTGTTTAGAATATATATATATATATATATATATATATATATATATATATTCTATTACGTTTTCAAAGGTCAAACCCATAGAATTTGTCCCTATACCAATAACAATCCTACATATCTTGATGGATATTTCCACTCTAACCTCATAGAGAGTATCAGTCTCCTCATTATAACCTCTGCATTGAGAATTCCTCTTAAATTTTCCTTTTTTTCTTTTTTTGGTATTTATTGGCATTTATCTATATTTTGTTTATTTATTTATTTATTTATTTTATTATTTTTGTCATTCTAATCTCTGCTTCCAACATCCCTTCCACAGATTCCCTCCCTCATCCCTTCCTCACTTTCTCCTCTGAGAGGGTGGGGCACTCCCTGGTGATTCCTGATCCTGATGCATCAAGTTTCTGCAGGGTTAGCACATTGTCTCCCACTGAGGCCAGACAAATCAATCTTGATGGAGAACTAATTCTGTAGATAGGCAACAGCTTTAAGAACAACCCCTGCTTTAGATGTTAGGATACCCACATGGAGACTGAGCCACATATCTGTAACATATATACTAGGGTCTCAGTCCAGCCCCTTTATGCTCTTTAGTTGGTGGTTCAGTCTCTGACAGTCCCTAAGTGTACAGGTTAGTTGACTCTATTGGGACTTCCTCTGGAATTCCATTCACCTTCAGGCCCTTCAATTCTTCCTCCACTCTTCCATAAGAATCTGCGAGCTCTATCTAATGTTTGTCTGTGGGTCTCTGCATCAGTTTCAGTCATCTGCTAGGTAAGTCTCTCAGGAGACACTTATACTAAGCTCCTATCTGTAAGCATAACAGTCTCATTTAATGTCATGGATTGGTGCTTGCCCATGGGATGGATCTCAAGTCGAGCTAGTTATTGATTGGTCATTCCCTCAGTCTCTGTTCCATTTTTGTCCCTGCATTTCTTGTAGACAGGACAAATTTTGGATCAAAATTTTTATGTGTTAGTTATTCACACATCATCCCTCCACTGGGAGTCCTGCCCAGCTACAGGAGGTGACCTCTTCACATTCCTTAGGTTCCATATCCCCACTGTTATATATCTATGCTAAGGTTCCCTGGATTGACTCCTGGGTCTCTGCCCCATTACCCCTTCTCTCTTCCCTTTTCATAATTATTTTTTTAAAAAAATATTTATTTATATACTTACATCCTAAATGCTGCTCCTAGTCTTGATATCTCCCCAACAGAGTCCCTAACCATTCTTGTCTGAAATGGTGGGCTACACCATCCCCACCAGCTCTAGACTGGTCATCCTGGGGGTCTTCCAAAGGAATACAGTGTTATCAGAGTAGATGGCAGATCCATGGTTATTATTAGTGAATATTTCCCAGTCAGAGGTTAGTGGCACTGGAGATCCTGGCCATATGTGGGCTGCAGTTAATATGTTTGGTTTTGGTAAATTTTTCAATGAAAAAAGTCTAAAAAAAAATAGGGGACAGGGAGTTAATGGTAAAGCTTGTGTTTAGCATGGACAAGGCACTGACTTGTCTTGGACACACACACTCACACACACATTTTTGGAATATAAGTAATGATATTTTACAGCTGCACCATGTGTTTATTTTAATCTGAATGTTACTACCAAATTTGAAGAAAGTAAGATGTTTAGGCAGTTAAAATATTATAGAAAATTAATGTGAATTTATTATTGAAGAAAGAAAATGTTTTAAAAGCTAATGCAGTTCAGTTAGTGTAGCATTTGTACAATCTACAGTAGTGAATGGCATGTAACGATGCACACTTACAGCACCAGGACTCAAGAGGCAGGGAGTAGGAGGGGCTTGTATAGAGAACTAAGATGAGCTACATAGTGAGTTCTGGTTGAGCCTGAATTAACCAGAAAAATTTGTCTTAAAACCAAGCCAGACCTAACCATAGTAGGTAAGACCAGGATCAGACAAGGCCAGACCAGACCAGATACAAACAGAACAGAACTAAAGCTATTACAATGAACAGTAATGAACAACTGACACTGTCTCACTTACCCATCATGAGTAAACAGGACCTCTATAGTCTCCATGGAAAGCATTTGTACAGGGTCCCACTCTTCATAATATTATTCTTTTTTGATGTTTTGGGGATTAATATCAGTGCCTTATGCATTCTTAAGAAGAGTTTCATCGTAGGGCAATATTCCTTACCGACTCTAATTTAGATGTTATACTGCAAGTGTTCCATATTTAGGTAAATTAAATGAAAGAACACCTAGAGTTGGATTAAATTCATGGTATTCAATACAGCAACATGGTAAGCAGATGTGTATTTTAGGAGTACCACTCTAGGTGTGAAGTTGGCTATCCCATGTGTGCTTATGTAACTGTGTCTTAGGGTAGCTATAGGTTTAAGCCATGTGTGACTATATATAAGACATGAACAGTTAATAAATATTCTGTGATAACATCATTTGAACAGTTCTGAGATTCTATCACCACTTCCACTAATTTTTGTGACTTGTCTAAGGTCTTGAAACCCATCATCAATGGATTTATTGGGTCTTCACTGATTAAAAGAGGATTGTAATAAAAAAATAAAATAATCTAAATCAACAACTCTCAGTTACTTATAATTTGTTTTCTCTGTTAAGTAGTATAGGGGAATGATACTCAAAATCAGTTAAATTGCACTTTCAAAACTGCATAGAAAGCTTATTTATTCCCCCAAATGACTCTTGTGAGAGTAAGTTAACGCAGCAATGTGTAAGATTCTAAAACCCATGAAAAATTTATGCAAAAGCGCAATAGTAGTGCCTGGGTTTTATCATTTAATTGCTACCGCTATATTCTCTGTTTAACCAACATTTTATAATGGTTTTCATAACAGCTTGATTCCAAACTTCAAAGACAATTATGAATAAGCTGGTGAGGGTATATATTTTCATTGAAATATTAACAAATGCAATCAGTTAGAAAGGTTATTTTAAAGACAAGCCTTTATGTATATTTTAATCATCTTTATAGGGTATGCTATTGCTGTATCCATTTTTATTTATTGTTCTATTAAGATTTGAAAACTTGATGTCACAATAGTGCCTTTCACACATGCATAGCCATCTCTGTGCTATAGAACCACACCTCCAGCTCAGAGCATATTACATCATTTTAGCCTGCCATTCTTTCTATTGGTCTCTGATGCAGCATCCATATTTATGATTTCGCCAATATTGAGTCCTTGTCAACCAGTGTCATCACTCATTGAAACATAATCTCTGTACTACTATTTTACTTATGGTAGATGCAGGTATTTTCACCTTTTGGGATTTATATTTTTGTGTGTGTTTGTGTGTGTGTGTGTGCATGTGTGTGGTATTTCACTTTTTGTTTTTTTTTATAATCAAGACTTATTATGGCAGTTGCAATTTGTCTTTGAAATCTTGATTATTCTGCAATTAGATTTATCCAAACTTTTGTCTCTTTTAGATTATTGTGAATAGTGCTCTTTCTTAGTCAAGTCCATGTTGGCCACTGTTAGCTGTAAGAAGAAGAGATAGTTTTCTCTGAGTGTAACCCTGGTAAGTTGACAACTTTCCAGCAAAAGTCCACTCATCTAAATTATATTTGAGCAAGAAATAAAACCCTTAAACTTCAGGATTAAGCAAAGACAAAATGATGGGTGTGTAGGGAAGGGAGGGCTTTATCTGAAAAGAGTTGAGGGGTGATAAACATGAACAAAACACATAGTACATGACTCAAAATGAACTAAAACAAACAAACAAATGCAATAGAGAACAGAATAGAAGTACTTTTAAAATTTGGTCATAATTTGAACATCATATTATACCAATCTAATATTAAATATCTAATATTTTTCATTGGAGTGTGTTCTTATTTTAATAACAGAGAAGGAAATTGAATCTGTTACTATACAGAGAATAAAAGCATAATTATGTCAAAAACAATGGAATTTCAAACTTGCAATTTGATATATACATGTAAAATTGCTTTAAATGAAAAAAGATAAAGGAAACACTGTTAGCTATTCTTTATATTAAATTCTTACTTTCTTTCTCTTAATTACAAATAGGCACCATAGTCAAAATTCTGGAATTTCAATTTTGTTTATTTAATTTATTTTTGTTTAATTAAAATTAGATCCTTTTCTCATATAATATATCCTGATTGTTTCCCCTCCCTCTTCTCCACCCAGTTCCACCCCACCTCACTCTTCCCTGGATGCACTCCTTTTATGTTACACATAAGAAAACCACAAGTACAAAATAAAATAGAGCATAAAACAAAAGCGATCATTTTAATGCTGGACCAGGTATCCCAACAGAAGGAACTGATTCCCATGAACAGACACAAAAATAAGAAACCCCCATCCTCATACATTCAGATGTCCTGTAAAAATACTAAGCTGAAATTAATACTACTTATGTAGAGAACTTGATACAGACCTGTGTCAGCCCTGTGCTTGCTACTTCAGTCTCAGTGAGTTCATCTGAGGCTTGCTCAATTGATTATAGAAACCTTGTTCTTCTGGTGATCTCCATTCCTTCTGACTTTTACACTCTTTCCACTTCCTCTTCCACTGGTTCCCTGAGTTCTGAGGGGAGAGATTTTAAGGAGACATTCCAATTAGAGCTGTGTGTTCTAAGGACTATTGTTCTCGCTCTTTGTATAATTTCTGGCTGTAGGTCTCTGTATTTGTTCCTGTCTGCCACAGGAGGGAACTACTCTGATGATGATTAAATAAGGCAAAAACCTGTAAATGTTCAATGCACCTCAGAAGATAGGAAATTTAAACATTTGAAGGCATAAGTTTTGTAATTTATCAAAATACTTCACAGCATCAACAAAGGTAGTACACATATAATTTTATTCTGCAAGGAGATATATTGCCAATAGTGATTTTTAAAGAGATAGCTTGTAAAACTTAACTGAGGATAGTGAACTTGATTTTTATATTATAATATCTTAAGTTAAATACGAAAGAAAAAGAGACATGCATGAAATAAATATCATTATCTGCTTTAGGCAATTGATGAAGGTTTGAAGTTGGTCTTTTATTACTTAAGTTAATCTCATCACTATATTTACAATGAAAATATAAAATCACAAATCAGAAATTACTATTAGATGATTTTTCCAGGAATTCCTTAAGAATATCATCAAGGGACAGTGTAATTACTTACAAGATGGAAATGCTTAACTTAAACGTTGACAAGGTGAGACATGGTAGCATACATTATGGGAGAAGAGAAATACCTTTTCCGAGTTGCTCTGACCTCCAGAAGCCAGTATGATATACCTGTGTGTATTCGTGTACACACACACTAGACATAGAGAGAAAGTAATGAAATGATATTAATAAAAATGATTATTCATTAATCAAATAAAATCTAAGAGGTTTAAAACATATTGTCAAATAATATTAAATGATAAATATTCATCATCAATTGAATGTAGAATGAATAAAACTTCCAACTCTCAAAAGAAGAGAGAATCCATAATCAATAGCATAAAAGTCTAAATTACCTAAGCAAGTATTCCTTGTACAACTAGTACAATAAATCTGGATATGTTCAGTTACAGGATATTACCTCAAAGATAACTCTCTATTCAGAAAAAAAATTATAAAATTACCTTGGCTAAACATGGAATTGATCAGAGCATATCTTTCCGAACTTGGGATAAAAATTATCTAAAAAAATGTATAAATGGTAACAATTTAAAAAATTTAGGTATGTTGTACTCTCAGAAGTATTATAATTAAAATCAGCCATGTTCATAAAAAAAGAAAAAATAATAATGTAATATTGGTCTAGGCAGACACATGTGGGGATGGAGATTGGGCTAAATGGTTAAGAACACGATCTGATCTTCCAAAGGAACAAGATTCAATTCTTAGTACTGACATGATGGGATACAACCATTCAGAACTCAAACCCAAGGGTACCTGGTGTATTTTTCTGGTCTCATAGACCACTGCAGGCACCTGGTACACAGAAATAGATGTAGGCAAAAATTTTTGTAAGTAAAATAATAGAATAAAAAAAAATTTAAAAAACATATATCAATGGATTGTTCACAGCTCTACTAGTATACACACACACACACACACCTATATACATATGAAATACATCATGAGGCATCTTCATGCACTAAGGAGAAAATATTCAGTTAATATAATATAGGCATTAGAGTGTTCATTTAGAGAAATGTTATGCTAATAACTCCAAATATGAACTGAAAATGGCTCACTCAATAAAAGCTTTTGTCAAGCCTCACAGCATAAACTCCATTCCTGGGCCCAATATGGTTGAAAGAGAAAACAGGTAATTACTAATTGTTCTCTAAATAAAATAAGTATGCTAATGTGATATAATTAAATGTAGTAAACATTAAATATACACAACAATATAAATGGAAAGGATAAGGATAAAATAAAATACAAATATCAATGTCTCCAATACAGAGACATTCCATACATAACATAACATTGATTAAAAGGTAGGTATAATATTTTGAAGGAAGAATTAAAATAAAACTCAAAATGAGTATAGGGATATAAAATCTTAATATAACCCACCCCAACTAAGATAGTAATATTATACTTTATTTATAAGTATAAGATAAGGAGAATAAGAAACAATTACCATTCAATATCAACAAGGATGTGGGTATCATGGTGTTTCCCATAATTTTCCATGAGGTAAGTATAAATTAACAGAAATATTTTCAAGATTATGTGATACACCTATCAGTTTTCTATTTACTCTTTTATTTACTTTTGGGGACCTGAGAAGCCTACAAGATTGGTCATATAATAGATAGATAGATAGATAGATAGATAGATAGATAGATAGATAGACAGATAGGTAGATGATAGATAGATAGATAGATATTACATATACATTATACATATATACATACATTGCATATTATAATGAGAAGCAGTCAGAATCTAAAGTGAATAAATAGAAAAATTTAAAAATAGTGAATATATTCAAACATAAAGTGAAAGTCTAAAATAAAAAATAACAACAGAGAATACCTTTTAATGGGTAATCATTTGACAATTGCAAGACTTATGTGAAAAATTGAGTCCATCAGATTGGCTGATGATTATATCTCTGAGATTTTCTTGATTCTTAATTGGTTTAGGAAGGCCCTGCCCACAACGGGGATGCACCACCCTAGACAATTGCATCCAGGCTGTGTAAGAAAGATACCTTAACAATAGACTAAGAGCCAACAACTAAGCAGCTTTCTTCTTTGGTTTCTGCTTCAAGGCCCTGGATAAGTTCTTGCATAGACTATAAATTGAAAAGAAAATTTTATTCTTTTCTTTTCAAATTGATTTTGGTCATAGTGTTTATTATTGCACCAAAAAGTAAAGAGAAGATAGGGATTCATATGATCTGAAGAGAAAAAACTACTCAGTTATATTAAATTTGAAACTTGAATAAATATGATTCCATGTTGTAATAATAATAGTTAGACATAATGTATTTGGCTGCACATGGCAGAAACATTGGAAATATAAATATCAGTTGTTAATATATTTTTGTAGTTTATGTATTTGGAAGAACAGGAAAATTATTTGTTAATTTGACATGTAAACAATCATTGAACCATGGAATTTAACATATACTATTCACGTCTCACTCTATGTGGTAGTCTTATCTGATATGTGTTCTAAATTATTACTATGATTATGATGTTACATAGAAGCATGAATTTATAATACATAAGTTAAGCAAACAAAATGTAATTTTATTTCAGTCAAATACTTGGTTAGTTCAATTACAATTATAATAATTTATCAGGTTTCAAATACTTGCATTTAAAGAATGTTTCGGACTGGTCCTTTGGGCTGGGGCAGACACAGAGTTGGGTCTGCTCCTGTCCTGTGGAGATACTGAATCCTGAGTCATCCTAGAGGAGCCACTGCACTCAGAGGAGCCGAGGAGCCACTGCACTCAGAGCAGCCGAGGAGCCATAGCACTCAGAGCAGCAGACACCAAGGAGATTAGGATCATAAGACTACAGAGATATCTGGACTCTGAGGAGCTTTGCAACAAGCAAGATAACTGGAAATACAGACTCCAGTCTCACACAGTGAGGGCAGGTAACACTAGAGTTAACCAGATGGCGAAAGGCAAGCGCAAGAACATAAGCAATAGAAACCAAAGTTTCTTGGCATCATCAGTACCCAGTTCTCCCAATATAGCAAGCCCTGAACACCCCATCACACCTGAAAAGCAGGATTCAGAATTAAAATCACTTCTCATGATGATGATAGAGGATTATAAGAAGGAATTAAGTAACTCCCTTAAAGAAATACAGGAGAGTACAAGAAAACAGATAGAAGCCCTTAAAGAGGAATCACAGAAGTCCCTTAAAGAAATGCAAGAAAACACAAAGAAGGAATTAAACAAAAACACTCAGGATATGAAAATGGAAATAGAAACAATAAAGAAAGCTCAAAGGGGGACAACCATGGAAATAGAAAATCTAAGAAAGAGATCAGGAGTCATAGAAGCAAGCATCACCAACCGAATACAAGAGATAGAAGAGAGAATCTCAAATGCAGAAGATACAGTGGAAAATATTAATACAACTGTCAAAGAAAATGCAAAATGCAAAAAACTTCTAACTCAAAACATCCAGGAAATCGAGGACACAATGAGAAGACCAAACCTAAGGATAATAGGTATAGATGAGAATGAAGATTCCCAACTTAAAGGGACAGTAAATATCTTCAACAAAATTATTGAGGAAAACTTCCCTAACCTAAAGAACAAGATGCCCATAAACATACAAGAAGCCTACAGAACACCAAATAGAATAGACCAGAAAAGAAATACCTCCCGTCACATAATAATCAAAACATCAGATGCACAAAACAAAGAAAAAATACTAAAAGCAGTAAGGGAAAAAGGTCAAGTAACATATAAAGGCAGACCTATAAGAATTACACCAGACTTCTCACCAGAGACTATAAAAGCCAGAAGAGCCTGGACTGACATCATACAGACCCTAAGAGAACACAATTGCCAGCCCAGATTACTATACCCAGCAAAACTCTCAATCACTATAGATGGTGAAACCAAGATATTTCATGACAAAACCAAATTTGCACAATATCTTCCCACAAACCCAGCACTTCAAAGGATAATTGATGGAAAATGCCAACACAAGGAGGGAAACTACAACCTAGAAAAAGCAAGGAAGTAATCTTCCAACAACCCCAAAAGAAGATAACTATACAAACATAACTTTACCTCTAATAACAAAAATAACAGGAAGCCACAATCATTTTTCCTTAATATCTCTTAACATCAATGGTCTCAATTCCCCAATAAAAAGACACAGACTATCAGACTGGATACACAAACAAGACCCAGAATTTTGCTGCATACAAGAAACGCACCTCAGTGACAAAGACAGACACTACCTCAGAATAAAAGGATGGAAAACAATTTTCCAAGCCAATGGTCCCAAGAAACAAGCTGGAGTAGCCATTCTAATATCAAATAAAATGGACTTTCATCCAAAATTAATCAAAAAAGATAAGGAAGGTCACTTCATACTCATCAAAGGAAAAATCTACCAAGGTGAACTCTCAATTCTGAACATCTATGCTCCAAATGCAAGGACACCTACATACATAAAAGAAACTTTACTAAAGCTCAAAACACACATTACACCTCACACAATAATAGTGGGGGATTTCAATACCCACTCTCAGAAATGGACAGATCATGGAAACAGAAACTAAACCGAGACACTTTGACATTAACAGAAGTTATGAACCAAATGGATTTAACAGACATCTATAGAACATTTCATCCTAAAACAAAGGAATATACCTTTTTCTCAGCACCTCATGGTACCTTCTCCAAAATAGACCATATAATTGGTCACAAAACAGGCCTCTACAGATACAAAAAGATTGAAATAATCCCTTGCATCTTATCAGATCACCACGGAATAGGACTGGTCTTTAATAATGACAAAACCAATGGAAAACCCACGTACACATGGAAACTGAACAACTCTCTACTCAATGATGACTTGGTCAAGGAAGAAATAAAGAAATTAAAGACTTTTTAGAATTCAATGAAAATGAGGACACATCATACCAAAACTTGTGGGACTCCATGAAGGCAGTGATAAGAGGAAAACTCATAGCTCTAAGTGCCTACAAAAGGAAACTGGAAAGAGCACACACTAACAACTTGACTGCACAACTAAAAGCTCTAGAACAAAACGAAGCAAGTAGACCCAGGAGGAGTAGAAGGCAGGAAATAATCAAACTCAGGGCTGAAATCAACCAAATAGAAACAGAAAGAACAATACAAAATATCAATAAAACCAGGAACTGGTTGTATGAGAAAATCAACAAAATAGATAAACCCTTAGCCAAATTAACCAGAGGGCATAGAGACAGTATCCAAATTAATAAAAATCAGAACTGAAAAAGGAGACATAACAACAGAAACTGTAGAAATTAAAAAAATCATCAGATCCTACTACAAAGGCCTATACTCAATAAAACTGGAAAACCTGGATGAAATGGACAATTTCCTAGACAGATACCAGGTCCCAAAGTTAAACCAGGAGCAGATAAACCATCTAAATAGTCCCATAACCCCTAGGGAAATAGCAGCAGTCATTAAAAGTCTCCCCACTAAAAAAAGCCCAGGACCAGATGGTTTTAGTGCTGAATTTTATCAGACCTTCAAGGAAGACCTAATACCAATTCTCTTCAAACTATTCCACAAAATAGAAACAGAAGGAACACTACCCAATTCGTTCTATGAAGCTACAATTACACTCATATCCAAACCCCACAAAGACACAACAAAGAAAGAGTACTTCAGACCAATCTCTCTTATGAACATCGATGCAAAAATACTCAATAAAATTCTAGCAAACCGAATCCAAGAACACATCAAAACAATCATCCATCATGATCAAGTAGGTTTTATCCCAGGAATGCAGGGATGGTTCAATATTCGGAAATCCATCAATGTAATCCACTATATAAACAAACTCAAAGAAAAAAACCACATGATCATCTCACTAGATGCTGAGAAAGCATTTGACAAAATTCAACATCCCTTCATGATAAAAGTCTTGGAAAGATCAGGAATTCAAGGCCCATACCTAAACATAGTAAAAGCAATTTACAGCAAACCAGTAGCCAACATCAAGCTAAATGGAGAGAAACTTGAAGCAATCCCACTAAGATCAGGGACTAGACAAGGCTGCCCACTCTCCCCCTACCTATTCAATATAGTACTGGAAGTCCTAGCCAGAGCAATTAGACAACAAAAAGAAGTCAAAGGGATACAAATAGTAAAGGAAGAAGTAAAAATCTCACTATTTGCAGATGATATGATAGTATACTTAAGTGACCCCCAAACTTCCACCAGAGAACTCCTAAACCTGATAAACAACTTCAGCAAAGTGGCTGGTTATAAAATCAACTCAAACAAATCAGTAGCCTTCCTCTACATGAAAGATAAACAGACTGAAAAAGAAATTAGGGAAATGACACCCTTCACAATAGTTGCAAATAATATGAAATACCTTGGTGTGAATCTAACCAAGCAAGTGAAAGACCTGTACGACAAGAACTTCAAGTACCTGAAGAAAGAAATTGAAGAAGATCTCAGAAGATGGAAAGATCTCCCATGCTCATGGATTGGCAGGATTAATATAATAAAATGGCCATTTTGCCAAAAGCAATCTACAGATTCAATGCAATCCCCATTAAAATCCCAACTCAATTCTTCAGAGTTGGAAAAGGAAATTCTCAAATTCATATGGAATAACAAAAAACCCAGGATAGTGAAAACTATTCTCAGCAATAAAAGAACTTCTGGAGGAATAACCATCCCTGAATTCAAGCTGTACTACAGAGCAATAGTGATAAAAACTACCTGGTATTGGTACAGAGACAGGCAGGAAGATCAATGGAATAGAATTGAAGACCCAGAAATGAACCCACACTCCTATGGTCACTTGATCTTTGACAAAGGAGCTAAAACTGTCCAGTGGAAAAAGGACAGCATTTTCAACAAATGGTGCTGGTTCAAATGGAGGACAACATGTAGAAGAATGAAAATTGATCCAATCTTATCTCCCTGTACAAAGCTCAAGTCTAAGTGGATAAAGGACCTCCACATAAAACCAGATACACGGAACCTAATAGAAGAGAAGGTGGGGAAAAGCCTTGAATACTTCGGCACAGGGGAAAAGTTCCTGAACAGAACTCCAATGGCATATGCTCTAAGATCAAGAATTGACAAATGGGACTTCATAAAATTGCAAAGTTTCTGTAAGGCAAAGGACACTGTCAATAGGACAAAACGACAACCAACAAATTGGGAAAAGATCTTTACCAATCCTACATCTGATAGAGGGCTAATATCCAATATATACAAAGAACTCAAGAAATTAGACTCCAGACAACCAAATAACCCTATTAAAAAATGGGGTATAGAGCATAACAAAGAATTTTCAACAGAAGAAACTCGAATGGCCGAGAAGCACCTAAAGAAATGTTCAGTGTCCTTAGTCATCAGGGAAATGCAAATCAAAACAACCCTGAGATTCCATCTCACACCAGTCAGAATGGCTAAGATTAAAAACTCAGGTGATAGTAGATGCTGGCAAGGGTGTGGAGAAAGAGGAACACTCCTCCATTGTTGGTGGGACTGCAAGATGGTGCAACCACTTTGGAAATCAGTGTGGTGGTTCCTCAGAAAATTGGACATAGCATTACCTGAGGACCCAGCTATACTACTCCTAGGCATATACCCAGAAGATGCTCGAACATATCACAAGGACATATGCTCAACTATGTTCATAGCAGCCTTATTTATAATAGCCAGGAGTTGGAAAGAACCCAGATGTCCTTCAACTGAGGAATGGATTCAAAAAATGTGGTATATTTACACAATAGAGTATTACTCAGCTATTAAAAACAATGAATTCGAGAATTTCCTAGGTAAATGGATGGAACTAGAAATCATCATCTTGAGTGAAGTAAGCCAATCACAAATAACACACATGGTATTCACTTACTGATTATCGGATATTAGCCCAGAACCTTGAAATGCCCAAGATGCAACTCACAGGCCACATGAAGCTCATAAAAAAGGAAGACCAAGAGGGGGTGACTCAGTTCTTCTTAGAAGGAGCAACAAAATACTCAAGGGAGCAAATATGGAGACAAAGTGAGGGACAGAAACTGAAGGAGGGGCCATTTGAAGACCTTTCCACCTGAGTATCCATCCCATGTGCAGTCACCTAAGGTAGATGCTGATGTGGAAGTCAGGAAGTGCATGCTGATAAGAGCCTAATATGGATGTCTCCTCAGAGGCCTTCAAGAGTCTGACATATTCAGAGGCACATGGTCACAACTAGCCATTGAACTGATCATGGGGTTCTCAATGGAGGAGTTAGAGTGAGGACTGAAGGAGCTGAAAGGGTTTGTGGCACCATGAGGAGAGCAACAATACCAACCAACCACAGCTCCCAGGGTCTAAACCACCAGCCTGGGAGCACTTAGGGAGGGATCCAGGGCTTCAGCTGAATACATAAGAGTGGATGGCCCTGCTGGGCACAGGTGGAAGATGAGATCCTTGACCTCATGAAGCCTGGATGCCCCAGGGGGTGGGAATTTTGAGGGTGGGAACGTGGGAGTGGTGGGGTAGGTAGGGGTTACATCCACAGAGAAGAAGGAGGAGGGCTAAGGGGATAGGGGGTTCCCGGGTGGGTGGGGGATGGGGTAAGGGGACAAAATATGAAATGTAAATAAAATATCCAATAAAAAAAAGAATGTTTCTAGTCTTTTTCTACATTGACTAATTCATTAATATGTTTGTTTAAATAATCTAGTCTTTAACAGTTGAAGCTTTGATTTTATAAATGATGTATTAATTTTTAAGTAGATGACACAGTATGCATTGACTTATTCTATCTTGCCATTTTACTTGAACAATAATGGACATTATTTCAATTGCTATAGATTAAAATATAGTTCATAGTTTTTCTCATACTATTTAATTCATAGCTATGATGATATTAAAATATGGTTGAATAATGCATGTATAAGACTGTATGTTGAGGTTGAGGCCAGCCTTGTATACAGAGTGAGTTCCAGGACAGCCAGAGCTACACAGAGAAACCTTGTCTCAAAACAAACAAACAAACAAACAAAAAAGCCTATATGTAAACTACAAAGAAAATGTATTTAATAAAATATAGAAAATGTAAGGTGTAGTATTTGACCTTTATAATTTATTCATTTCAAAATAATCTTCAAGTAAATTAATTTTCAAGTAAATTTTCAAGTAAATTAAAGACATATTAATGACCAAAAAGGAATTATCATAGTCCTGTTTTTCACATAATTATGTATACTATATCTTACAATACGGGTGTTTGGCTGCTGACTCAGTCCACAGATAAATAATAAATTAATTATACAAATCTCTTAAAAAAGATATATTGTTCGATGTCATAAATAGAGCCAACAGTACGTACAAACTATGGTGCTTAATGGTTTAGTTTCTAAAATCAAATATTCTAGAACTAGGTTCATGTATCTAACATACTTACCTAGGCAAAATTTGTGTTAATTACAAAACCTATTTGAGACTCTGATTTCTTTAATTTTAATTTTTTGAGAAGATATTTTTTAAAGGTAACAACAATGAAAACTTTCTGACACAAAGTTGCTATTATTTTCAAGAAACTAGGGATCAGTTGAAAACTTATTTTAAGCTCATTTGAGTCTGGAAAATGAGATTTGAGATGTCAGAAATTATACGTGACATGTTTACACATGAAGTCTTTCATGTGTTGTGATAGAGCTTCATCTCTCAATAATGTGTGTAGTCATCTTCTGGTAACGCTTTATGTCTGTGTAAATCTGAATGGGTATATTCAGTAGTATATTTTATTAGAAAATTTAGTTAAGGTATCAGAATAAACCTTTCCTGTTAGTCTCTCTTTAGTTTAATCTAACATGTATTTAAACAATCACACACACACAGTTTCCACTTTTTGGTTGTTGCAATCGAACTTGTTTGTTACAATAGGATATGATTTTACTATAGTGCTAAAAATATGAAGAGTGAAACAGTAGGGATTTAAAGATTAGATACCTTGAGCTATAAAGCCCTTATTCTCCAAAATCTATGTCCACTTAACATGATAAACATTTTAGTGTCAAGCTAACAGAGTAAATTCCACTTGTGGAAATTATACTTAAACCTAGGACTGCATAGAGTCTCATTATAATTTCAGTAAAAACCATTTAAGAAGCTTAGAAAGAGCCTTCAGTAGTGTAGGAGGCGTGTTTGTGTTCCTTTCTAAGCCTTTCACATAGATTTGCAGAGCACAGCGACAAAGGGAAATCCACTGAGATACTGCTATGCTTTTTATTGACACAGTGGACTATCCAGCATCCACAATGTTCTGGCCCAGAATAGATTCCTTACTGATTTTTACAGAGCCCTGCTTCTTTTCATTGAAGTGGCCTACAATGCTCTGTCTTGATGAATAAGTAGTGAGATATTTCCCCTCTAAATGGGCTTAAAATTATGAAAGTAATTTTCTTCTTAGTAAGTGTTGTTTAATTCCCAAATTAGACCTTACTTTAGTTTGTTTTTGTTGCTGTGATAATACACCTCGATAAAAAGCAACTTAGGAATGAAAAGATTTCCTTTACTTATAGTAATTAGGTGACACTGGATAGGTTGTCTCATTTTTAAAAAATGGCACTTGCAACACATCCTAATTAGAGAGAATAAAATGTCATTGTGATGATTCCAATAAATGTTATTTCACTTGTATGATTATTTTAAGTAACCATGAAACATAAATTACAAAATATGCCATCCCCTAACTGTCTACATCCTTGTAACACCTATTTTATAATAACCTGGAGAGATTTTTGTTTTGTTTTTGTCAATTAATTATTGATGAAAATACGCCAACTTATTGTTGCTCAAAGGCTTCAATGTGGTTTGTAAGTTGGAAGCCTAAAAAAAAAAAACAGTTTGTTTCATTAAAAAAAATAGAGGAGGGAGTACAAAAATAGCTTTTTCAGTGTTTACTTTAGAAGGACATGCACTTATGTGTGGTTACCCCAGAATCTATGCAGAGACCAATAGGCAGCATGGTCGCTTACATATGTAATGCTAAAAAAAACACCAGGAGGGACTGTAGGACCTGCTAGGTACACATTCTCACCAAACTGCTAAGCTCTAACTAGTAAGAGAGCCTGTCTCAATAAAAGAAGGTACTAGTTTCTGGGTAATGATAGCAGAGACTATCATCTAGCCTCAACAACACATACCTGTGCATGCGTGTGCACACACACACACACACACACACACACACACACACTTATATAAATCAAAACCCGCATATGCATACACAGACACATACAAACTCAAATGTAAAAAATAAAATAGAAGAAAATAATCAAACACTCTACCACCACCCTAATACATTTTGTTTTTTTTCCCACTGAGTCATTTTTTAAATTGGACATAATTAAAAGCATGCTACATAAAAATATTTCTACTTCAAGAAAAGCTATTTTTGTCTTCATAATCACCATTTTAATGATTATACTATATAACATTGGATAATTTTTCTCTGGTCTATGATTGGGTGTTAAAGTTAATTTTTGACAGATATACTGCCTTCTGATATTTTTAATCTCACAATCAATATGTCCATTGAAATAAACCAATAGATGACATAAAACCATGATCATGAACACCTTAACAATATAACTGTGAAATAATATAGGAGATAAAAAAACCCACAACCACCCTTTATGATGTTTAATTGTTGTATGAACACCCTGGGTATGAACCCAGTTAATAAAGAACATAATTAATAAAGATAAAATAATTAAAGTTTTAATAAATGTGTGGAGGATCTTAACAACAGTTGAAAATGGAAGGAGATGAACAAACATGACAAATACACACACACCCATGCCCCCCCCACACACATACCCACAAAAAGCAATGGAGTTATGAAGATTTAGAACAAATGTCTATATGGGCTATAATAGTAAATTCTAAGAATACTGCTAAGAAATATATAGAAAAGTCTGGAGTGATGGATTGGCAGTTAAGAGGACGGACTACTCTTCGAGAGATCCCAGATTTGACACCCAACATCCACATGGTTCAGAACTGTGTGTAAGTCTGGTTTCAGTAAATCCAGTGTCCCCTTATGACTTGATTAGGTGTTAGGCACACACATGGTATATACACAAACATGCATGCAAATATCCATAAAATAAGATACATATGTAATAGAACCAATAGTGGAGAAATGATGAGAACAATTTCCATGCCACATGAACTGGGTTTAAGTTCTCAGTAGCCACATAAACATGGCCTTGAATGACTATAAGTATCTAACTTCTGGGGGTGAAGCATGGGGACGGACTAATTAGTAGGGTTTTGTGTTCATCTAGACCAGCCTAAAAAGGTGACCCTCATATTCAATGAGACATTTTATTTATAGGCAATACAACAGAAAGCCACAGAGGAAGACACACAATGTCTTTTGGTGTCTGCAATACAAGCATAATCTGATAATGACAGTGGGCACACACTGCACCATAAAGACACAAAACAATACCATCAAGTTTATTGATGCAATTTAGTTCAGCCTCAGTAACCACTCTCTGGTGATCAAGATCATTTTCTATGCTTGGTACACATAAGACATCTTCCCAAAAGAATCCTCACAGCTGGCTACATGCTGGGAAAATCCAGCCAGGTAGCCCACCATGGAATTTCACCTCCCCACATGATTGGAGCTTGAAATAATCAAAATGTCTGTTGTATATATTTTAAGGTAAATCTTTCAATATCTAAATTTTGCAAGACAAGAGAAATGTCAGGAAGCCTACATGGACACCAGGTAATATTCAACAATATAAGACTCATGACTCAATGGATAATTCCTCACATGTACATAATTCCTTCTATCAAGTATTTCCGATCTTGCAGAAGTATGGTCTAAGAGTGATTCAAAGTCACTCAAAGCTATGTTTCTGACATACCTGCCCATCTCCTGAAGGCTAATTCATCCAGGATTGGATTGATAATTGATTGGCTGTTACTAGAATTTGTATTTTGAATTCCTGCATTTGAAATGTATCTCCTTTCCAGTTAAACAATGAATTTTGACAAAAATAAAGAAGAAAGAAACAATCCTTCTCTGTGCATGGAGTTCAGTAATTAGGCATTTGCAACAACAATGTGCTTTGAATTCTGCTACTATCTTAAAATATAAAATTACCAGTGAGAGTTACTGTGTTTCTATTTCTGTTTAATAATGTGAAAGGTGTATATTTTAATTAATTTTTGAAAGCAATACTTTTTCTTCTTTATGAAGCTAAATTGCTTCTTTCAAGATAAAAATGTTTTTCAGATAACTGTAATTTTTCTAGAATTTTGTCTTCTAGTGTTTGTAGCTAATGTGAATAGTCAGCATAAATTTCTTCCCTTAGTCAAATTTCAGTGGTTATCAAAGTTTCCACTAACTTATATCAGTTTATTCAGCTAAAGTTGAGAGAAGAATTCAGATTTTGTATGTAAATGATCTTATTTACCATGCTGTTATATAAGTGTTTATATAGTATGATATTAATATAGTATGAAATATATAATGATGAATTCATTACTAATTCACACATCTAACAGCCTGCAAATATTTTTATGCCCTATTATAATTTTTCTC
This sequence comes from Grammomys surdaster, assembly GCF_004785775.1. Taxonomy (NCBI): domain Eukaryota; kingdom Metazoa; phylum Chordata; class Mammalia; order Rodentia; family Muridae; genus Grammomys; species Grammomys surdaster. The sequence goes on along the minus strand of NW_021604658.1, from coordinate 8,377,821 downwards.
TCCTGTTCCTGGTTTTATTCATCATTATTTTCAAAACAATCAGTGTTCTATTAATGTTGATTTAGATCACTAGCTAATTATTCTTTCCTGACCATAGTATAAAATATACAGTCAATGTTCTATATTATTCCTCTAAAATATATTACATTCATTATTATTGAGTGTCTGTGGTATGCTTACGCATATGGGTGCATCCTAACAAACACAAGTAGTAGACATAAAATAAATTTGTGCAGTTGGTTATCTCATCCTACCTTTACATGGATTCAAGAATTGAATTGAGATTTTAGGCTTATATGGGAGTATATTTACCTACTGAGTATCTCCTTAGCCCATATATCACTCATTTTATTGAAAATAACCCATTCGTGTGTTTAAAGTTTATTATTTCTTTACTATTCAATATTAATAAATGGCATGAATATATCAAAGTTGTTAAAGCATCACACTAGGATGAGCACTGGGTTATATATAATGTAATGTATTCCAAGTAAATATGTCATAAATATACGATTGCACATATTTTTTTTCTGAGGAATACATGCTTAAGTTGAAAGTCTAGATCATTTAAAATGTATATATTTAATTGTTAAGAAATTTCCAATTTGTTTCCCAAGGTGGTTGTAGCCTTGAACATTACGACCACACATGAGGTAATCACAGAGACTCCTAAGCATCCATAAATGTCAATGGCTGAAAACAGAGGTAGAAGATTTCATAACTTAAAGGGACTTGCTAGAAGTCAATCTCTCCCTTAGCTGAAGTTTTGACATAAAGCCAATATGTGTCTCAATGAGTTAGGTAAGGGCACATGTGTGTCACAAAGCTCCTTGATTCTTATTTCTCAAGAATTACAATGTAATCCCTGCATCTTATGGTTGATGACAAAAGCAAAGCAGATACACAGTAAGGAAGACATCATAGTAAGAGAAACACATTTATAGGCACAGCTTAGAACATAACAACTGTTAGAAACACAGCTTAGAGTTTAGAATAAATAAATAGGACACTCTATGCAAGAAAACTCATTAAGAAAGTATAATGCTAAGCTGAGGAGACCAGCTGTTAAGAGTTTTTGTTGCTTTTGCAGATTACCATGGCTCAGTTCAAAGCACCCATGTAGTGACTTACAACCACCTAGAACTCCAGTTTCAGGGTATTTAAGGCCCTGTGTTAGTTAGGGTGTTAGAGTTTCTATTGCTGTGAAGAGATACCATGACCATGACAACTCTTATAAAGGAATGCATTTAATTGGGGCTGGTTTATAGTTTCAGAGTTTTAGTTCATTAGCATCATGGCAAAGTGGCATGTAGACAGATGTGGTGCTGGAAAAGGAGCTGAGAGTTGTACATCCAGATCAGTGAGCAGGAGGCAAACAATGCTACACTGGCCCTGGAATAAGCATCCGACACCTCAAGCCTAACCCACTGACATACTTCCTCCAACAAAGCCACATCTACACTACCAAGGCAACTTCCCTATGAGCTTATGGAAGCCATTTTGTTTCCAACTACTACATGCCCTCTTCTGATACCCTTGGACACTGTGCACATGGTTCACATATATACATGCAGATAAAAATTCTCATACACGCAAAGTAAAATAAATACATACATTTTAAATAATGATAAAATAGTAGCTTTTATTTCCTAATTTGGCATAAGTATGATTTTATATTATGGTTTTAAAATGTTCAAAAATGTTCTTTTTGTTAATTTTAATTTAGATTAAGATTTACTGTGCTGTGACTAGAATAAAATTTCTTTCATATTTGTTTGTATAATTTGGCTATGTTGTTCTTCGTGTTTTGTTAAAAAGACTTATCTGAAGACCAGGGTTGTCTAACACTCAGGATGTAGCCCAGGCTGACCAGAAATTCACAAAAATATAAGCAGTTTAACTATGATACCCTTCCCAGACTGGGGTTACAGTCATGCTCCACCATACCCAGCCTGAAGAAAGTGTCTAAATCAGATGTTTCCATCTACAGAAATGCAGATTATATCTATCTTTATTTCAGACCATTACATTAAGGATTGTCAAGCCTAACCAGGATTTATTAGTTTCCCTCTTTTTTTGTTTGGTTTTGTTGTTGTTTTTATATTGTATTTTATACCATTCTCTAATATTTTACTATAATTACTTGCTTGTATATTTCTGTATAACCTATGTTTTCCAAATTTTCAATGACTATTTTCATCATGCGTTTAAACTTGATCCATTAGAGTGGTATTTTCTCTCGTGTCTCTACTTTAACTGAATATCACAGATGTAGCTCTGTTGTACAGAAAATCTGACACCACTGTTTATCAAATAGTTTTAATGCATCTCCCTTAATGTTAGATTATGTATAAAGAGAAGCTCAGAGGATGAAAGACCATCCTGACGGAACATTTTTAATTAGGAAGTGACAGGTAGGCACCTAGAGTGTGGAACATGGACCAACAGCTTTGTGCTTTAAATAGATTTCTATGGAAACTCAAGATATCATTGTGTGGTGGTATTAAATAGTAAAGATCAGTATTTGTACCTATTAGGCATACTGCATACACATCAAACAATATACATTGAGTAAAAGCATATTAGGGATTGTATGTAAAATCCATTGATTTTCTTTCATATTTAGGGGTGGGGATTTAAGATGCATTAGGAAATAGCACCAGAGTGGGAAAGAAAAAAATAATAAACGAGGCTGGAGAGCCAAAATACCTGTTAGTTGGGTTTACTAAAATTAAGATGCATTATATTCTGTTTACACAATTTTTATCTACCAAAAGTTTGTTTTTTCAATAACAGTGTTCTTTTGAAATTTCAAGAATATGTATATTAAAAAATATCTGTGTGGTTTTACTGCATCTTAGCTTACATATCAAATTTATTCCATATTGTTTTAATTAAAATTGTGTGAAGATTTGGATTATTATAGCACAGGCCTCCAAGGATGTACTTAAAATTTCAACATAATATTGTCCTGTAGAGTTATGACAGCCTTTAAAAGATGGAGACAAGTTTGAAATTTTGAGATTTTTTTCATTGTTTTATCTTTCTAAAAGAGAGACTATAGATCTACTTGTGCTAACAGTACTGTAATTGGAGTTTTTAAATTCACTTTTATAATGAATAAGCATAATGTATACATGACACACGATTAATGGATAGAGAACTATTCATAATATTGTTGGCTTCTTATTCAGGTAAAGTTTTCACCTTCTTATTAGCAACCTAATTTATCTCATTATATTTCAATTGTTCTTTGCCCTACAAAGCAATTATGAAAACTAAAATTTAAGGGTTGGTGAAAATGTCTCAGCTGTTAAAGGAAAGGTTCTCAAACAAAATCACAAAAATAAACTGTAAAAGTCTCATATATTTAAAATTCGTGATTTCTGAAATTTACTATTTAGAAATTATTGGGAGCAGACTAACATTGTCTGGTTGAAAAGAAAATATATGGTCTCACCCCTGATAACTACTGGTAAGAATGTGGAGATTTACTGTGGTTAAAATAGGGTATTCACAACAGCTCAACAGATTGCAGACCACAGTGAATGATCAATAACACGATTAATAACTTTATTAATGTGGTGAAGGAATCATTGTAAAGATGAAATCATATTATATACACACATAATCTTTTGAGAAACATTGAAAGTTGTGTTTGGCCCAATGCCTACAGGTCAGGTGTTCCAATAAATACACTCTGAAAACCATATTTTCATGAAGACAATTGTTTCAATAAAACAATATAATAAGGTGTTGTGTTCTTATAATAAGAAATAACTGAATTGTGGGTAGGATTGAGAAAGTGAACTTCGTTTTGAGAGCTTCTAATGAGTGTGTGGAGAAGGCTAACAGAAAGCCAAGCAAAAATAAATGCTGAGTTGCTTTAGAGCTTAAGGAAAATCACTATCATAAATGTGTAATGAATATAATTATAGAGAGTATGAAGCTTTATGCGATAGCACATGCCAGCCTGCTGGGTGGTGGGGGGGGATGTTTGGATGGGTCAATGTTAGTGGCAGGAAAGGGCAATGAGTAATTGGAAGTCATCGAAAAGAGCCACTGGGATGATTAATCATGAGATCGGGCCAGGTTGACCTGGAAAGGGAGTAAAGCTAGAAAGGCTCTCTTCTAATGAACTAAGGAGAGTACCAGTGATTGGAGGTTAGAGCGTAGGGTAACAGAAGGCCTGGCTGTGTGAAGTTATAAAGAAGAGAACTCTGGCTTAATGTGTGGTAACTTCAGAATTTTGCAATGTGATTCACTAAAATATATTCATCTTCATGTATGCACAAGAAGAAGAAAAGTGACCCCTACCCTTTCTAACAATTGGTTTTATAAATCAAAGTAAAAGGTAGATCTGGAGAAGATAAGCATGAGTTTTTTAATTTTCATAGTCACTAGTACTTGAAGCTGATGAGCTTTGGATCAACACATGAAATAGAATTATTAGTACAATTAAGTAAAGCTAGTTCAAACTTGCTGCAAAGACTGTGACTACAAACCTTTGATTTTTCTTGAATTATACTGGAGAATATTTTAAATAGTCTGAATCTTAACCAAAGTAAATAAGGAAATTAGTGTGCACCAACAGTATCTGCCTTTAAGACAACTGAATTAAATAAAGCTAATGAAGACAAAGCCAAAAACAAATAAACAAAAAACAGAAACACATAAACAAAGGCGCTTCTGGGATCTCAAGTTAAAAATTAAGTAAGCTAATGAAAAGAAATTGTTTGAGTAAAATTCAAAAAGAAACTTGAAAATCTATTAAATTTCTATTGGGGCCTCAGTGCTAGACAAAGAACAATGAGAACTAGGAAGGCTGAGAGCAAGAGAAATGTTCTCCCCAGGGAAGAGCTTTGGTGAGTTTTCAATAGCAAATGGTCAACCATGCCTGAAATTATATACACTTGCAAGTAACATTATAAGGACTCAAATGCTGTAGTCATATACTTTGGAAAACACTATATGCATATATACATATAGATACATGCACATGTACACACACACAAACACACACACACACACACACACACATGACTGATAAAATCTCCATCTCCTTTGCTCTCCTACAATCCCTCTTTTGTCCTCCAGTGGACAGTACTAAGTATCAGCCCTATCTTTTGGAGCAAGCTTTAAATTTAAACTAAATTTGAATTACACACTCATCATTGATTGATTCCTATATTATTGTGTTATTATTGAACCAGTGAGAATATTTTAAAAGCCAGTTGTTACTGTATTCCAGAGTTCATAGGTAGGTATGATTGTTGGATGCTTTTCTTCCATATTATGATAAATAGAAACTTAGAACATTATGAAAGCTAAGTAGGGCTAAAGATTCTATTTTCGTAACCACTTGATATTTTCCATGACTTATGACTTAGGTGTATAGTATTTTCAGTTATGGGGTCTTACAACAATGGCAATAGTCTGTAAGATTTGAGTGACTGGTTTATGGAACCTACTGACAATAACTAGATGAAAGCTAACTCATGCCTGGTACTTGGCTTTTTTTTTTTTTTTGGCAACTTACCATGTCTGGAAAAGTCATTCCTCTCATTATAGCATATAATGGTGGTGCCCGTCCATCATCTGCATTGAACAGCATGTGAGTGCTTCACTGATGGGACTTTTACTGTGGCAAATCTCACGGAAAAGCCTTCTCACTTAGAAAGGACCTGTGGTGAATTTTGATGGCCTCTATGCTTATTTCCTAGATTGCATGTGCTATGAGCTTTCCTTCCTTTTGCTATGCTATTTATATTCACAGCAATATTTAGATTTACTTTGCCTGTCGTGGGAAAGGCCAGGATTATGCAGGCTGAAAGCCCTATGGATGATTCTGTTTTTCCCAGTACACTGAAGGATAATACCCTGTCCTCTTCTCTTCACTTCTCTCTGCATCTATCATTCCTTCAGATGTGCCTATTAATCCTGGGTAGTTTAGGACAGAAACAGCTACAGACACACTAAGTAAGCTTGAAGCAGCTGTGAGTTCTGCTTGCATCACTGCTCTGAGGAAGCTGTGTTTAATCAACAGACGCTTAAAAAATGAGGAAGGTGTGTCCTATCAATAGAGACATAAAAAATGGTTCCTGGAAGGTGATACTAGAAATTATTAGGTGCGTATCAGGAAAGGTTGCTTGGTACAATGAGCATGTCTCTGTAATTAAAAAAAATACTATGACAGAATATTATGTTATCTGATAAATAGACTTATACTCAATAATGGTTATTCTGTTTCCCGCCTTGCCCAACTGTGTAACTACCAACTGAGTTACCAACTGAGTATGGGTTCATGTTCACAGGACATGCCTGGCTGGATATTTAGAACGATTGGGACCTTTTACAATGATGGAGCTTTGATAATGATGATGCTATGATTTCTTTAAATAAAATAACCAGTGTTGTCCTTGCTCAGGTGACCACGTTTGTGACTCTATAAATAAGGACAGGTCAAGCTGTTCCTAGTCACTTGCTTGAAACTTAACAGGTGGTCAGTGTCTCATTTTCCTGACACCACACCTCTGGCTTCAGGTTACAGAATCCCACAAGCACTGGTCATCAATAGTATACCCCATGTAAGCCACTTTTGTCAATATCTAATTTAGAAAGCTTCTGGATTTGGAGATTTACGAAGGACACTTTCAAAAGGTATTTTGTGCTAGTTAAACCTCTTCATACTCACTTCTATACCTCATTCAGTTTAACCATTCCTGTTCAATTATTGAATCTCTCCTTCCCCATATATATAATAAATGCATCCTATATTCCTTCCTCTGAACCCACCCCTTCCTGCACCATGACCCCTTACTGGTTTCCTGTCTTCTATGAGTACTCTAATTCTTTAAATATGTATTATCATTGCTGTCTGTGATTTTGTTTGTTTTCTGATTTTTCTTTGTGGAATCCTTTTCATTTGGATATATTATAATAAAATAAGCCTTATAAATTAGTTGTTTTCCTTTCTTTTTTATTTTCTTTGACTTAACATAACCAGAAGAAACTTATTTGTTCTTTGAAAAAGACAATAAAAATCATAGTGTTATTAAAATCAACTTGTTCCTAATTGTTGCTACGTAGATTCATATGATGCTTCAGTGTTTAAACATCAGCCTTCTAGTCACACAATACAGTTCCAATTGCATTTGGATAAAATTTATTTGAACTTGCAATTTTTGTCCACTCTAGACTTTATATTTAAAAATCATGAATAATATGAATTTTTGAAAAAGCCAAAGTTGTATGATATATACTTAAGCTAATCGAAACTCACAGTTTTTTTCCTTTGGTCATTTTGGTGCCGAGGGTGGAACCCAGGACTTTTCAAGATAAGTGCTGTACTGTAGAGGTGTTAACTCCAACCCAAAGCTGTATAAAGTACTACAGATTTGGTATTTTGCCATAATGATAACACTTTCATTAGATATCCCTTGACTACGTATGATCTTCAATGGTGTGTCTTCTCTTTTCAGATTCTAGATTAATTTGCAAATCATGTTCACTGACAAGATTACAATTTGTCATAAAGTGTTTACCTACTGAATCCCATTAATCTCTTCCTGTGCTATGATGTTGCAATTTTAATTGTGTCAGAGACTAAATAATTGATGTTGCTAAACATTAGATGAGAAGATGTTATTTATTCTAGTCTTATGACTTAAACAAGATTGGATGTTTATCTGTTACAATATATGTTATTGAGTTTAAGACATTTGCTACAATGTAAACACTGTTAGAGGTAAAAGAATTTAAATTAGGATAACAAATTACTACAGGAAGGAGCAGAAAAATACAATGAAAGAATGGGCAAGAGAATAGAGTTATTTTTGGGAAAATCATTTCTGGTATTACATTTAAATTAGTAGAGTTACAACACTAGTAAGAATTATGCATGATTGTTTTTTCAAACCAGAGTGTTATGTTATACAATATACCTAATTTTTAAAAATTGTATGACAAAAATCCCATGGAAGGCTTAGCTGTGTTTCTCTTATTCAAAAACAAATAAAAGATTTCAATACTACCTCCATCATCAAAATCTTTATTTTTAGGTTATCAATTCCTATAATTTTGCCATCTATTAGAGATTTGACAACTTAGAAGGCCAGTTTAGCTGGTGGAGAAAGCAGTTCAAGAAGATTGTATAACTTTCCAAATTGTTTGAAGAACAAATGGACATAAGATACAACTCTCAAGAATCACTGAGACTTTTAGTGTTTACCTGTTAAACTTGGTGCCTGAATTGTTCTTTTAGAAAAATATGTTAATAATATAATAGCATCACCAGATGCTGTGATAAAATACTAATCAAAATCAAGTCGGAAAAAAGTATTAGGCTTCCTGATTTCAGTTCCTTATCATCCTTGTTAAGGGAAGCAGATACTCAAAGCAGGAACCTAGAGACAAGAACTGGAGTGTGGTTATGAAGGATTGCTTGCTTCATTCCTAGCTCACACTCAACTACCTTTCATACACAGCCTAGGTCCTTCAGCCTAAGTTTGGTACCCGCACAGTGATCTAGGTCTTTTCACGTAAATGCCCAAGGAAATGCACACAGACAAATATGATGGCAGCCATTTCTCTTTGAGTCTCTGTTTTCCTATGTATGCCAAGTTGACAACTGAAGATAACTGTGAAAATTACTTAATGATTATGTTTTATTGCACATTTAAAATCTGTAAAGATCCACACTTCTCTTTGGGTATTCAGATGATTTTCACAGTAGCGTATGAGACAGAAAGCTTTAGATTTGCAGGCACTGAGGTTTCCCAAAATGAAAATGTGAAGATTTTCACACTGATACAGATGGGATGAGAGTAGAGTTCAACGGCAGCTGCTGCACATCTGTTCTAAAATGCAACTGTCCCCATCACCACATCTACATACATGCTGTTAAGGAATAAAAGTGACTCTCAGAGCAGTATTGTTTTCTCAGCTATAAACATGAGAAAATGAAACCTGCCACTCTAATCCTTGATTGTAAACTGAAATAAACAAAACAATAGGAAAATATAAATATTACCTATATACTGTAAGGGTAAAAGTGATTAGGAGTTCAAAACTGAACAGAATTTGGTCATTTTTCTCAAAACATTTAGAAATTTGGTGCTCAGGAATATCTACTATGATAAAATCTGTGGGGTCAAAATATAAAGCAAAACAGTCACATTTCTGGTTTGAAAAGAAAACTTACTTCAATGTAAGATTTAGAGGGGTGTTTCACTAATTATGAGCTGGAAAATACAGTTATTTAAATATGTACTGATCAGATGAAAGCTACCAAGAATGACAGTGAGAAAAAGACATGGTAATAAAGCCCTCTGCCAGGTAACTGAAGAAATGCTTTCAGAGTCAATCATCAACGAGTGTTCTTCCAACAAAGTGGATATGATGATAATGACAAGATATTATGTCACAGAGAGTTTTATAGGTAGTTCCCTTTGAATTCTACTATTGATTCTGCCTTTTATATACCCATACACTCCTTCCAGGAGCTTAGCCCTAGGCTGGATTCTCTCTGAAGCAGCCAGGGGAAAGACCAATGGTGGGAGAGGGGGCAAGCCTTGGACTCAAGAGACAGTAGGGTTGCTTTCTATTATAAGATATGTCTATCTTGACTTTAAGTTACTCTGAGAACAAATGCTGCAGGCCTCTGGACCAGTAAACATTTATTGTTAACAGCATTGAGATTACAAAAAGTATCTATTTCTAGGGCTCCCTTTTCTAGCCAAGCAGTCAGAAATCTCTCTGACTAGTCTTGTTAATTCTTTGAGAACCCAAGAGGAAGAAAAAAAAGAATCAAAATGTTTTATAGAGGCAAATATTCACAGACACATATACATCCATATGCCCACTCTCTTGCCAGGACTGACCACTTCTCTCAATTAACTCCACAAATATTCATTCATTTTTATATACATACATATACTTATACATGTACATATAGACAAATAGACATATACATTTGGATAGATGGATGTATGGACAGATGTCTCTCTGTCTGTCTGTCTGTATGTATGTATGTATGAATGTATGGATATATGAATGGATGGATAGATGGATGTATGGACAGATGTCTGTCTGTCTGTATGTATGTATGTCTGTATGAATGTATGGATATATGAATGGATGGATAGATGGATGGATGGATAGATGGATGGGTGGATGGATGGATGAAGCCAAACTGTCTTACTAACTTTATTTCTTTTCCCTTGTGTTTTTGTAACTTCTTAGATAAAAAGATTTGTAGAAAATTACCTCAGAGATAAAATATTACATAAATTGATGTTAGAGAAGGGTGTTGATTTTTAAGTTCAACCCGAACTTTCATTCTAATATGCTCATTATAAGTTCAAAGCAACAGTTTTTATATGACCTTGCCTTATTATATTACACACCTATGGCTATATCCACGGACCTAAATGCTTTTTCTTGAGCAAAATTTTGACCTAACAATTTGACCTAAGCCTATTTTTCTTTTTAGTGTAATGATGAAAGCTCCTTGTATTTCTTTTTATGTAGCCTATGCTTCATATTATAAAGAGTGGGCACATTCTATTCTTGATTCTAACTTTATTATGTCTTTTTTAGCAAAACAGCTAAGACCATCTCTTACAAGTTTCTTCCAAAATTTATTTAATTCAAGTTAGGAATCCTATAGAAACATTAGTTCATCTAAACATCATTAATCATGAAAGTTCTTTATGTTGATCTGCAGGAAATCTGGTCAGTTGGATGGGATAATGCCCAGGGATTAATATATTAATTTTATGACAGGAAAGGCATATCAGATGCAAGAAGCAATTCGGAGATAAGGTCTCTTTGGGCCTTACCATTGAGTTCACCCATTTCAGACCATGCATAAAACAGTGGGCAACTGCCAGGAAGGCCACTTGATATGCTTCGCCTATCCTAAATGGCTCCTGACACACACACCTACACATATATAGGCATGCACATGTATGGAGGTAGATGTACATGTGTGTATGTATGTGTATATGTGCATATGCCTAGTATATATACATGTGTTTAGAATGTGTATGTATTTGTCACTATATGTTTCTACATGTATGTGTGCATACCTGTATATGTTTGAAAGTATTACATTTTATCTGTGCATTTTTCAGCTCTTAACTTTCTGTACCACAGAATGACTTAACTATAATCCTTAATCTCTTTGACATTCATCTATCTAATAGATATGCAAATAGAATGATATATTTGCAGCAAAATATTTCACACATATATTTCAATATACATAATTACACACCATGGATACATATGGAGGACTGACCATATGACGGGGAATGTATTTGAAATGCATTCGCCATACTAACCTTTAAAATAATAGAACATCAATAGCGGCAAAGAAAAAAAACAAAGCAGCATCATACTTCAAATACACTAATGAGTATGATAAATGACCATACGAACAAGAAACATAAAATTTACCTAGTCTTACCACACAAAGGAAATCCCTTGGAAGATACAGAATTAGTCAGTGTCATGTAGATTTATTACTTACACCATTTATAGTAGCATAAAGCAAGTGATTCTGTTTAATGAATTCTGCAGATATTTGCTGTGTTCTTTACACAAAACACTGTTCTGGGACCTGTGGAGAATACAGCAATTGCTTGGCTCAGTTCTCTGAAGAAGTTGTGTGTTTACTTAATGCACTTCACACAATTGTCACAACAGAGAAGTCGGAGACGTATTTTAGACACACACATTAGAAAATTTATTGTGAATTCTATGTTTTTTATTTTGAATTTTAGTAAATTTGTTCTTTAGCTATTTCATGCATGTCTACAATGCATTCTGCTTATTCTTACCTCCTACACACATATGCCTCTTTTACCCCTCTCCCATCCCTGATAATCCATGCTCCAGGTTCTCAAACTGTCAGTCTTACCTCCATGCCTTTAGTTGTGTTTGATGACGCACTGAATTGAACTAGGCTCATCTGTGTGATCACAAGTTTGTTCATTGAATCCTCTTAGGTTCATCTGTGAGGAAACAACTGTAAACAAAGAATACCTCTCATGGAGAACCCATCAATACCCAATAATACAAGCAGAAGTCTGGCCTTGTAATCCTCTGCCTAAGTCCTGATTGCATAATGGTACAGCCAGTCTAACGTGCAGGCATATTAGAAGAATCCTCAGCTGATGGGAACAGGATTTCAATACTTGTATCAAGCTTAAAGTGTCACCCTGAACATACCTACTTCTGAAACTGAGCCAAGTCAAGGCTATTTAGTATGCAGATGGATATTCTTCCTGGTTTTCATCCAGTAAGACTGCATACTGGAGGGAGACACCAAGGATGACTGGGACATTGTGAAGTATATCTACAGATGAAAGATAAGAATAATTTAGAAAATGAAATTCGAGTATAAATTAGTTATTGCAGAAATATGATAGATGTGTCTGTGATCATAATTAGGGTTATTATGAAGAGTATTCCATGGCTGTTATATATGGAACAATTCAGTGAGCAATCAGAATCTAAGAGAAAGATGGTTTTGCTTTGTGATACCAATGCACACACATATAACCTAACTTTATTACAGAGTGGTAATTCTCCTGGAGTTATGCATACTGGGAGGGAAAAAAAGACTTGTGAAAAGAATTTCAAACATTATTTTATGAGACAAAAAGAAAGATGATGAGAAACTACCCTGAGGAAAAAAATGTCTTTGTGAAAGAAAAAGATGTGATAGTTAGTAGAGGTTGGAGGTAGAGGTAATGTTTTAAATGATAGAACTTTTTAATTTAGAGCGTGACTAAAATGCTCAGTCATGTCACTTAGAAGAGATGATGCAAGAAGAACATGGCAGATGTCTACTGAAAAAAGATGGGTGAGCTCCATAGCAGCAGGAAGACTTTTTATTTTTTTTAAATGTAATTTTTATATTTTTATTTTTGAGATTATAGTATAATTAAATCACTTCCCCATTCCCTTTTCTCCCTCTAACTCTGCCATTTACCTCTCCTTGTTCCCTTTCAAGTTCATATTATCTAACTTAATTAAATTTTGTTACATTTATACATGTATATGTATAGACATATACATCTAAATATAACCTCTCATTCTGTAAAATATTGCTTGCATGTATGCTTTCAGGACTGATCATCAAATAGACATATAACTATGAAGTATACACATAAATTTGAAAAAATGGATTTAAATAATTGAAAATTATATCTTAGTGCACATTTATTTTAATAAACAAATTTATGCATAGTCCAAAAATGTGGACAATTAAAGATTTCCTTATTTATTTTTTAAATTCTAACATGATTTTATTCAAATTTCATAATGTCTTTAAGAATCAGATATGCCACAAATATAGTACGGTGTGTTCAGTTGATAAATGTGAAATTATAAAATGAAGAGTTTGGTGTATTTCTTAGCCACCATCTGAGAAGCTTCCTTCTGCAACAGATGGGAACAAATACAGGGACTATAGTCAGACACAATGCAGAGAGTAAGAGATCTTGCACACTCAGTCCTACATAGCACATCTCCATCAAATCCCACACAGGGGCTCATGGAACCCCACACAAGGGGAGACAGTAAGATTGTAAGGACCAGAAGAATGGGAGACTGCAAGGAAATAAGGCCCTCTATACCAACAGGATCAGTGTACATGTGAACACACAGAAACTGGCAGCATGCACAGGGTCTGTACCAGACAAGGATCTATAGCAGAAAGAAGAAATAGACACATATAACAATTTTTATGCTAGAAGCTATCTCCAAGTGATAAATACTTGACATAATACTATGAGATGAGGTTAATCTATAAAGATGTCATTGAGTTCATTTTCTGTTGACAATGCTGGGATGTGGCCTACCACTAAGAGTAGTTTGCTTTCCTCAGAGAGACTTACTAGCAGAACACTATAATATCATTTTCAGGTAGCATCTTTGTAGGTCTCTTGTCTCATACTGTCAATTTAAGTCTTTTTTCTTTTAACCTTTTTTGTTAAATTTCACCTTTTTATTTATTATTTTTCCCTCTTTTGCTTTTACCCTACACCTTCTGATAATACATTTTTTGCTTCCAGTTTTATATTACCATGGGATTCCTGAATGTAAATAAAGGGGTCTCTGCCTTTATATTCATTTCTTGTTCCTTTTTTTGGGCTTTTTTCATTCTGTTTGTTTGTTTCAATTCTCATATGTTAGTTTTTCTTTAATCTTTATTTACTTTATTATTACTCCTTGGCCAAGGACAAGGAAGTGGGCTTCAGGCAGGAATCTAAATCTTAGGCTAGAACAAAGAAGTAATTTCAGGCAGGAATCTAAATCTTAGGCTAGAACAAAGAAGTAGACTTCAAACATGAAAATGACTTTGGGCTAGGACAGGGAAGTAAGCTCAGATAGTTTGGTCATCCTATCAAGCCCTTAGAAATAGTGATCAAGGAACTTTGTTTATTGACTTGCTTGTTTCTTGACTATTTGGATCTACTATATTGCTAGTTCCTCAACCTAGAACTGACCTTAATACTTTCATGTAATTAAAAGGGTATAAAAGCAAAAGAGAAGAGCAGGAATGGGATAGGGGGGTTTTTGGGTGGAGGAAATGAGGAAAGGTGATGACATCTGAAATGTAAATGAATAAAATATCCAATAAAAAAAAAGCCTGTTTGTTTTTTAATGAAAGACAGAAAGAGGGTGGATCCCTGTAGAAGGAAATGTGGGGAGGAACTTGGAGGAGTAGAAAGATAGGAACTAGTAACCAAAAAAATGTTATACGAAAAACTTATTTTAAAAAAATACATGCTAAATAAATTAACAAGTTAAATGTTGATATTGAAAACAAGAAAGTCAACCAGATGGCCTTGATAAAATGAGAATTATACAGGAGTCAAGACTGACTAACACAGTTGTACAAAACCAGGTAAAAGAGTATCAAACTCTGCTTTGAAATGTGATGAGTTAATCAAAGGGCACAAGAGGATCTTAGGGTTTGTAGATCAAACCATTCTCTCCCCCATCACATATAATACATTGTTTATAGGGGAGAGAAAAATTAGTACCATATAGGTGGGAAATGCAGATTAGATTCCATTTTATAGAAAGTAACCCCCCATAGAATACATTGAAGTCTACATAGACAATGTCTAGTGGTTAATTCTATCAGTGATAAAGACATTTCAGGGTTAAGTAGAAGGAAAGCCACTCCCACATCTTGCTTCTAACAGCTGCTTGTATGTGAGCAGAGTAAATAACATTTTAGTTTGGAATAGAGTATTCCAGAATAGTGCTAACGATGTGCTAATGGAAGATGCCTAACATAGTTACTTGGATATTAGAGTCGTCATCATATTGTTTCCTTGCAAAATCAAATCTCAGGAAATAAGTGAAGATTCATTTTCTAGAAAGTGATTCTGGTCTCTGGTGGTGTAGGTGAAGGCTCAAACCCATGACATATCCTGTATTTTCAAAGGAGGACCATGAAAAACAAAGCCTTAGACTTTCTCATCAGCTGTTTGCAATTCCCTCCAGATGGAGACATTCCATTTTTACCCTAAAAATATTCATTAAAAATATGGAAACAGTCAATCAACTCCTGCCTGGGAGAGTCCAAAACACAGGAGAATCACAAGGACCCTTCCCAAGACTACACAACAAGTAACCAGTTCCTGGAGGGAGGACTCTGACTTGTAGACAGATGAAAGGAGCTCCAGGGTCAAAGCTTCTGTGTCACCATGAGACTCATAAGTCAGAATGAGGAGGGCTTTGGGATGATACAGCTGTTTTTGATTGGAATACTCTAAGTTATAGTTTTGCTTTTTGATAAAAATGTGCTTGGATGACTAGGTATTATTCTTCTACAACTGGTGGAATCGTATCTTGTGAAAACATTTAGTTATTCTAAAATTATTTGGTTGTTTTGTTCATGACAAGTTTGAAATTTTTCAGGAACAAAACTGTATGTTCCACCAACACTGACTAAATTTTGTAATCAGAGATAAAGAAACAGAAGGATTGAAGGATTTCTTGACAGGTCAGAAAAGGACTGGGAAGGACCCATGGCCTTAATCATGCAGGAAGCCTATGTGAAAATAAAAAGATGTGTTCTTAAGTTTTGAATCCTATAAAGAACACATGCTGACTGAGAAACGAGAAAATATTTGGGTTCTTTAGAAAGAACATCTCTGCTGGAATTAAAAATCTGAATTAAAGTAATAGTGATGTGAAGAGAGAATGGCTTATTAAGTTTATAAAGTGTTATATTACTGTATTATTGCCTGTTTTCTGCCCTTTCAGTTTCAGTTTTTGTTTTTCTTTTGGAAATCTCAAAATGTTGTATTTCTATTCATCTTTTCCAGAGACATTAGTCATGGATCTAAAAGGGAAACAGAGATGATACAGAAAACACAGGGGGAGGGAGAGGGGAGTTCATCCATATCTCATGCCTTATCTAAGGCAAAAATTTCAATATAAGGACATAGTAGAGTTCTCTTTGGCCGTAGAGAAACGTGGAGGAGGAAGAATTGTTACTACAATCTTCTTTGAATCTAACAGTGGCACTTAATATGCTAGAAGAATATCTATTTATAGACATCACTGATGATTTGTTCATGAATGATGATGAAGGGTAGTAAGGGTCGAAACAATAAAACACAAAACAAATAAGAACATTATCTATCAAGAGCAGGAATAATTTTCAAATTCAGAAAAGCATACAAAATTGTAAAGATGTACAATAGCTAGGTTTGCCCGAACTTCCTGCTGTTATCATATAATTAAATGCAAGATGACTAAAAGAGAGAATTCTGAGGTGAACAAGCATATATTCCACTTGGCTGACTTTCCTGCTGAGCAAATGTTTCTCTTGGCTTGAACACAGACTTTCATTCATTTTCATCATGAATCATTTTCCTGGAAGTTACTCTTGCATAAAGGGTGCTTTTCTGAGTCCTGATCAACTCAGACAGCCACAGTCAGTCGGTGGTAAATGAGCTTAACATGCAAAGTTTTATCTCCAGATATTCATTGTAAGTTTCTCATTGTGTCTGTGAAGTGGTCTTTCTGTGCAGATCCACAGATGTCACCTTGGAATTGAACCTGGTTATCTTTGTGGATTTGGCTTATGCCTTACTTAGCTATTTTCTCAGCCTCTCCTTGATTTGGTAGGAAGAGCTCTTTAACCATCAGATTCTTGCAGATGTTTCCACCTTTGTTCTTCCCAAGCAAAGGCTGAAACTAAAAAGATACCAAAGGATTTTGAGAGAGAGGCAGAAAACACAATCTTAGAGATCAAATAAAAATATTTCCTCAGTGAAATACTCTATGATTTTATTATAAAAGCATCAACTCCATTAAAAGAATTTACAAATTATGTTTCTATTTTATTTAATATATATAAATATATTAAAAATATTGTTTATATTGAAATCTATATATTCATATATATTGTATATTTATATATTTTATATACTTATATATTTAATATAGATGGTTATATTTTAATGTATCAAATTATACTAAAATAATTTACCATTTCTTATATGCTCAAAGAAATGTATTACTGGAAGTAATTGTTCCTTTCTGTGTAGATATTGATGGCATTTAAATTTTCCACTATGATTTGAATTTGAGCATACATTTTAAAAAATGTTTGAATACAAAGTCACAAACACTTATTGATAGAAGCCAGAGACAGGAGGAGAGAAAAAGAGGGAGAAGGAGAGGGAGAGGAAAAGGGAGAGAGAGAAGGAGGGAGGGGGGAGGGGGAGAGGAGGGGAGGAGGAGGGAGAGGGAGAGGGAGAGGGAAG
>NW_021604658.1:8307048-8359617 GCF_004785775.1 Grammomys surdaster | reverse complement strand
GAGAGGGAGAGGGAGAGGGAGAGGGAGAGGGAGAGCCAAAGCATATGAAAGAAGGTCAAAGAACAACTTGCTGTTATCAGTTCTCCCATTCTACCATGTGATTTCTTGGGATTAAACTCAAGTAACCAGGTTTGGTGGCCAGCCATACTTAGTGGACTATTTCACTACCCCCTTCATGTATCACCTTAAAAACAACAAATCTACATTCTATTTATTGATTATGAATCCACTTTAAATGAGTAAAAATACATGAGTCTTTTATAGACCCTTGTGGTCTATGCTACAAGATGATAATTGTGAAATTAAAATATGGACCAGCAGTGTCAATTAACCATGACCCCTGAGATTTCTCAGATACTGAAACACCAACCAGATAGCATACACCAGCTGATATGAGGCCCCCTAACACATATACAGCAGAGGACTGCCAGGTCTGGGTTTAGTCAGGGAAGATGCACCTAATCCTCAAGAGACTGGAGGCCACAGGAGGTTTAGAGGTCTGGTGGGGTTGGGGTGGGGGATAGGGATATTCTCATGGAGACAGGTGGGTGGGGAGGTGTAGGAGGAGCTAAGGTGGTAGGAGTAAGGAGAAGAAGAGTAAGGAGAGGAAGAGGAGAAGGAAGAGGAGGAGCTAGGAGATGAGAGAGACCAAAAAGAGAGGGGAACATGGAGGCAGATATACGCATGTCTCTAGCAATCAAAGGTAGTTGGTATATCTAGGTTGGGTATTGGGTTACACTTCTGATTGTATGGGCATCTTGTTATTGAGCATTACCAAACTTATAAAGCCTTTGATTAACACTTAAGTATTAGAGTCTCATTTTCCTACTGGGCCTGCATGGATGGCAGGATGGTCATCCATCTCCCACACTGGCATCTCATGGGTGGCAGGGCAGGTGTTTCTGGCTGGCTGTTTCTAGCTGTGGTGCAGACATGGCCCCTGGCCACAGGACATGGCAGCTGAGCTAGTCGGAGCTGCCGCAGCTTGGATAGTTGTTTTGACCAGTGGTTGTTTTAAATAATTAATTCAACAGGAAAGAAGTATGGAATGTGGAATAGTTGGAGGATGGACCAGGAGGGGAATAAAATCTGGAGTTTAAAATGAATGAATGAATGAATGAATGAATGAATGAATACAATCATTATTTCAATATCAATTTAAAATTAAAACACATCTAAACAAACAAGTTAAATCATTGCTCTAGCTATGTGCTCTTCGGCAATATTGTTTTACATAATAGGTAGTTTTAATTTATATAATAGTCATGACAATGCAAATCTACATATAATTACACATATGAATATCAATTTAGATAGCAAATATATAAAATTCGTGATAGAATCTAGAAAATATAAAGTCATCATTAGTCACTACTGCAATTAGTCTTTGGAGGAGTAGAGTTGACATATTAAGATTTGAGTGAATGGGTCATTACCTAATTCTATGATGTTTTCTATTAACATGGAACAAATAACAGATCTGATTGTGTGACTTGTAGCTGACTGTGCAGAAGATTGGCTTTCCCTGTTACATAAACAACTAGCACAAATGAGGTACAAAACCACAACCTGTGTCAGTCTGAGAGACTGAGATTTTCCTGGAAACATCTTCCAGACAATAGACTCTAGCATGATCTAGATTCTTAAAAACCATAAATCACAAAATGTTTTTGAATTAGTTGATTGTTTGTCTATTTTTTCCTTTTTGTACATACCAGGAGTTTCATCTAGCTCTGTCCTTTGTCTAAGCTCCATCAGCTATGACTTTGGGTAAATGAAAAAGACCATGATTCTTTTCTTTTTTTAAAGGTGGCTAGTGATGTTATGAAAAATTCTAAGAACATTTGTTTATGCCCTGATGCAAAGCTTCTGTACTTTCATCAAAGAACCAATTATAAAAGACAGAGACATAGTTCTGCTCTTTCTCCATAAGCCTCTGTGTCCCATGCATCTGAAAAAAACCCACTTATTTTAAGTATTCAAGCAGCTGAGATGGGACTGGATGCCAGGAGAGTATTGCTGAAATGAAAGCAATTAATGGAAGGGACAGGGGAGGGGGCAATACAGGAGAGGATAGAGTAGACCCTGAGGAAACCTGAAATAGTGCAACATCCTGTAGTGGTTTGGATTGTGCGCCATCCCTCAGTATGACCACAAGCAAACTCAAACTTTCTGTGGATGTAATATTATCTAAAAAGAAGAACTTTTCATATGTTATAATAAGGCCTATAAAGTAAAAGTACTTTTTAGACACCTGTAAGATCAAGGTTGATCAGAGGAAGAACTGAAAGAACTAGAATGATCAGCAGAAGATTACAATAGTCCTGACTCTAAAATGTTTGGTAGAATTAAAATGGTTATTGCTAGTAGCAGGTCAGAGCTTAGAATGTGAGATCATCCTGCTATTTTGTTTGTTTCTTTGTTTTGTTTCAGAACAATATTTTTGTGTGTAGTCCTAGCTATCCTGAACCTTTCTCTGTACAAAAATCTGGTCCTCGACTCAGCAATCTTCTTGCCTTTTCCTTCAGAGTGTTAGGATTAAATGTGTGTGTCAGATCCTAGAAAATTGATGTTAAAAGATACTAAATGAACAATGATTGTTAATTCTTGTTTTATTTTCATGGTGGTGGTGGTGGAGGTGGAGATGGTGGTGGTGGTGTGTGTGTGTGTGTGTGTGTCTTCTTTTGTTTTTTTTCCTGGTGAGAAATTAATTTTGTCTTGTGTTTTCTTGGATGTAGTTACCCTTTTTATGTTGGAGTTATCCTTATAGTATCCTCTGTAGGACTGAGTTAATGGAAATATATTGCCTAAATTTGGTTTTGTCATGGAATATCCTATTTTATCTATCTGTGATGATTGAAAGTTTTACTGGGTATTGTAGTTTGTGCTGACATTTGTGGTCTCTTAGGATCTACAAAACAATGGCTCAGGTCTTTCTTGCTTTTAGAGTCTGGTGAGAATTCAGGTTTAAGTTTAGTAGGTCTGCTTATGGATGTTACTTGGCATTTTTCTCTTGTAAGTTTTAATATCCTTTCTTTGTTCTGTACATTTAATGTTTTGATTATTATGTGGGGGGTGTAATTTTTCTGGACCAATCTTATTTGGTGTTCTGTAAGCTTATACATTTATAGGCATCTTTTTATTTATGTTAGGGAAATTTTTTTATGATTTTGGATTCTGTTTAATATATTTTCTGTGTCTTTGAGATGAAAATCTTCTCTTTCTTCTATTCCTATTATTCTTATTTGGTCTTTTCATAATGTCCCAAATTTTCTAAAACCTGAGATGAAGAAACTCCAGGGAGTCTATTAGGATAACTCTAGGTGAAACTCCTAGCAGCAGGGGATATGGAGCCTGAAGAGATCACCTCCTGTAGTCAGGCAGGATTCTCAGTGGAGAGGTAAGGACACCAACCCACCAACAATACCTTGTGCTTCCTAAAAGAAGTGTGAATACAAAGATGGAACAGAGACTGACAGAATGGCCAACCAATGACTGGTCCAACTTAAGATCTATGCCATGAGCAAGCAATAATCCTCTGACACTATTGATGGTAGTCATGAGCCTAGCATAACTTCCTTCTGAGAGACTCCACCCAAAAACTGACTGAAACCAATTCAGAAACACACAACCAAACATTGAACAGAGCCCCAGCACTCTTATGAAACATTTGGGGGAAGGATTATGGGTCCCAGAAGGGATAGGAACTATATAGGAAAACCAACAAAGTCAACTAGCATGGACGTTTAGACATTCCCAGGGACTGAACCAACAACAGAAAAGCAGACATGGGCTGATTCTATGAACCCCACACATATGAAGCAGAAGTGCAGCTTGGTCTTCATTCAGGTCCCCAACAAGTGGAATGGCTGCTGTTTCTAAATCTGTTGTCTGTCTGTGAATCTTGTTTCCCTAACTGGAATGCCTTGTCTGGCTTCAGTAGGAGAGGATATCTCTAGTCCTACAGTGACTTGATGTGCTAGAGTGGGTTGGTACCCAAAAGTGACCTCCCCTGTCTCAGAGCAGAAAGGGAAGGAGAAGATGCCAATGTGAGTGGGGGACTGTAAGAAGAAGGAGGACTGTGATCTGGATGTAAATAAATTAATGGAAATAAAAAAAAAATAATAAGACATGTACCACTACAGATCTTTCTATCATTAGCATGTAAAAGTTTGAGAAGTTAGAAGTCCACTCTTGATGACAAGTACCTGTATTTGTTACTGTTTATTGCTGTGATAGAACATCATGTCTAGAAGGATATGGCTAGAGCAGAAAGCTGAGAGGTCACATTCTCCTTCACATACAGGAAAGGTGAGGAGTATGAAGGGGAAAGACAGAGAGACACAGAGAGAATGGGGTAAGGTTATCAAGTCTCAAAACCCATTCCCAGTGACTTACTTCAGGCAAGGCCCCAACAACTGGGGATTGAGTGTTCAAATGAACCTATGGGACCATTTCTTATTCAAACAACCACAGTGACCCTTGTTGGAGAGGACCTGGGGCAGATAACAACAGTTACTGAAGAATGCAAAGAAGAGCACAAATGTCATCTTTTTATGGAATTAATGTACAAATATTATGTATACTCAGAAGGTGAAGGTAGAATGCATTTTCTACCATAATTTTTGGGTCTAGTGAGAAGTCTGAGGAAACAGAGGATACAGTAGCATAGAAAACTTTTCACTCAAATATGTGAAAGGATGCATTAGATTTTCTTTTTGCATGTAGATGCCTATGAGTTGTAGCTGTCTTAGGGTAACTTATTGCCCCAAAGGTGATTTTTTACTAGAATTATTATATCAATTCTTCTATTTCTAAGGCTATTCATAACTAAATGCAATTCAAAATGCTGATTCTAGAAAAAAACTGTTTTTATGACAAAGTTTACAAAACAAGCCAGACTGAAAACATTTCTCTCCCTCATACCAAAAATACTTAAAAGCATAGAAATAATTAGGGTTCAAAAGCTGAAGATAAATGTGTATTAAAGTTACAATAAATAAATTTCAATTAAACCAGATAGGCAAAGTGCCTATGGAAAGATTTAAGTCCATGAAAGGCAGTTAAAATATTTTGTAATATGAAGAATATAAGTAAATATTACAAAAATTTGTTAAAATTACATTCCTATGACTAAACTATTTCTAAAAGATGTCAAATCAGGTAATACCAAAAGCCAGAGTATAAAAACAAATTTGATCGGTCCTGATAGGTCCTCAGAAACATGAAAAGGTAAAAAAATGACTCCTGAATTATTGTTCAACACATTAATCCAGGTAACTCTCAGATGTAGTAAGCACATAAGCGAAAATAAACATGGCAGATACAATGAAAGCAATATAGTTCTTCAAAAATTCTCCCACAACCTCATGTTAAAGTGACAGTCACATAGGTCGATTTCACGAAATTTATGTCACTATCAAACCCATCAAAATTGTCAAGGTTAGTGATTTTAAGCTGGATATTGGAGACACACAACTCTAGAGATCTGTCTATAATCAAAACCCATGTCAGTTTTG
This sequence comes from Grammomys surdaster, assembly GCF_004785775.1. Classification (NCBI taxonomy): domain Eukaryota; kingdom Metazoa; phylum Chordata; class Mammalia; order Rodentia; family Muridae; genus Grammomys; species Grammomys surdaster. Next base: position 8,354,098 of record NW_021604658.1, on the reverse strand, counting down.
TTTTTGAAACAGGATCACAAGTGCATTGAGATAGTCTTTAAAGTATGGTAAGTGGTACATTATTCTTTTAGCAGTTTTCACTTCATATTTTGAACTCAATTCATATGATTTATCATATTAGCAAACTGGTCTATATATGAGTGGTAGATTTTCAAAACATCGGTTGCACGGTGGACATTTAAGATGAGATTGGAGGAGCAATTCCCAAAGTTTCATTGCCCGTGTGTGTGTGTTTGTGTGTGTGTGTGTGTATGTGTGTGTGTGTATGAATGTTCACTGGACGGAATAAAGTAAAATAAATTTCAAATGTCTATTATATAACTGAAGTTACATATCTCAAAGGCAAGAAATTACCTATTTTTTAATTTGTGTTAGTATATTTACATGTGTATGTGTACATGTTAGTTTGTGTGTACATTTATGTTAACATATGCTTGTGTTTGCACATCGTACTGGCTAGTTTTGTATGTCAACTTGACATAAGTTGGAGTTATCACAGAGAAAGGAGCCTCAGTTGAGGAAATGCCTCCATGAGATCCAGCGGTAAGGCATTTTCTCAATTAGTGATCAAGGGGGAAGGCCCATTGTGTGTGGGGCCATCCCTGGACTGGTAGTCTTGGGTGCTATATAAAAGCAAGCTGACAAGGCAGGCGAAGCAAGCCAGTAAGGACCATCCCTCCATGGCCTCTGCATCAGCTCCTGTATCCTGACTTGCTTTAAGTTCCATTCCTGACTTCCTTTGGTGATGAACAGCTATTTGGAAGTGTAAGCTGAATAAATCGTTTCCTCCCCAACTTGCTTCTTGGTCATGATGCTTTATACAGGAATAGAAACTCTAAGACATACATCATGTAATGCTTTGCTGTGCATCTGTATTCTCTCGATAATCTTCTTCTGCTTCTAAACTCTGTTCTCCATAATCTGTGACATGTAGCTTTCCATTGAATTGGGACAGTCTAAAGATACCAAAGAAAGTTAGAATGAATGAGAGGAGCAGTGGATAGTTTGTGTCTCTAGTTTTCTTCTTGGTTAATTGCAGAACTCTTCTGTGTCATGATAACTGTTACCTGCTACCTTAAATCAGTCCTCAGAATGTAAGAATTTTGAAGTCTTTGGAGATACAATACATTTTCTTTCATTGCATTTCCTTATATGAAAAGCTCTTTCATTGGATAGCCCTCACTTTATCCTAAATTGGATATCCCACCTTTTTCCTAACAGAAATCTTACATTCAACTCCTCATTCAAAAAACACACATACATACATACACACAAACAAACAAATGCTTACACTTTCAATTTTACTTGTATAGTGAGCTCCATGTTACTTCAAAATTTTATGATGTGATGTAATTATTTTTCTCTCATTATGTATTTTGGCTATGAGAATTCTAAAATTATAGTAAATGACATTATTCACACCTTCATCTAAAAATTTCACTATATCATTGCATTTTTGTAAGTTCCTAACACTAGATCTTATTGTCATATCACACTTGGATTTTTTTTTGTTATCTATTTATTTATTTATTTATTCATTTATTTATTTCACCTCAGATTTTATTTCCCCCTTCTACTCTCTGACTGTTCCACATCCCATACCCCCTCCATACCTCCTGTCTCCATGAGGATGTCCTCATTCTCCACCCCACAACCCAACCAGACTTCTAAACTCCCTGGGGACCCCAGTCTCTTGAAGTTTAGATGTATCTTCTCTGAACAAACTCAGAACCAGTAGTCCTCTGCTTTATATGTGTTGGGTGTCTCATATCAACTGGTGTATACTACCTGGTTGGTGGTCCAGTGTTTGAGAGATCTTGGGGGTCCAGGTTAATTGAGACTGCTGGTTTTCCTATGGGGCCTCCCTCCTCCTCAGCTTCTTCCAGCCTTTCCTAATTCAACCACAGTGGTCAGCAGTTTCTCTCCATTGGTTGGGTGCAAAATCTACATCTGACTCTTTCAGCTGCTTGTTGGGTCTTCTGGAGTGCTGTCGTAATTTGAGAGACATGATATTGTTTTTCCTCATGTGTAGTACATTAATTATATCTCTGTCATTTACAGAATTTAGGCTCCCAGAGTGAAAAACATCATTGAACTAATAGTGTGAAGACCATGTTTCTTTGACTGTGGAGTATTAAAGGGCTCAAATCAATGTATCCTCTGGTGGGCATATAGATTGCTAGCTTCTTGTTCTAACCTCACACAGTAGAAAGAGCCAGAGATGCTCTGAGTATCTGATGTGAAATAACACTCATCCACCTCACAATGAGCTCCACTCTTAAAGCTTAAACATGCAACCAAAGTCATAACTGCTATCACCCTCAAACTGAAATGTGTTGCTTCAGCATGTGAATTTCAAAGAAACCGTCTATAGCTACAGATAGTTTGAAAATTTGAACACATATATTCACCAATATTTTATCAAACATTTTAACTTCCATAAATTCAAAATGGGAGAAATACCATTGTCATTACAATGCTTCACTGAACATGGGCTATTAAGCATTAATCGTTTGCTTATTGAGCAATTTTTATTAATTTTTCTAGAATGTTCTCATCCAAAGTCTTTACTTGGTGGGTCTTGATATTTATTTTGTAATCAAAGAATAGTATATATAGAGAAAGTAAATAACCGTAATGCTCTCTTGATTTTTATTAAAGTCATATATATATTTATTGTGCTGTTCCTTCAAGATTCTGAGTTATGTTTGAAAACTTGACCCATTGTGGTCACACAATGGTTCTATATGCTGGTTCAAACCCACCTTGATGTTTGATCTCATCTAAAACTGCCAGCCAAAGTTCTATGTATGTAAATTCTCTCATCTCATCCTTCAGACAATTGTGCTAAATTTTCTTAAATTATATTTTCATTTTGTTCTTTCTAAACTAAATATTTATGTTGAAAAATGCATAACCAAGAGAAACACATAATCTTCAAGCCATCAATTCAATGTTTTCATTATGGTTGATTAAACTTTCTGAGATGGCAGAGATACAAATTAATATAGTTATATATGAGAAAAGAAAATTATCTATGTCTCTCAAATTGAAAAAAAATGTAAAATTTTGACAATAATGTCTAGCATGTTTTTTATTTCCAAGTACAATTTTGAAAATTGCATTCATTTATATATATAAATTATTTTGGTCCTGTCATTTTATTATCTACCCTGATACTCTCCCAACTCCTTTTTTGTTTCTTGATCTATACATTTTAATCTATATATAGATAATATAGTTTACATATAGTATATAATGGATGGATAGGTAGGTATAGATATTTTTCTAAGAATTTCATATAGTGTATAATAATTATATTCACTGATAATTCTCTTCTTATTGGTCTCAGATGTTATGCACCTGATAAACTTATTCCCTCTTGGGACATATTAGCTGTTCATAGCTTCTTTGTTAATGTTGAGACTTATGGACTCCTTCCCATTACTTACTGGAATGTCGGCTGCCTTGATCTTTTGCAGGCACCCAAAGTTGCTTGCGTTCATGGGTACTGAGGTCCTGTCATGTCCAGATGGTGGTATGGCTCAGTTTCTTCATAATCTCTGACTCTTACACTCTTTCTGTACCATTTTCTGAAATGAGCCCCTAAGCCTCAAAGGAGCAGTATTATAAAGATGTCCCGGTTTAGCTCTGAACTTCATTATCTCTTATTCTCTGGACTTTACCCAGTTGTTAGATTCTATGTTAACTACCATCTACTGCTGAAAAACAATTCTCTGCAGAGGCTTAAGAATTGTACTAATCCCCATTCAGAGCTGGTTTACTCTCTATTTTGCACTTCTTAAATAAGCTGTACAGGTACTAGCTTTCCCTGTTACTCCAAGGTTTAACCAGTCAATTTTAGATATATATCTATGCTTAAAAAGCACTATGGTATACACACTACAAAACACACAACTAAATATCTGAACAGTGCATGTGTATATTCAGATGTACCTGGATGTATATGAAAAACAGAATGTGTCTGTTAGGTTTTAATCATTCTGGGCAATTTAGAACAGCATGCAGCTATTTGCATGAGTTCTTACTCATGAAGCTCAAGGGTTAATACTATGGCAGTAATAAGACTTAAAATTTGATTGGAAAGAAAAACTAAGTCCACCAAAACATGTTAAATATTTAAAATGGCATGATTGTCAGTCTTTCTGGATTTTGAAATATATATATATATAATTTTCTTTAATCTATTTTTGTCTGAGGACTTTAATTGTAAAGCTAATAACTGATTTTATTAGAAATCATGTACCTTTAATTCCATGTGATAATGATCTGGAAGGTAGGGTAATATTACTCATGGGAAAAGAAATACATTCCTTAGCATCACTGGTGTTGGGAAACATTAGTGTGCCATTCTGTTATTCACAGTGAATGAATTCCATTTAAAGTTCTCAGGAACATTCACCCTCTGACCTAATAATTACCATTTCTATTTTTTATTAAATGAAACTGCATCCTCAGCATATTATAGGGTTGGGAATATAATGATGAATCAGAATCAAACTCTGACTCTAAATTTCATAATGTTCCAAATATATCACTGTTTTTTCAAACTCCCTGTGATAGAGAACAAGTTTTGTTTTCCTCTCAGTTATAGATGGGTACTTGAACTAATTATACATAATGAGTGTGTGGCTCATCATTCAGGCTCAACAACATGAATTGGCTTTTAATGAAAAAAAAGACCATTGTCTACAGGCCCAGTGGTTACATGAATATGAAATTTCTAAAAAATAATATTTTAATACTTGGATGGTTTGTACAAAATCATTGATGTGTATAGTCCACATTCTGGATTGCATTTTTCTATAAAACACTGACAAGGATATCATCATCCTTTCCATTAGTGAAAGTTCTCATGTTATTATTGATTTAATCAGAATTCTGTGTTTTGGCAGAGGCAAGGCTAAAACACATACAAAATGGTCATTCAAGGATTCAGTTGGAATAAGTATTCCTTGAGGAATGTGATTGATAAGTAATGAGTGCCGAAAGCTGTTGTTTGTTCTCCATTAAGCAAAGGAAAACTATCTTCAGTTTGTTATGGCCAGAAGCTTGATGTGTGTTGTCTTTATTTTTATTCCATGTTGTTTAATCTTTCCTTTGGAAAATTACTTTTTATTTAATGAGATATTTTGTTCAGTCCATTTGTAAATAAAGCAACCATACTTAAATAATGTAGATTCCTGTGGCTTCCATCTCACATCTGATTTCCTTCTAGACAGATCTACCAGTCTGCCTGGCTTTTCCAAACTGTCTTGCAAAGAAAACTGTACACTATCTGCTGTATGGAAAGTATTTTAAATCTTTAATAATTCAGCAGTGCTGTGCTAGAACATTTTCCTAAAAATACACTAACTTGAGGCTATTTTTCACTGAAGAAAATGAAATAATAAAATAAATGAAATAAAAATATGATCATCAGCATTGGTGGTAGAAGACAGCATTTCTTCAGAGATACTTTTAACTAATTAGAAATATTGTTTAATACATATCTCAAATTCATTCCATTTCCATGCATTCCAACCTAAATAATATTTACATTGTCAAAATAACACCAACTTCATTAATGAAAGACCATGTGTTTTAATTGAATTACAATGCAGAAATTAAAATTCTGCCTTTGTAGTGATGCAAAACTAAAATATATACAAAATGGTTATTCAAAGATTTAGTTGGAAACAGTATTCCTTGAAGACTGTAATTGGTAAGTTACACTCTGGAAGGGGTATTTTTATTCCCCAATAAGCAGGTGAAAACTAATTTTGTAGACTTTCTAAACACATTTTCAAGTGGACACTTACCTGATGTGTCAAAATGTCTTCACTTTTAAAAAATTGAGTCAGTGAAATGGATCATCGGGTGTATATACTTGCTCTATAAGCATGCTATCTTCTTTCAGTCTTTGGAAATAGAGAGTATGATACACAAAGGTGTCCTCTAAACACTGTATGTCACATGACTACATGCACACACACAGATCCCCCCACACACACACACCTCACAGAGGCAATAATGATTAATTTATACCACTTTAGGTTAATTTACTTTACAAATAATGTGACGCTCATTCCCTTTCTTTGTGGACATTTTTTTTTTAATCTAGAGAAAACTACAAAAATGACTTTCTAAAAATGAGTAGTATTTATGAAACTAAAGTTCAACTTTCATTAAAAATATATATTTTACTTTTGTGAAGACCCACAAAAATTACCTCAAAATTCTGAATTTGAAGGGTTGGAATATCTCTAAGTCATTGCTTTTTGAGGCAGCAATAATCAATACCTCAAATCTACTGGAATGATCACTTGTACTGATAATGATGCTTGAAGGACAAATGGTTGAAAATGTCATGCATGCATTTGGTTATATGATAGAGGAAAATCATTAAGCAATAAAAGAGGAAAATACAGAATTTTCTCCATAAAATAAATGTTAAGTCCTCTTGTCCCTGTAGGAAATAGTTTTTTGCTTGAAGTTATCACCTTCTTATATGATTGGAAGCCTTGCCTTGGAGTGACTCTGTACAGCCAAGCAGAATGCCAGGAGCTGTTTTTTACTGATTTTTACAATTTGTCTCTAACTGTTAGGTCCCGTTTTGTTCCCTTGGGCTGCCATAACAAACTACCACGATCTGAGTGGCTTATAACAACAAATATTTGATAATTTGTCTTTTATAGTTTCAGAAATAGTAAGTCTGAAACTAAGGAGGTGGCAGGGTCATGTTCCCTCTGAAGCCTGGAGGAAGAATCACTCTTGCTTTTGTCTAACATCTAGGGTTCCACGGTAGCATCTCTCTCACACTAATGTCTGCCATAATGTGTTCTCACTATGTGTCCCATGATCGTCTATTATGAATGCAATTGTATGTGAACATTAGTCATGTATGGACACCACTCATGTATAGACTTGGAAAACAGCCATACATGAGTCTCAGATGCACATGAATATCGTTCACACAAGGATGCCAGCTATACAAATTGCATGCAGTCACCAATCATATACAGATACCAGCAATGTACATAGGTACCAATAATAATTGAGGACCACCTCCCAATCCAATATGACTTTATCTTAGGTAATTATGACTTGGGAGATGGTTAGAAATTTCCTTGGACTTCAGTTATGACAACATTTTTATTCTAATGAAAACATTAGAGATGACATTATAATTATCACATTTTTAGATGAGAAAAAAATAGAACTTATCTGAACTTTATCACATGAACTTCCAGAATATGGGAGACACAGAGAACATGGAACATCAAGGAAAGTATGTATGGCATGATGAGTAATTTATTTTCAATAAATCTGACTGCATTCCAATCTATCCACACTAGTAATTTCTTGAGTAATCAAAGTTATCCAAAGCGAATACCCCATTTTTATATGTTAGCACTGGAATATGTTGGTAGCATTTGCTTATATAATAATAAACTACCTTAATTTAACTTATAATATCATAAGTGAGTGAGGTTAATTGGGGTCCAGAATATATTAAGAGTTAAAAGATTTAAACAACAAAAATCTTTACCTAAAGCAATGAACATTTAAGAGTATCAGTGATAAGATAATGATTGCCTTGTAATTACAGCTGTGTACTTGCAATTACTTCAACAAGCCTTATTGACCATCTAATAAGAAACCATCAATATGTCAGAGGTTGCTTGCTCCTGTATAGCTTTCATAGTAAGACAGCCAATGCCAGGGCTCTAATTAATCCTAAGGCTACAGTAACAGACCACATAGCCCATGACCTTCAAACACTGAAATCTACTTGGCTTCCTTGCACACCACATACTCATATCTATGATATCTAGATTGCTCATTCTCATTTCATCATAATTTTTGTGAATATTTCTCAAAAAGTAAGAGTAGCCATCACATAGTTCTCTCTCTCTGTCTATCTCTCTGTCTTTCTCTCTGTCTCTCTCTGTCATCTCTCTCTCTGTCATCTCTCTCTCTCCCTCCCTCCCTCCCTCCCTCCCTCCCCCCCCCCCTCCCTCCCTCCCTCCATCCCTCCCCCTTTCTCTCTTCAAGGTTGTTTCTTAGGAACATTCCAACATATTTTTTATGTGCTTTAACTTTAATGAGTCTGAGTCCATAAATTATTCTGTATTCAAAAAGTGGTTCTCATGTAAAATTATTGAGTATATGTGGACCATGAGAGTTCCAGACTTATGTAAGAGTTAATAATTTCTAGGAAATGAACATATTACCACAGGAGTGAATCCATTTTATCTGCTTTGCATGGTCTTTCATGTTACTATTCCATCCATCCATCCATCCACCCATCCATCCATCCATCCATCCATTTGCATCTATCTATCTATCTATCTATCTATCTATCTATCTATCTATCTATCTCCTTTTCCCAACTGCAGGTCTCCTCTTTCTTACCTTTCTACAAAAGATTATGAAATTTTATAGTCGGTCACTCATTAAATGTTGACTGACTCAACAAATGTTGACCCATTAGAAATGATTCATTATAGAATACTCAATCCTTGGTATTCTGTTATAGTAATCCAAAATAACTTAAAACATTGCAGTTGTTATTACTAGGAGGAATCACCATAGCCATATGATAATATTTGAGAAATCTACTTGCAAAGTTTTGGGAAGAAATCATTGAAGACCGGAAGCAATCTTCAGTCTTGGAGCAAACAGAAAAATAACAATGAACAAAACATGAAAAAGCGATAAAGCCGTTTATAGACACCTGTATAACATTTTACATCTGTTATATTGTATTATTATATAATTATATATTTTATAGATTATGTATTATGTATTTATAATAAATATATAAAATATTAAAAATTATTAGTAGAGAAATCAATAGTAGAAATAAGACTTGGCCTCATCTTTCTCTTCCTCTACCAAGGCTAGTTGGCCATACTCAATGAGAATCAACTACCCTGGACACAAAACAAGGTATGATATCTTCAGAAGTCTGTCTTTAAGGCAGAGAGAATATCAACAGTGCACACTTTCAGGCTAGATGCATGATTTTCAGTAAGTCAGCATAAGTCAGGGACACAGACTAAATATGGACAAATTTGCTCTTTTCTTAGATTTCCCTGGAGTTATAACTGAGCAATACTCACAGAACATGAGAATCTTTGCAGATAAGGTATCCTCTGAAGTCTGTGTGTCTTACACAATACCCTTAGAAAATTTTGAAGCAACCAATTTACGCTTCACATATCTGAGATTACTTTCCATTCAGGTTCCAAGATTTCTCTGGATGCTTGTGTAAAAGAACTGAGAGTTACTGATACTTCTACTAAACTTCCCAACACATCTTCTTAGACAAATTTTCCTCCAGTTATTTATTTTTTAAAAGAATCAAAGAAGTAACTAGTACCTATCCCAGAGAAACCACACAAGGAGCGCCATTCACTTATAACAATGTGTCTAGCAGTATAAACACCATTGATTCTTGCCTTACTTTTTCTCAGTGACTACAAAATGCTACACAGTTTACCAAACCCTTAATGTTATCAGCATTAGATTTTGTGCAGTTGCCTGTGCCCCACTTCCCAATCCAGTCTCCAACTACCTTCAGCTACTCTAGAGGTTCTCAACCTTCCTACTGTCTTTACGCTTTAACACAGTTTCTCATGTTGTGATGACCCCTTCAACTATAAAATCATTTTTGTTGCTACTTCATAATCATAATTTTGCTACTGTTGCATATCCTAGTGTAAATATATGTGTTTTCTTATGGCCTTAGTTGACCCATGTGAAAAGTTGGCTTGAGCCAAAAAGGGGATTGCTATTACACAGATTGAGAATCACAGAGCTAAGCACATTTCTCCAGAACTTTCTGGAATCCTTATTTCCCATCAGCAAAATAATTTCTTTTCCTGCTTAAAAGCTTATAACAAATCATTTTATTTTTATATCTGTCTTGTATTCTGAGGTCCAGTGGTGACCATTTGTATATTTCATGAACTTAACTTATGTTTATAGATCATTCTTTGGTTTTCTGCTCTCCTATGCTATTAAAACATCTTCAGTCAGATATCCCTCAATGGTATCTGTCATTCCCTGACAATGTACATCAGTGCAAGTCCTTATTTACCTCATTAAAGACTTCAGCACATTTCTTGTTGTCTACTTGACCAGTTAATTTTTGCAAGATCAGAATATCATGTGTTGGATCCTTAACTTATTGAGTTTCAATTTCAATCAGTGAGCACCAGATTCCTTTGAAATCTTTGACTAAAAACAAGGTGGGGAGCAATCAAGGAGGGAAACTAACTGACCTCTGGCCTCCATGCATACCTGCATGAATCTGAATCGAATCAACCATATGCATGTGCACACACACAGATATCTAAAGCAATAGCAACATTTAATCATAACTACTTTATGGTAGTTAAGGTGAAATCCTATGATCCATGAGGATGATAAATCAAAACAAAGTAAGGGTTTTTATTCTGACATCTAAAAATCAAATTTATACCTATCTAAATAATTGTACATCTAATTATTATACAATAAACTAAAGAATATGCATTCAAATTATATATCTAATTATATAAGGCATAACAGTGATAAACACTGTGATCAAATTATATTTTTGTGTGATAAACTTTTGATATGAATTACAATGTCACCACTGCTTTAGACATTGTGTTACTGAAACCAAATGACCACTGAGTTGTATCTTCTGCTATAGGTCCAAGAATTGTTTCAAAGAAAGAAAAATATCTCTTTTGGGGATTTCATTTCACTTATATCATTATTATTCCAATGACATTGAAAGTCTTTATGAATGTACTAGAAGTATCACACATCAATCATTGTCAAAATCTTATCTACAAAGAAACTAATTTCTCAAAAACATATTTTTTCTGAAATGCTATCAGCATTTGAGGATTATGTTAAAATAGCAGATGTAAAAAGGATTCCCATTTTGTGAACTTTAGAAAACACATGTATCATCTTTTACTCTGGAACGGAAGTAAAATAGATTCAGCATCTAGATACAAGTCTCCCTTAATCTGTGAGTGCTTAGTGCAAACAGAGTGAATCTCTCAGTAGTTTTAGCTTTGCTTTTTTTAATTGTGTGATTTGTGATTCAATTAAAAGGCATTGTGTAGCCTGGTGGTGGTGGCGCACGCCTTTAATCCCAGCACTTGGAAGGCAGAGGCAGGCAGATTTCTGAGTTCGAGGCCAGCCTGGTCTACAGAGTGAGTTCCAGGACAGCCCGGGCTATACAGAGAAACCCTGTCTCGAAAAACCAAAAAAAAAAAAAACTCACTGTTATAACACCAACATTCTCGAAAATCTTTCTGCTTGAATGTGAAGTTAGAAGAATCTACACACATCCTCAAAATGTTTCAATTTCAATATAAGAAGGGTAGCACTGAAAGTTTATCAGGGACATTTCCTACCTTGTGTGTGTGTGTGTGTGTGTGTGTGTGTGTGTGTGTGTGTGTGTGTAGATGCACATATTGTATACTGTACATGTATGAAAGCCACAGCACAATCTTGGGTATCAATTCTAACTTTCCCTGATATTTTAGGCAGCATCTTACCACTGTGTGCCAGGCTAGATTGCTCAGGGCTTTCAGTGATAGATATTCCTTCCTCTGTCACCTACCTATTATTCTATAGAATCATACTTTCCCCCATTTGGTTTCATTTTTGTCACACTTTAACTTTCATGATACAAGTGATTCTATGATATCTTGGTTTATGATTTTCACAGGCAAAAATAACAAACACATACACACACACACACACACACACACACAAATTGTTATCACTCATACCTGTGAATATAAACCCAGAAAATGATTTCTATAGAGCAAATGTCCTCACTGGCTCAGAATAAGGAAATGAAGTACAGCCTAGTAAGAAAGAACATTAACCTGAAAATGTTTCTGTATTTCAGAATGCAACACAAATAAATAAGATAAAACTGTGTCACTTTACTTACTTTGTTTTCTGAATAGAAAACTTTCAAGGTGTCTCTCTTTTTGTAGATTTGAGTTTATAGCTCAGTACTACAAGAAATGACTGCTGGCCTCATGAGTTCCATTTCTGATCACTATCACATCCTGTTCACAGGTCAGAATGATGTATACTCACAGTAATTCATCTTCCACTTTATCCTTTTTCCCCACTAATAACATCAACAACAAATTTAAGGGATATATCATCATTTCTACATATTTTTTGATTAACTCTGAATGGAATCATTTTGAGTGTGCACACCTGGCACAGACATAAAATACTCTCAATTCACTTAAATTGCTGTGGCAAATGCAAGGCTAATTGTGAGACCACAGTTGTACTGAGAGGACTCAATTTTACATAGGAAAAATGCAACGCTCAATGGATTTAAGGGTTGTGTAGACACAACTCTGATAATAGAAACAATATTCTTTAGGGGAATATTAAAAGAAGAAGAACTTAGCAATGAGGGAAATTGACTTCATTATTCTTGTCAACTGAGATTACAGGAAAGCTGTTATTCTAGGCAGCAATGGAATGAGCTATGTGTCTTAAATCATCCTCCATTTGGGATCTCAGTCATGCTTAAATACTGAAACAAACCCAGATACTTACACCCAACCAATGGACTAAAGTTGGGGAACACTGTGGTTGAATTAAGGAAAGGCTGGAAGAAGCTCAGGAGGAGGGCTACCCCATAGGAAGAACAGTAGTCTCAACTAACCCAGACCCCTGAGATCTCTAAGATATGAGTCACTAACCAGAAAGTATACAAAAGCTGGTCCATGACCCCTGACACAACAGAGGACTGCCTGTTCTGGCCTCAGTGAGAAAAGATATTCTTAATGCTCAAGAGATTTGATGCCCCAGGGAGTGAGGAGGCCTGCTGGGGGTGCATCCTTTTATAGACAGTAGGGAGGAGGAATGGGATGAGGAACTGTGGGAGGCTGGACTGGGATGGAGTAACGACTAGACTGTAGAAAAATGAAAGTAATTAAAAAAGAAGGATAAAACTTGGCTACCTTTCTAGAAAGGAGCAAAAAACAACTCCAGTTTTTGAAACAGACTTTTGTTCACTACGATTTTGCTTATTGGAGGTTTTATCATTGACCACAGAGGTCTTTCTAGGACATGCATTACTAACATAAATTCTATACTTAGAGATGTCACATCTTCTCAAACTCATCAGGGATTTACTATGTATACAGAATCAATTTCTAGCAAAATGAGTATTAATATAAGCTTCTCTGAACTCTACAAAGAATACTTAGAATTCAGGAACATTGTTTCTTTTGATGTCTCTATCTTTCAAAATATATCCCTCAGAGTATTGTTAATAAATAAAAAGGTCATTATCAGTAAATTTTAATAGAAGTATTTTGTTTTCAAAATTGTATCCTCATGTTTAACTGAGCCCATTAACAACCAATGGATGGATTTCATTATATGGTACCATTATTCTGTAACAATACCTTAGGTGGGGACAGTAATTATACAGATTATAGAATAAATTGAAAACCATTCATAATACCCTTCATCATTTTGTAATCATTTTATTTATATGATACCCATAATTTATTAAAAGGATTGTTTTTTTAAAGAATAGACAAAGTGCACTTTCCCCAAGATTGCTTCTACTGAGGTTGAACCATTGAGCAGAAAAGAAACATTCTAGGGAATCCCATCCATTCCAGAGTCCCCATATTTACAATAATATAAAGAAAAACACTCTATCTTGCTGCGGTTAGTCAGCATTCTAAAAGCTTCTGAGTAAATATTGTGCATGCCATTAAATTCTAATAAAAGTTTGCTTCTCTATGAAACTAAAGTCTTCTGGATGTTATTACTTAATTCACATGTATAGGGAAGTACGTATTTGGCTCTATCTTATCCCTGATTATTTTCTATAGTTAGGTTTTGTTGTTGTTGCTACATATCTATGTATCTATATATATTCACATACATGCATCTATCTATCTATCTATCTATCTATCTATCTATCTATCTATCTATCTATCTATCAACAGGCAACATCCTATATTTCCTTGCCTGAACTTGAACTCATTATGTAGATCAGGCTGGCCTTGAACTCACAGATATCTGCCTGCCTCTACCTCCTGAGTGCTGGGTTGGATAAAATGTATGTACCACCAGGTCTAGCCATCAAAGAATTTTGTTTTAAATGTGCCCAATCCTTTCCCTTAAACCAGTGTATGAAGGGTACTAGTTTTGTTTAAGACTGGCTGCCATCTTTCATTCACTAATTCTAGAAGTGAGAAATCACATAAAAAGAAAAATAACAAACAAAATCAAAGTGAGTATAAAAGGGCCTGTGTGCTTTGAACGTTTATGTTTAAAATAATCTTTATCATCTACCAAATACAAGTTAAAGTTAAGATAAATTCTCCCTCATAAATATTGGAACAATCATTATTAAAATAAATGCAGAAAAATGTGACCATGGAGCGATATTTTTAAAGGAATTGAAATCACATTATATAGTTCTCCATTTTTGGATTAAAAAGGAAGGAAAATAAAACTATTTGTATTTGTTTTCTCTTATAAGGATAACACAAAATGGAAGCCAGGCACATCAGTATATGTCTTTAACTCCAGCATGATGGAAGTTGAAGTATTAGGAATATAAGTTCCAGACTAGCTTGGATTATCCAGTGAAACTCAATCTCAGCTGTCAATAACAAAAATAAAATAAATTAAAAATATAAAACAAAAAGTCCAATGGAAATGCTCACTCTGGAATCTGCATTTATAGAGCATGCATTTATAGAGCAACAGTAGTAACCTTAACGAAAAGTTTAGAACAGAGTACACAGGAACAAAGACCTCTTTAAAAAATTCTTCACAATAGTTTGTTTACTAATCACATGTATATTTCACATTAAACTTCAGGATGGAATAGATTGACACATCATCATTAATGCAAACACATTGGTTTCTGATAAGAGAGTTCAACTCTGAATCATCTAATAACACAATGAAGTTCATGAAGATGTCTTCTTTTCTTCACAACACAAGAACAATGTACAAGAAGAGAGAATAAGAGATCAGCAATAAACTCAAACAGGTTATTGGAAGGGTTGGTAACCTTAACTTACAAAAAATGGAGAATCTAAATTACTTCTAAAGGAGTTTGCAGTGGGTCACTGTGAATGTTCAATTTTAAACATAACAAAGTGATGGGATATATATAAATATACATATATATTTTATATTTTTATAATATATATATATATATTACAAGAAAATTAAATAAGGAGGACACACTGACAAAGTTACTTTCTTCTTGACTTTTTAATTGGTATATTTCTTAAATGATGTGATTGGAAAAATAACAATAATAATAATAATAAACAGCTCACCGGGTGAAATCACTTTGTGTTCAAGCTTGACAGGCTGAGTTTGATCTTTGGAACTCAGATTGGAAAGAGAAAACCAAAATTGTCCTCTGACTTTAAACACAGGAGAAAATCAAAAATTGTCCTCTAATTTAAACACACACACACACACACACAGAGAGAGAGAGAGAGAGAGAGAGAGAGAGAGAGAGAGAGAGAGAGAGAGATTAAATTATAAAGAATCTTTTCTTTTTTAGGTTACAACTCAGCAATGATTTTTTTCTTTTTTGATTGGATGTTTTATTTACATTTCATGCTATCCCCTTACCCCATTCCCCCTCCCCTCCCGCCCAGGAACCTCCTATCCCATCACCCTTCCTCCCACTTCTCTGCGGATGCACCCCCACCCACCTGGTAAGCCTACATATCAAAATGTGTATAACAATCTGAAGCGAGGCAAGCTTGAAGGAATATGGAGCTCTGGTACTGGTAGCTACGTGACCTTAGTTTGATTTCTTAATCTCTTTTAACCTTTACTTTTATCTTCATATAGTAATTATGGTGCTATGTACTAGCATGCTAGATGGCCATGCTCAACATACTGAATAGTAAATATTATTGTGTCCCTGTATGTTAACTCTCAAAATTAGTTCAGGAATTCTACAAGGTGATGGAAGAAATTGTGAGTTGTTTTCAAGAGCGTGGAAACTATGTTCTTTGAATGATCAGGGAACAGACAGATTTCTCAAATACTAAAGCATAAGTTCTGTTCTCTGACTATTGTTAGGAGTTGGATATGAAATTCCCTCAACAGGCGACCTGTTTTAACCGAGAGAGTGGTGCTGCTTTGGAAAGTTGTGGAATCTTTAGGAAAAAGATCAATGTGGGCAGGCCCATTATATCCTAAAGCCCAATCTCACTACCTGTTCGTTCTCTGTCTCTTGAATATGGATGCCACATGCCATGTATCTAGCCACAATTTCTTCCCTGAACACTACCAAATTTTCTTGAAAATGATGGAGTATAATCTCTCTGTCATTAGAGGCCAAGACAAACTCTGTCTCTCTTGACGTGATTTTCTTGGAGTGGTTTTTCACAGCATCAGACAAACAATATAAAGTAAGAAGGAAATATAAAAACTAACTCCTATGCAATGACAAATCTTTTCCTGACCTGGAAATCTTCCCTTTCTTTACAGTTTCAGGAAAATATCCAAGAATGTCAGGCCTGACTCTACTCTCTCAAGAGTGCTCACTTAGAGAAGGAACTCCTTCTAGGACTGAATCTCTCATAGGTTCTGGGTCTTCTAAGAGCCATGCTAACTAATGAATACCTCTAAGACACACGTCACCATTCAGCAGCACAATGTGGGGTGAAAATCTTTGCTGAGGCATTGCTACATTGATCTCCATAAAATATGTGACTATATGAACCATGATTTCTGCATCCTTAAAAGTTCAAACTATGAGGTGTCTTGCATGAGAACAGTGTCCTAAAATGTCATTCACTTGAAGGAGACAGAAGAAAGCACTAGATCCATATCAAGGAAGCCAAAAGAGAAATAAGCAACTGTAAGTTTTCACCTTACATCTCTCATTTTTTAATGTATCTTGACCAATATTTTCCCTTCTAGTTCATCCCTTTCATGGGCTGGTGCTTCCAATTGCACATATCAGTGACTGATCCACACAACTAACAGATGATTTTTGTCTTCTACTCTATTATAAAAGACAAATGTTGTCTTCTAGGACGACACAGGCACATGTATTTTAACACATATCATTCTAATGCACAACAAAAATCATGAAAGTTTATGTATGATTTTGTTTATGTAACATCCAAGTACCATTACCAGTTTTCCTTCTAATCATGTTAGATTAGGCTATGCAGAGATAAAAAGTATGAACAAAGACCAAACATATTAACCTTTTTTTTGCATATTTTGCTCCTTGCTTTTCTGTATATAAACAAATCACTGTGGGTCTGTGTTGCCCATTGTGACAAGGTACCTAAGGAAAAAAATTTATTTGGTACCAACGCTATTAGAAATATTAGGCTTCTTTTAGATTCTCAGCAGAGTAACACAGAGCACTAAACCGGCATAGAACATTTGTGCCTTAGTTTTTAGTGGCAGGCTTGTTATTTTCAATCTTGGGCCATTACTCAGAATTCATCCTCTGGCCCGAGGTTACTGGAACATTCATTAGACTTTAGAAAGACCATGGAACAATTAATTGAGTAACAAATATATAGATAACACTGTTCTGATCAAAGACTTTATAATGCTTTTATTTAAGATTCCTTTATCCCTCTTAGTTCCCATTAGGAACTTATAGCTCATTGAATAGTTCATTAATAGTTTAAAGGTTCATTTTTCCTTATAGCCTCCAATATACTATGGATTTGCTTCTTTTATTGATTAAAATCTGAACCTCATTTTATATATTAAATGTTTAGATATCATAATATAATGAAAATCAGAGAAAAGAGAATCTATAGGATCTATTTATGTAAAGAAATATCAAGCAATAGTTTCTAGGAGTTGAAGTCCTGAGATGACACCAGTTAAAATACATCACACTCGTTGAAATGTGAACACAAAGAAAGGCATGTTGAGGCTGGCTACTGATGTATCACGTTAATAATAGATCACAATGTCTTTTTAAAAATTTTTAAAATTTCGAATGTCAACTGAAAGTACTCAGCCAAACTTTAAAGCACTAACCAACTTCAAAACCCATACATAATTAATAATTATGGAATTATGGCATATATTATAGTCAAGAACATCCTGTAGGTGTTTCAGAAGGAATTCATATAACCCATATAGAGCTTAGCAGCAAATTATCCACAAAAAAAGGAAGTCATGATCTTCAGAACTGAAAGATGAGTTTATATCCTGTGTTCCATTTCAACATCTCAGATAAGGAAAATGAAGAAATATAATGAAGGTTTCAGTGTTCATGGATTTTGAAATATGAATTTTTCAGAATGATAAGTGAGGTACTTATATGCTACATTCATCTCTATGGAATGTTGTTTAGACACAGCCAATAATTTGAACAAAGATCTAAAAGAGTCTTCTCCAGTCTCTGCCAAGGAATTGCCACTCGTGTGAATACCCCAGGAAACAAGACCAATGTCCTCCTGGTACAGGCAGATGACCTGTAAAACTACTACTAATTCCTGTGGAGGGACTGTTTGCAAACCAGGAGGCACCTGCTCTAAAGACCCTGAGCATCTTGCCTGTATCCACCCTACTGGATATGCTGGAAAGTTCTGTGAGACAGATCACAATGAGTGTGCTTCCAGCTCCAACCAGAATGGGGCTGTGTGCCAGGATAGAATCAATGGCTATACCTGCTCCTGTGTGCCTGGATACCAAGGCAGGCACTGTGACTTGGAAGTAGATGAATTTGTTTCTGAACACTGCAGGAATCAGGCTGATGTGTCAGTAATATAAGAAACACATGTGTCTGTCCTCAAGCGTATTCTGGTGTGAACTGTAAGTAGGAAATTTATGAATGTGGATCCCAAGCATGTCTACATGGTGTCAGGTCCTTACTTCTGTAATTATGCACCTGGATTGCTTGGAGAACACTGTGACCTCAACTCTGATGAATGTTCCAATCAGCCATGTCTCCGTGGGGGTCTATGTGTAGATGGAAGAACAACTACTACTGGGACTGCACAAATAGTGGATTCACAGGGACATACTGTGAGACTTTGATTCCTCTTGTTCAAAACCTTGTCACAATGATACAACATGTGAAAACACTGTTGACAGCTATTCTTGTCACTGCTGTCTTGGATACACAGATATCCTGTGTTAACCAGACATAAAAGACTACAGAGGCATTCTCTGCCAATTTAGTAAGAAATGTCCTGAGCTGCCCTCAGAAGTTCAATAGGGACACAGTGCAGGCCTGCCCTCCTCTTTCAACTACCTTGGAGCCTCAGGCTATGTTTGTGTCCTTCAGCCAGGATTCACAGACAGGAGTCTAGCATAACAGTCCTCTAAAAGGTTCCACCTAGCAGCTGACTGAAACAGATGCAGAGTCCACAGCCAAATATTAGATCGAGCTCAGGATGTCTTGTGGAAAAGATGGGGAAATGATTGAGGGACCCAGAAGGGACCCTTGAGGGCTCCTAGAAACTAAAACACCAACCAAAGTGCATACAAGGACTGGGCCTAGGAACCCTGCTCACATTTAGCAGATGTCATTCAAATCTACTGGGGTGGGGCAGCCACTAACTCTTGCCTGTCTGTGGATCCTGTTCCCCTAACTGGTCTGACATGTCTGGCATCAGTGGGGGAGAATGTGACTAGTTCTTCAGTGAAGGGGTGATGGAGGGAAGGGCTGTGTGTGGGGGTGGGCCTGGAAGAAGGTGGGCCTCAAATGGGATGTAAGGTGAATAAATAAATAAATAAATAAATAAATAACAAATACAAAAGGAAACTAAAAAGCAAACAAATTACCACATACATCTAATGGCACACATATAATAATTATCATTGTTTCACAAATTTAGAAAACAATAGATTTACCCAGACAGTTTACCTTAAAAAATGTAAAATTACATTTGAAATTATTTAGACTATTTTATCATAATTCTGACATATATATACACACACACACATTTGTGTGTGTGTGTGTGTGTGTGTGTGTGTGTTTGAAGTAAAACATTCAGCAGGTTAACTTTTCTTTAAGGTACATTTTTATCATCATAATAAATTACTATTTTATATAACCTCATCCTGAAATATCTTTGACAGAGTAAATTCTATGGTTAGATTCTGTTATCACATTAGGATGCTTTATCTTGCAGTATTAGTGGTATTTACTATGCATGCTCTGCTTAACTAACTACCCTGGTTATTTCTTTGAACCATGGGATTAAGATTATTTGGTCTAAGTTTGTTGAAAATCATATTATTCCCAATACACATCTAAATTCACCCTGCTTTTGAGTAAATAGAGCAGTCTATTTCCTTTAGTACATTCTATGTGGTCTGATTTTTATAATTTCAACTTGAAGTCCTTTGCTTCTATTGTATTTTCTTCTTTCCTCCTCTGGTCTTGTCTACCTCATGGCGTTTCAGAGTCCCACTCAGACACTGAGTCTTCTAAGACCTCACTCTGCCATGTGCAGAGTGGATTCTTGAATGCATTTGAGATTCGATTAGCAGGATGCATGTTCTGGGAAATAGCAAGAATACTAATGGTACTGTGTATCTGATGGGTTTATGACTTTATGATTTAGTAGGAGAGACTCATGCCACTTGAAGATAAGGTAAGTTCAATATAAAATGGGAATTCTAAACATAGAACTTTGTGAAACATTTTAACTATTACTGGAAACCCTACTGCAAGATTTTGTGTTTGTTCTAGCAAGAACTTACTCTCTTGTAAAGTACAGTGGAAAAAAAAGAGTTTTACTAAGGCTAATTGTAATCAAAGACTGTGGCACTGACATTTCAATGATTGGTTCTATCAATGAATTTTACTATCTAATTGTTTTTAATTATTCTATTATTATATCTTATGTGTGTGGATGTTTTATCTATATGCCTATATGTCCACAATGTGCATGTAGAGTATGCATGGAGGCTAAAAGCAGGTATTGGATCTCTTGGGACTAGAATTACAGATGGTTGTAAACCACTGTGTATGTGCTGAGAATTGAACACAGGTCTACAGGCAAAACAGCCAGTGCACTTAAATGATGAGCAACCTCCAAGCCCAAGCCCAGTATCTTTTTTTTCTTTTTGTAACAGATATACAACTTATAATTTAAACACTGTAAGTATGCCATATGTCAATATTAATTATACTCATAGCATGGACAAATCATCCCTAGAATTTTTCTATCATAAACTCTGGGTAGATTTTAAGGATGTAAATAAAAAGAGTTATAGGTTCTTCTGGAAATTATATATATATATATATATATTTTTCTGTATATATATATATATATATATATATATATATGAAATATGTATGCATATTACATGTGCACACATATATACATATATATCTGTACGTAAATATACATATATGTATCATCCATTGTAAATCTTTCTCTGTGCTATGTTCAGTGTATTTGTCAAATACTTCTGGTAGATATTTTAATAGAGTGATTAAATAGATATATTTTCAGGGTTGAGAAAGCAAATGAATATATAAATGTAAAGATCAAAAGAGTGTTTGCAGCAGAGATACCAAACACAACTGTTGTACAGAAATGACCAATACGACATATATAGATTATAACACTAGCATATCTCATAGACTGTGGAGCTGAAACTTGCTGAATCAAAGAAAGTTCTGAAGTCTTATTTTATTAAGATACCTCCCCTACAGCAATGCCTACAAAAATGACATTATTAGCTGCAAGACTAGAGGTAGTTAATGAGGATTAATGTTGATATTTAAGTGTAACACTGTATTCATCTAGAAAAATTTCATCCCTACACTTCTTTCTTCAGATATTATTTAGTATATGAGTTCTTCTAAAATTATCTCAGTTTTGTATTTAATATGTTTAAACACATTACTATTAGAGGCATTTTAAAAGAATGTTATAATTACTATCATTTATTCTGTTCTGGTTATTATCCAATATTATAAACACAACAGATCACAGAGAAAGAAAGTGAAGAGATTGAAGAAGAAAAATGTTTTACTCAGACTGAATATTTTGAGATAAAGTAATACTGTGGATCTTCAGACAAAATTTTCACTAACTGTAATTGGAAATTGATTTTAATTTGCTAGAGTAAGGCTGGAACACATTAAAAATTTAAAGTTGGTCAATATTATATCCATTTATCAGGTGACACAACTCCTTTATGTTTATAATTTAGTTGGAAGTACACAAACATGCATTAACAAATTGCTGGGTAAATTCATGAAAAATTAAGAGCAAGCATTTTTATACATGACACCAAAATTCACAGTTAAATTTCATGACAATACGTTAA
The DNA here is from genome assembly GCF_004785775.1 of Grammomys surdaster. Classification (NCBI taxonomy): domain Eukaryota; kingdom Metazoa; phylum Chordata; class Mammalia; order Rodentia; family Muridae; genus Grammomys; species Grammomys surdaster. The sequence continues at coordinate 8,331,766 of NW_021604658.1, read as the reverse complement.
CACACAAACAAGATACAATACACTTGCCACTTGACCTGCATTTATATATAATTCACACATGTATATCTATGTATATCATATGCATTTACACTAGATTTGTGTGTTCATTAATGTGCACATATATAGCATATTTTTCATCAGGATGGGCTACAACTTAATGAACAAATTACAAATTGAAAATATTATGATAGCAACATATTTGATAGAGCTACCCTCTTGATTAATTATGATAGTTAAATGTGTTTTAAAAAGTCACACCAAGGAATGATTTGGGAATTTTACCTAAAATTAACCCTGTTGTAATAAAGTACTTAGAATTCAAGAAATTTTTGGTATGTGGTAGAATATACTCTCTTGATCAAGTCTACTTTTTGAATGTGAACTTAATCTTGCTACCATTATCTAGTATAGTATACAATAATCAGAAAATAGTACATGTTATTGGCACAGATAAATATCGAAATTCAAATTTCTAAGTTTAATTTTACTGAACACTTGGCACTTTTACACAGGAAAATGATCACCGGTTTACATGGACCTTTTAGGGATTAGATTAGGGTATATACCTAAACTGGCAAGTAGACTTAAAGGAAGCTGAGGAAATGTCCATACAGAGAGTACCAAATAAGGATTACAGCATTATACAGAAGTATATTTTGAAATGTATTAAATGAAACTATCCTTGAATGTCAACTAATTTTAATATGAGAATCAAGGCCATTGAAACCTCATAAGTAATTAAAGCACCCAATAAAAGGAAGATAGACAATAGAGTCTTGTATAAACTCCATGAAGACATACTAACTTTGTTAATACATCAAAAGATTAAAGAGAAGCACCATCAGTATCACACAGACAAAAATAAATGCAATATGCATTAATTAAACATAAAAGTTGGTGTAGTAAACCCAATAGCAGTTATTGGATCGTTTTTATCCTAGAAGTATGGGAATATGCGGGAGAAGCAAGAGTTCGGTCAACAGCAATCACAGAGTGAAGCTTTGCTTTAGGGAACAACACAAGTAGAGTTGTTACTTACATTGCATATTAAAGTAGTCTGCTTTGCCTAGTATCTGTTCTTGTTATTTTACTTAGAGAAAATGAACCTCATTGAGCTAGTCAAAAGATACATAGTGCTAAAGTCGATAGAATGTACAGACTGTGGGACAAAGCAGGAGGATCCTGTCATGAGGTACCTACACATTAAGCAAGATGAATTTTTGGGTCCCATATTGTCATTAACAAGGGATTCCAGGGAACACAACACTAGAATTAGTGTGGCAGTGCCTGGGACAGGGCATCTGTGTTCCTGTTTTCCCTTCAGTGTCTGTAGGCTTTAAGTGTCTTCTCAGAGTCTCTGAGCCTGGCGTATAGTGCTGAAAAGGAAAAGGGACCCTGTATCAAATTTGATAAAAATTCAAAAATGACACATGAAGTTGTTTTCTGGAGTATATGTGTATACTATCTATACTAATGTGGATGGATGGGAGGAGGAGGAAGAGAAGGTGAGAGAGAGAGAGAGAGAGAGAGAGAGAGAGAGAGAGAGAGAGAGAGAGAGAGAAAATACTTTCCCTCTTGTATTGATATGTATACAAACTAATACTTCCATAGATTATTCCTAGGTGATTTATTTCCTTGGAAAACTACATCTTTTATTTCTCTACTTACTATCATTCTCACTACAGCAGATATTTGCTGTAGGAAATCAGAAGTTCTTTGACTTTGGCTGATTGATCTATGTTGGTTTATAAAATGTCTATCAGAAGTTAACATATTCAGTATCTAATGACTTTATATGATAGGATCATTAGAAATTTTGGAAACATAGTTACCAGTGGTAAGTTACGTCTACTTGGTGAAATACTTACTATGTGATTTCACATACATTCACATAGTTACAATTTTAATATGGTGCACTTCTTGCGACAGCATTTAAAAGGGTGTTTATTGCAGAGTCATTGAAGTTATTGAAAACTCTGATTTTAGTTTGCAAAGTCCTTCTTAGCGTGTGCTACTTCTACACATAACTTGCAAGCCTTCCTCTATTTCCCTAATTCATAAGGAATAGAATGCCAGTGTTCCATAGATGCATTGTTCATTATAGGATGGATAGTGGAAATTTTAATTCCTTTGATGTTAAGCAAGTAACGTTTTCCAAGTCTTGAGAATTGGTAATTGCGTGTTGTAAATAACTTTTTTGGAAAATCTAATATATGTTAGGCAGTTCAATACAAATTTAACTCAGAAGGTAAAATGACTCTGGTAAAACATTTCTGGGATTCTAGCAAGTTCTGTTTAACATTTAATGCACTGCCTGGTTCACAGTACAGCAGTGCTTAGGATTGTCCAGCTTATACCCTTTGTATATTCAATCGAGGTGCTAGCATACGTTATGAAGATTAAAACCCAAATGTAATCTATTTTGGGAACTATTCATAACCAGAAGCTCACATCTGCATAAATTAGAGCTCCAAAATCATGTCATACATATTTTATAGATAAGCTATCTTTTCTCAATACAATTAAACCTACTAACTCAATGAATAAATTATGTTTGATTTTGTCATTTTGACCTATGGGTAAATATATATGTGTAGCTAAGTCATAATTTAGTTATGCATTTTCTTGTTCATTTCCTACTCTATAATCTTTTCTCTTATTTGGCAAAAATCAAGATAATGTGGTGTGTGCTCAATGGCTCTCTGGCCAACTGTCTCATTTGAAAACACTGTCAAGGGAATATTTAAAACTCTAAAAATGTCATTACTCATGGAGCCTAACACATTTCTATCCTCATTTACTATAAGAAACAGAAACTTAATTTTCTGGTATGGAGTCACTAACCATATGGCAATTCTTAGCAGCCCGAGGAGGCTGAGTTTAACACTCTGGCCACAAAAGTTGTCACATAACCCAGATCTGGCCAGTTAGATTCTATAGTTTAATACAGTGGAGTACAAAGCAATCTTGATCCAAGTTGAGCCAATAAAGTCACCTTCTACCTTTTCTAAGTGATATTGGAAACAAGACCTTTTGCTCTGCCTCTTATTAGTAGCCTAGTAAGTATGAAGCTAGTATGAGCAGTCTTTATAAAAGTCCATTGAAATTGAAGTCTTCTGGGTGCAATAGGGTTGATACACACAGAACTCACAGAGACAGGGACAGCATGCAGAAGTTAAAAACAGATACAAATCCAACATTTAGAAAAGGAATTCGACACAGAATCCCATTACTAACAAAGATGCTATTTGTAGTTGATATCTACTAGGAAAGGGAAAATAAACTCCAGGGGAATGTGACTGGATATTAAAACACTTCAGAATAGAACCTATGCCCAGGAGTAATTGATCAACAAAAATGTATCATACACGTGTCTGTGTGCATGTGAGCTCTCTCTCTCTCTCTCTCTCTCTCTCTCTCTCTCTCTCTCTCTCTCTCTCTCTCTCCCTCTCTCCCTTCCTCCCTCCCTCTCCCCCCCTCTCTCACATGTGTTTGTTTGTGTGTATGTGTTGGTAATTTTTTTCATACCACATTTTTATGTTTTGATGTTGATTTTTTTTTTAGATAGAAAAAGAACAAACATAAATTTAAGTTGGTAAAAGAGGCAGGCAGGGTCTGGGAAGACTTGATCTTTTTCCTAATTTGTATGTTGTCATTTTTGTCCAATTAGCAGTATCCTTTATCTTGCAGAAACTTTTGAGCTTCATGAGGCCACATGTATGAACTGTTGATCTTAGAGCCTAAGCCATTTGTATTCTGTTCAGGAAATTTTCCCCTCTGCCAAAGTATTTGAGGCTATTTCCCACTTTTGCTTCTATTAGATTCAGTGTATCTGGTTTTATGTGGAGGCCCTTGATCCACTTGGACTTGAGCTTTGTGCCTGGTGATAAATATAAATCAATTTGCATTCTTCTACATGCAGATCGCCAGTTAGACCAGCACCATTGGTTAAAGATGCTTTTGGGGGAGGTAGAGGGAGAGAGGGACGGGGCAGGGATACTCCAGGATTGAGTGTGGGAGGAGACAGGAGAGAGGCCCAGGGAGCCAGGAGAATAAATGGAGATGTATGGCTATTGGAGGTGTGGGGTGAGGGGAGTCTCTGCAGAGCCTAGGAGACCTGGGGTGTGGGGGCACCCAGGACTCTTTGTGTGTGACCTTAGCTGAAATGCCCAATAGTGGAGAGGTTGAACCTGAAGAGTCACCTCAATAGATAAATTCGGTTCCTAGTGGAGGGATGGGGTTACCAACCCACCTTCAAAATCTTTGAGCCAGAATTGTTCCTGCCTAAAAGAAGTACAGGGACAAGAATGGAGAAGATACTGAAGGAAAGGCTGTCCAGTGACCAGCCTGACTTGAGTTCTATCTCATGAGTGAGCACTGAACCCTGACACTATTATTGATGTTGTGTTGTGCTTGCAGACAGGAGCTTGGCATGGCTGTCTTCTGAGAGACTCTACCCAGTCTCTACCCTGAGAAACTAAATCAAATGCAAATACTTACAGTCAACCATTGGAATGAGGCCAGGGCCCTTATGGAGAAGTTAGAGGAAGGATTGGAGAGCTGAAGGAAATGTTAACATTATAGGATTCCCAAACATGTCAACTAACTTGAACCCCTGGGAACTCCCAGATGTTGGACCTCAGACCAAGGAGCATACAGGGTCTGGTCTGAGACCCCTGGCACATATGTAGCAGAGGGCTGCCTTGTCTGGCCTTAGTGGAAGAGGATGTGCTTAGACCTGAGGAGACTAGATGCTTCAGGGAAGGGGGATGCCCAGAAAGAGGGAGTACCCTCTTAGGTGTGAAGAGGATGGGGTGAAAGACTCTAGGAAGGGGAAACGAAAGGGAGAAATATTTGGGATGAAAAAATAAAATAATTTGTTAACAAAATCTACACAACTACACATTGACTATAATTGCTATGCCATGGATGGCAATGAGTAGGTGCATTGTGATTTAGGGGAAAAAATGGAGATAATGACTCTAGATGCAAGCTTCTGAACTGCCTGTGAACTGCACTGCTTACTTTCAAGGTTTTAGTAGGTGGTTTGTTTCAGAACTATGCTGTTTCTGCAAACTCATTCCAGAGTAAGGATTCCTGAAGTAGCGGTATAGGGCATAGCTCAGTGATAAAGTGTATCCCTAATATATACAAGGACTTAGCTGGGTTGAATCCTTCAACCAAGCACATACAAAAAAAATGTGAAAATTACGTCTATGTAACTTTAGACCAATTTGCCTGATAACTCTTTTCCACCAAGGGAAAGATCTGCAATAAAATCTATTTTCTGGCAAGTAATTCTATCTCTTCTGACACTACAATGGTCACTGGATCAGGACAGCCCCTTATCTAATATTTTTCTGATTAAACTGACAGGAAAGAAAGGCTGTATTTGTTTCAGTTCCTAAGGCTGAGGGGAAGTCTGGTCTAAGACACGCAGGCTAATCTTAAAGGGTACATCCAAGTACAAGTCTACTGAAATTATTAAGGTGTTTCTCCTAAGAATCCAAAGTCTCAGTTACAAAAAAACCCCATATTTTAATTATTTATTTTGGGAGAATCTATATTTTTGAGTTTATATAACTGCTTAGTTCTCTGCTTCTGTTTGCCTGGACAGGTGTGGGTTGGCAAGGTTTGGGTCAGACAAAGAGAAAAGTGTGTACTTTAGAGAACAAATAATTGATGATTTCTGTGCAGTGCTGTGGGACTTCCATAAGCACTGTATGCATCTTAAGGGTTCCTTTCCTAGCCACAGCTAAATAAGCTGTTGAGTTTTTGTTTGTTTTTTTTTTCCCATTTTCACATAGCCAGGTGACAGAAAATGTGAAGAGATCTGGTATAAAACTTCTTAAGTTTAACAGTTATGAGGATGACTGGGCAAAATATATGATCTTAAGTGGAAATTCTCCAAAGTTGCAAGTAAAAGGGGAAAATGACAGAAGAACTTCAAGAACCACACACTTGGGCTTTCACATCTTGTCCGAAAATCTGTAGCCTGGGGACCTGACTCAGCAGAGAAATGCCACCCACAGTCACCACTGTCTCCACAGTTGTGAACTCCCCTGTGTTCTCTGGAGTCTTCCAACAGTACAGTCAATACCCAAGTCTCTCAGATGGAAAACTGAATTTTGTGGAAATAGAAATAAAACCATGTTGTATTAAAACAAAAGAAAATAAAAGAAACAAATATGTACTTTTCTAATGAGAGACAGAAAGGTGGTGGATCTCGATGGGAGGGAGCTGGGAGGCAGGAGGAGGAGGAGAAGGAGGAGAAGGAGAACCTGTAATCAGGATATATTATGTGAGCAAAAAAATCTATTTTCAATTAAAGAAAAAAATGAAAGGAGAACCAGGCTAGCTGCCATTTTAAAAGAATTTAAAATTATTCCTGATAATAGCTAAGTCAAAAGGTTGCATGAAGAACAAAAATGTTGTAATATATAGTTCTAAAACTGTATTTGTCAGGTAATATATACACACAGATAATGCGGGACAGTGTCATAAGCTCTCTCTTATGGAACAAACCCGTGTCTCTCCATTGCATCATTTTAATCTTTTGCTTATTGAGTTGAAATTCACAAAACACATCTAGCCATATGCAACTCCCTGGAGTTTAGTACATTTATGATGTTGCTAGGTTTTCTTTCTGGCATTAATTTCTCTCAAGCCTAAAACATTTTGATTATCCACCAACAAAATCCAGGATTTTTCAAGCAGTCACTATTCGCCACTTCCTGCTCCCTCCAGATCCTAATAGTCACCAATGTACAATGTGATTCTTTTCATAAAGGTCAGTTTCTGATAAATATTCAATATACTTAGAGTTACATAATGTATACTTTGTTCCTGACGTCTTTCATGTATTATCTTTTTCATGCTCGTGTGTGTGTGTGTGTGTGTGTGTGTGTGTGTGAGAGAGAGAGAGAGAGAGAGAGAGAGAACTTTATTTCCTTTTGTATATACATATTCCACTTGAACTGTGTGGTTATTTGTATTTTCAATTACTTTTTTTATTCCATCGACTTTAAGTTCCTCAATTTCATGGAATGTTTGGAATGCTAGCTATTGTTTTGCTACCCTGTCATTTTAAAATATTTGCTCTAATCTTCATTTTATCTTTACTTCTTTTTGGCTTTGGCCATAATTTTCTTCTTATTTTTTTCTGGTTCTTTACTGTGTCAAGACAAGGTATTGATTTGACATATATCTTCTTTTTTAATGAAGACATTTATAGATACAGATTTCCCTCTAGGCTCTACTGTTTCAATATTGAATAAACTTTGCTATGTGGCATTTTTCTATCATTCATCTTTAAATAGTTTTAAACCTTTCCTGATTTATTCTTTGACCCATTCATTGATTGACTGTGTTGTATGATTTCTACTTGTTTGTGAATTTGTCATTCTTCCCTTTGTTATAATTTGTAATTCAATTCAATTTCGCTAGTAGCAGAAATTCTGAGATACTTTAGTATTTTGATGCTGAGATGTGCTGTTTTACACAACACAGGACTCATCCTGGAGAACATCCCATCATCAAAAAATGTATGTCCTTCAATATAGGAGCAGAACACTCTTTGATAGGAACAGCTGGGTTCTAACATCAAGAATTCTCTTTATCCACTGAGCTTTTGTTATGTTCTGCTATCTATTATGAAAACTGAACTAATAAAATGTTTCACTATCATTGTAAAATTATCTCCCCTTCAATTTTACAGTGTATATATTCTTAATAAATTGACCTTTCAGATTTAAAGTCTGTTTCTAAATTAACATACATACCCTTGATCTTTTGTGGTTATTTTTGGAAGGCAATGATACTCTAACTTTCAATAATTTTATATATTGACATTCAAAATGTCCCTTAAAAATAGTTGTATACTGTAATTTACTCACTCTTCAAGCTGGTCTCTTTAAGTTGGCAAGATTGATGGGTTGACTAGAAGTGTGAATTTGTTAACACATACCTTCTTTTGTCTTTTGTTATATGTTTTCTGTATATTTTAAAAAATTTGATCCCTCTGTTTCTAATCAATTTAATTTTCCTACTGTAATTTTTATTTTTTTATTATTTATTGATTAATTTTTACACTCCAGATTTTATTCCCCCCTTTGTCGACCCTCCAACTGTTCCAAATCCCATACCTCCAACCTATACCCTTGTCTCCACTAGGATGTCCCCACCCCCCACCCCACCATCCCCCCACCTGACCTCTAAACTCCCTGGGGCCTCCAGTCTCTTGAGGGTTGCATGCATCTTCTCTGATTGAACACAGACCCGAAGTCCTCTGCTGTGTATGGGTTGGGGCCTCATATCAGCGGGTGTATGCTGACTTTTAGGTGATAAAGTGTTTGAAAGATATGGAGGTTCAGACTAATTGAGACTGCAGGTCCACCTACAGGGTCGCCCTCCTCTTCAACTTCTTCCAGCATTTTCCTAATTAAACCACAGGGGTCAGCATCTTCTGTCCATGGGTTGGGTGTAAATATCTGCATCTAACTCTTTAGTTGGGTCTTCTGGAGGCAGTCATGATAGGTCTGCTTTTATGAGCACTCCATAGCCTCAGTAAATATTGTCAGGCCTTGGGACCTCATCTTGAGCTGAATTCTACTTTGGGCCTATCGCTGGACCTTCTTTTCCTCAGGCTCCTCTCCATTTCCATCCCTGTAGTGTTTTCAAACAGGAACAATTATGGATCAGTGTTTTGACTGTGGGATGGCAACTGTCTCCCTCATTTGTTGCCTTGTCTTCCTGCTGGAGGTGGGCTTTGTAAGCTCCCTCTGCCTACTATTGAGTATTTCATCTAAGGTCCCTCCCTTTGAGTCCTGAGAGTCTTTCACCTCCCAGGTCCCCGGTGCATTCTGGAGGATCTCCCCAACCTTCTACCTCCCTAGATTCCCCATTTCCATTCTTTTCACTGGTCCTCAGGATTTCAGGCCTTTTCCCTCACCCAATACCAAATCAGATTCCCGTGACTCCCCCCAAACCCTTTCCCTCCAACTGTCCACTTTCCCTCCCAGGTCCCTCCCTCCAACACCCCTTGTGATTTTTATTGCAATTTTATTTTTTTTTGTCTTTGAAGCTATTTATTGAAGGTTATTCAATTTTAATTGTTGAATATAAATTTTAATTATTAAGTTTGAAATTTAAATAAAATGTACATGTATAATCTCATTAATAATGTAACATTAAGGTTGTCTCTTCAGGTTCTAGTTCTTCACTGTTGGGCATTTCAGCTATGTCATCCCTATTGGGTCCTGGGAGACTCTCACATCCCTGGTATCTGAGACTTTCTGGTGGTTTCCCCAGTTCCTCAACCCACACTGCTGCATATTTCTATTCATTCCCCTTGCCCTCTGAGCTTCTCTGCTGTCTCCACCCATACCTGATCCTGTCCCCTTTTGTTCCCCCCCTCACCTCTCCCACCCAGGTCCCTCCTTCTCTCAGCCACCTGTGATTAGTTTGTTCCCTTTTCTAAATAGGATTGCAGCACGCATACTTGAGCTTTCCTTCTTGTTAACCTTAATATGGTCTATGAGTTGTATCATGGGTATTCTGAGCTTTTTGACTTATATATACTACTCAGAATTGTTCCTGTCCAAAGGAAAACCAGGGACAAAAAATTGGAGCAGAGACTGAAGAAAGGACCATCCAGAGACTGTTCCAACTTTGGATCCATCTCATGCACAAACGCCAAACCCTGACACTATTGTTAATACCAAGATGTGGTTGCAGACAGGAGACTGCCATGGCTGTCCTCTGGGAGACTCAGCCAGCACCTGACTAAGACAGATGGAGATATTCACAGCTGACCACTGGACTGAGACCAATGGAGGAGTTAGGGGAATTGCTGAAGTGACTGAAAGGGATTGGAATCCCAAAGGTATAACAACAGTATTAACTAACCAGATCCCTCAAGAGTTCCCAGAGACTAAGCCACCAACCAAAGTATATACTTGGGCCGGTCATGGCTCCTGTTCTACATGCAGCAGCGGACTGACTTATCTGGTCTCAGTCAGAGGAGATGTGCTTGGCCCTGTGGAGGTTTGATGGCCCAGAGACGGGGGATGCTTGAGGGGTGAAGTGGGAGTCGGGGGGTGAAGGAGCACCCTTTTAGAGGCACAGGAGAGGAGGAATGGGGTGGGGGATTTGTGGAATGGGTACCAGGAAAAGGGACAACATTTGAAAGGTAGATAAATAAAATAATTAATAAAAAAATAGTATAGCATTGAAATACAACATAGATTTAAAATGATTTGTTTAGTTTTAACTATAGGTATATGTGTGTGGTGCAGTATATGTTGATGTGTTCAGGTGTTTATAAGCCAAAAAAGGGGTCATAGGATTCCGTAGAGTCGTAGCCAGGTATGAGATACAAAAAAAGAGTACATGGAAACAAATATGTATATATATATATATATATATATATATATATATATATATATATATATGTGTGTGTGTGTGTGTGTGTGTGTGTGTGTGTGTGTGTGTGTGTGTATCCCTTTCTGCAAGAGAATATATGCTCTTAATCTTAACTGCTGGGTCATCTCTTCAGAACCAAATCACAATTTTTTTTATACTTTTTTCTCACATTTTCCCCTGCACCCTTCCCAGTTCCACTACACACACATCCCTTCTTTCCCAGATCCTCTCCTCCTCCATTTAACTCAGAAATGCGTAGGCTTCCCAGGGATATCAAATGAACATGGCATAGCAGGTTACAATAAGCCTAGGCACAAGCCTTAATATCTAGGCTGAACAAGGAAAGCTGGGAAGAAAAGGGTCACAAGAGCAGGCAAATAGTAATAACATACAGATTATAAAAGTATATAAAATAGGAAAGATTATATAATACATAATTCAGTGAAAAAAAGATTTGGCAGTACCATTTGGTAAGATTGACTCATTATGTGAACAAGAGAATGTGTTCATAGTTAGTTCTAATGAGTTAATTTAAAAATATAAATAAGAAAAATAACCATGATAATTGCTAGCAGTGACAGGAAGAATTCAGGACTCAAATACTGGAAGAAGACCTGCTGTTCATCCTTCATAATTCTGGATCATGTGATTTTACCATGTCACTTAAAATACCTTAACTAATAATAAATAACAAATCTCACCTGACCTAAAATCCTTGTGTGTGTGTGTGTGTGTGTGAAAACTTTTATTAACTTTCTTCTTTGTCATCCATAACTCCGAGTATAAGCATTAATCTATATAGTGCACTCCAATATAACGCTGTCTTGTTATAGTCCAGTAATTGTGATCATGCCCCTACAATCTCATGTGTCTTATGACCTGCTAGGTTTATCTTAGCATAAAACACCTATATCATAGCAATCTATGAGCTTATAGGTTTTGAGTTATCTATTGAGTCTATTGGGATTGCCTGTGGGTATGCTTAATGACTGCCTTGTTCCTATAAACCACAACTAGCCCATAGTACATCAGAAAGTGCTATGATCTTATGAATCCCTCCCCAGTCCGTGATTGATTTATGATGGGCCTAACTTTCTGTACAATCAGTACTTGCAATTGCAGTTGCTATGAGATTATGATCCCAACAACTGTTCATGCCTAGATGGAAGCATTTCTCAAACTTTCTCCATATCCCCTGTTGCTTATTTATTTTCCTTTTGCCTTTTGTTCAAATGTGTTTCCTGATCCTAGCAGTGGCTAGTATAAACGTCTTTTGGGCTAAGCATTAAGCCATCTTTTACTTATTCTTAGCATACCAATGATTTCCATATTCATTGTAATTTATTGCAAAAATACACTTCTTTGAGTGAGGTTGAAAGTGCCATTACTCTGTGAGTACAAACATAAATATTTAAAAAATATTTTAAAAACTGGATTTATAGTAGTAAGCATGAATCTGACCCCGTGGAGCAGACTTGAAATCATTCCACAGCTTCAAATCCCTCATTACAATTTTCTAGTAAGTTTTGTCATTTCAGCTTTTTTATTCATCATTTCATAATTTCTGAAATACTTTATACTTTTATATATTCATTGTTCCTTTTACTTCATCCATTTGTCTTTATGTAAACATACTCCATGCCACCGATTAAAACACTTTAAAATGGTAAAAATTACGTACATAGTTACTCAAGGTTATTGTTCATTAAATTTTTGTTGACATGGGTGAGCTTTTCTTTATTCTTTGAGTTTTCACTTTTGTCACAAACTAAACTTCACCAACATATTTTAATTTAATTTTGTTTTTAGCTGATACATGAAAATATAGTAACTGTGACTATTAATTTTATTCTAAGTGATGTTTCATTGTTCAATGTTTTATTGGATTAAACATGTTTTGCAAAACCCTTTGTTCTTTTCTTACATGTGCATGATCACTGCCATTTCTACAGGAAACCAGAGTACCAAAATGTCTCAATACAAATTTAGTAAGCTAAGTACCCATTGATCAAGTTATGCCTCACCCTGTTATCTCCTGCCCCTCTCACCAATCTCTGGACACAACCCTTCTATCTTCAGCCTCTATATCAATCATACTTAAGCTGTTCACTAGGAAGCTCATATAGTCCTTTTCTTACCATGGGATTTATTTCATGTGGTATCACAGTCATTAGATCTATCCAACTTGCTACAAGTGATTGGATTCAATTAGTTATTATGACTGAATATTATTCCACTGTATACATGTACCACAGTTTTGTCCATTTGCTAACTTTGAGCACATCAGCTGTTTCCATGTTCAGGTATTGTGAGTAGCATGGGAGAACAGATGTCCCCTTATCAAAGTGATTATGCTTCCTTTAGTCATCTACCTAGATTGTCAGGGCTACTTGGTAGCTCTGTTATTAATCTTTCAGGTACTTCCATATTGTTTTTCATAATGACTATACTTACTCAAATTTGTACAAATAGTGTGAAAATGCTTCTTTTTTCCTGAGTCTTATTCTTCTAGTTATTTCCAGGGTGAATTGGTATGTTACAATGTTTTAGTTTGTTTTGGTTTAGCTGATGATTTAACAGTGTGGAGCAAATTTTTGGGTGTCTCTTACATATTAGAATGCTGTCCTCATAAAACCTTCAATGTTACTTTTATTTTTGGTTGTTTGCTACAGCTTGTACCAATTTGTTTAATGACTTTAAAATGTATTTAAAATGTCAGTGTTCTATGCCATACATAGCATCAGGATTCTGTTTTTGGGTTTTTTGTTTTGGATTTTTGTTTGCTTTTTTAGTAAGAAAACTTACTGTTCTGGCTGTGTACCCAGATTTAATTCCGAGTATCCACATTATTTTGATATAGATTTCCTCTATCAACTAATGTCAAAAGATGGAAAGGTAAAGTAGAAAGAAAAAAATCAAAAGAAGAAACACTCTTTCTTGTATTGTATTATTCAAAACTTACTCAGGATGCACATGGTTCTTGCTAAGACTTCATATTCAGCTATTCTGAACAATAAGGATGAATCAGTGCAATAGAAAAACATTTTTAGTTGTTTTCTGATTTTCTTTATGTCTTTTTAAAATTGTATTTTCTGAGAGAACCTTAATATATAGCCCAGGCTATACTCTAACTCATGATCCTTTTACATCCATGTCTGGAATGCTACAAGTTCTTAACATCATTTCTACACATTATCAGTCTTGCTTATCTTGTGGAAATGTCATATATGGTATTAACCAATCTCAGCTTCAAACTGGATAGCCTTTTTCAAGTACATCACAGCACCACCATGTAGAATGCAGGGTCTCTTATGTATAGTATATGAGATACTACTGAATCCTTTGATACTGTGCTTTTGGTGGCACAATTTCATAAATACAACCTCCAATTTTAGCACTTAGAAGTAACTTCTCTATTCTTTTCTCAACTCATTTATACACTGAAAGTGCTGTGGGGTTGTTTATTTCCTTTACAGTGTTTGAAAAGTATATTCTCCGTTGTTACTATAACAAGAATTCCAGCCTAGAGGAAACAAAGTACCTAATGCAATATTTCACTCAACCCTTAGACAGGTCAATAGAGAGGGGCACGGTTTTGGACTGGTAAGTTTTACTTTCCTGGGTCTTCAAACTTGGCCAGTTTTACACACCAGGAATGCATTGAACTTTTTCAATTAAAACTTGTACAGGAAGGTATGTTGTGTTGGGAAAATTAAAGGTCTCATATGGCTTTTAAATTATTCTTATCCTTAATTATGAATAATTATTTTTGTGATTTTGCTTAATGGTCTTATTGTTCTTCCAAAACACATGTTTTTTCTCTAACTAGCCTGCTATTTGAACTCATACCAGATTTTATTTGGCATTTTTAGAGCATAGAACTTTGAGTAAGACAAGTAAATTTTATCTTTTGCAAATAATCTGTAATTTCTCTTAAATTATACACTTCAGTAATTACAAGTGGGATTACTTGTAATTGGATTATAAAACTTAAAATAGCTGGATTCTTAGGTATTACTATGTCCAGTTTTCTGAAAAACCTCCAGAATGATTGTACCAGCTTGCAATCCCACCGACAATGGAGGAGTGTTCCTCATTCTCTACATCCTTACCAGCATCTGCTGTCACCTGAGTTTTTGATTTAGTTTTTCTGACTGGTGTGAGGTGGAATCTCAGGGTTGTTTTGATTTTCATTTCTCTGATGACTAAAGATGTTGAACATTTCTTTAGGTGCTTTTCTGCCATTCTAGATTCCTCAGTTGAGAATTTTTTGTTTAGCTCTCTACACCATTTTTAATAAGGTTATTTTGTCCTCTGGAGTCTAACTTCTTGAGTTCGTTGAATGTATTGGGTATTAGCCCTCTATTGGATGTAGAATTGGTAAAGATCTTTGCCCAATCTGTGGATTGCTGGTATTTTTTCCTGATGACAGTGTCCTTTGCCTTACAGAAGCTTTTCAATTTTATGAGATCCCATTTGTCTATAGTTGATCTTAGAGACTGGGCCATTGGTGTTCTGTTCAGGAAATTTCCCCCTGTGCTGATGTGTTCAAGGCTCTTTCCCAATTTCTCTTCTAATAGATTCAATGTATCTGGTTTTATGTGGAGATCTCTGATCCACTTGGACTTGAGCTTTGTACAAGGAGATAAGAATGGGTCAATTTGCATTCTTCTAAATGCTGATCACCACTTAACCCAGCATCATTTGTTAAATATACTGTCTTTTTTCCTACTGGATGATTTTAGCTCCTTTGTCAAAGATCAAGTGACCATAGGTGTGTGAGTTTATTTCAGGATCTTCAATTCCATTCCATTGATCTACTTTTCTGTCTCTGTACCAATAACATGAGGTTTTTATTACTATTGCCCTATAGTAAAGCTTGAAGTCAGAGATGGTGATTCCCAGAGAAGTTCTGTTATTGTTGAGAATAGTTTTCACTATCCTGAGTATTTGTTGTTTTAAACAAATTTGAGAATTGTTCTTTCTACCTTTATGAAGAATTGAGTTAGAATTTTGATGGAGAGTGCATTGAATCTGTAGATTGCTTTTGTTAAAATGGTCATTTTTACTATGTGAATCCTGCTGATTGGGCATGGGAGATCTCTCCATCTTCTGAGGTCTTCTTCAATTTCTTTCTCCAGAGACTTGAAGTTCTTTTCATATAGATCTGGTTAGAGTCACACCAAGATATTTTATATTGTTTGTGATTATTTTGAAGGGTGACATTTCCCTAATTTCTTTTTCTGCCCATTTATCCTTTGAGTAGAGGAAGGCTACTATTTTGTTTGAGTTAATTTTATATCTAGCCACTTTGCTTAAGTTGTTTATCAGCTGAAGGACTTCTCTGGTGGAATTTTTGGGGTCACTTAAGTATACTATAGCATCTGCAAATAGTGATAGTTTGACTTCTTCCTTTCCAATTTGTATTCCTTTGACCTGCTTTTGTTGTGTAATTGTTCTGGCTAGGACTGTGAGAACTATATTGAATGGATCTGTACCACTCTTGGGCATGTACTCAAAAGATGCTCCAGCATATAACAAGGACACATGCTCCACTATGTTCATAGCAGCCTTATTTATAATAGCCAGAAGCTGGAAAGAACCAAGATGTCCTTTAACAGAGGAATGGATACAGAGAATGTGGTATATTTATACAGGAAAGCAAGATGGCCTTAATGGA
This sequence comes from Grammomys surdaster, assembly GCF_004785775.1. NCBI lineage: Eukaryota > Metazoa > Chordata > Mammalia > Rodentia > Muridae > Grammomys > Grammomys surdaster. The sequence continues at coordinate 8,315,664 of NW_021604658.1, read as the reverse complement.
GATGACAGTAGCTGAAATACCCAACATAAAGGAGAGAGAATCTGTAGAGACCATATATTGATTAGGCATGGCCCCCAGATGAGGGATGGGGCTACGCATCCATCTCAAAAATATTAAAACCAGAATTGCTCCTGTTTAAAGGAAATTCAAGGACAAAGAGTGGAACAGAGACTGAAGGAAAGGCCATCCAGAGACTGCTCCACCTGTAGATCCATCCCATATTCAGTCACCAGATACAGACACTATTGCTGATACCAAGAAGAGCTTGATGACAGAAGCCTGATAGAGCTGTCTCATGAGAGACTCTGCCAGAACCTTACCAATACAGATGTGGATGCTTGCAGCCAACCATCAGACAGAGCACAGGGACCCTGATGGAGAAGTTAGGGGAAGAACTGAGGGAGCCAAAGTGGTTTGCAACCCAACAGGAAGAATAACAATAGCAACCAACAAGAACCCCCAAAGCTTCCAGGGATTAAACCAACAAACAAAAAATAAACATGGAGGGACCCATGGCTCATATCTTCCTCCCAAGAAACTCCCTCCGTTTACCTCCTGTGATTATTTTATTCCCCTTCTAAGTACTACTGCATATCTAGGAGAGGATGGCCTTATTTGGCATCAGTGGGAGAGGAGGCCCTTGGTCCTGTGAAGGCTTGATGACTCAGCATAAGGGAAGGCTAGTACAGTGAGGTGGGAGTGGGGTTGGGTGGGTGTATGAGCACCCTCATAGAAGCAAGGGGAGAGGAGATAGGATAGGGAGTTTGCAGAGGGGAAACATGAAAGTGGGATAACATTTGAAATGTAAATATATAAAATAACCAATAAAAAAAGTAAAATAAATAAAAATAAACCAACCAATCAAGTAAAAAAACTTAAAATATTTAATTTGGCTATTTGTAGAAAAATATGTATTGGTCCTAGCTATGTGCTAAAGACATCCAGAGATCTTACTTTCTACCTCAGTAATGCGTATTGTACAGGGAAAAAAATATTGTCATTGATATTAAAAGGGATCTATCAGATAAAGGATGATTTGTTTGATACTGTAGATGATATCTTCATATAAAAAGTGTAATTACAAATTTGGTGGTCTCATATTATGTATTCAAATTTTTATATAACACTTAGGTATTACCTTTAATTCACAGCAAAAATAAAACCAAAGCATTTCTACTTTTACCTGACTTGTTTTTCAAAATGTGTATGAATTCTATTCATAAAAAAATTACTTTCATTTTTAAAAGACTAAAATGATTACTTCTTGGATTGATTAATTTTATCATTAATTTCATAAAATATTTAACTAATTGCAAAACTGACAAAATGGAATTGATAATCCCTATAGCAACATTTTACTACATTGCTTTTTGAGAATCTACAAATCATTTACAAAGTGTATAGTAATGTATTCACTGTCACGCTGTGTAGTAGAATGTTTTGATCAAAAATTTAAATTACCAGTCTTTTTTATAAAATGATCTGTGAGTCTTTACAAAATGAATAGGCTATATCTTTACTGGTTATACATTCATTTATAGCATTTCTAGAATTAGACACTGGCAAACTTTAGAGAGTTCCAAAAATGTTTTATCAAAATTTGCTTGGAGACTGGAAGGTAATGAGGATATAGACCTATCAGGATATAAAGGGGAGGTAATTTTAAGATAAATAGGGTAGAATTTCCAACATTTTGGTCTTCTTATATATGTCTTCATGTCTATTAAAACAGAATTTGAGCTGTTTGGAATATTTTACACTTCCATGTAAAATTAAAGCTTTTTTTCCTAGCTCTGTAAGAGTGGTGGTGCAATTTTGATTGACATTGCTTTAATATGTACATAAGTAAGTATTTATAGACAGTAGGATGCCTTTAATCCTACTAACTCATAAGTATGAAAATCTTTCTGTCTTCTACTTTCTTCAAGTTTCTTCTTCAGTATTTTAATGTTTTCATAACAGAAGTTTTTCATTATCTTTATTGAGTTTATACCTCAGCATTAAAATATGTATTTTGAATGCTTTTCTTTTGTTTTGATTTTTCATGTTATGTTTTTCATTGGTGTATAGAAAATTTACTGCTGTCTAATTACTGCACTCTAAACCAATTTGCCACAGGAGCTTAGGGGAGGATCTCAGAGAAGTTATAGATTCGAAACAATTGGAAATCTATCAGAATACATTGTATAAAAATAATTTTCAATTAAGGAAAAATAAAGAAAACAGAAAAAGAAAGGTTACTGAAGTGTGATGTATTCTAATTTTTAGTCTTCCACTTTGGTGAAAGTATCCATCAGTCATAAGATCCTTGCTGTGAAGTATTTAGGGTATTTTATTTATAGAATCACAACATTAGAAGATATTGGTAAATTGGTATCTTCTTTTTCCTATTTGTATTCCTTTTGTTTCCCTACTTTGCCTTATTATTCTAACCAAGACTTCAATAAATATTATCAAATAGAAGTGAAGACAGTGGATACCCTTGTCTTTTTTTGATGTTAATGAAAATGTCTTGAGTTTTTCAAAAATTTTGAATTGATTAGCATGGAATATTTTTGTTTGTTTGTTTGGTTTTTCGAGACAGAGTTTCTCTGTATAGCCTGGGCTATCCTAGAACTCACTCTGTAGACCAGGCTGGCCTCGAACTCAGAAATCTGCCTGCCTCTGCCTCCCAAGTGCTGGGATTAAAGGTGTGTGCCACCACCGCCCAGCTAGCATGGAATTTTCTATAAAAGAAAGAAGTAGATCCATAATAGGACCCAAATATACCATTCATGGCAATATCACAAAGTTCCTATATTCTAATACAGAGATATTAATACATTCAACATCATTGTTGCTTTATTCACAACAGCCAGTAACTAACCAGTCAGCAGCTGATAAATGGATAATAATCTTGTGGCACATACACATAATTTAATTTGCAGAAAAACTGATACAATTGAAAAAATTATACTGAGTGAGGCAGTACAACTAAGAGAAACAAGACATTCTCTCTCACAAATGGTGTCTCTGACTTCATATTCTTAAATTTCTATGTTTAAGTTAGAGCACCTGGGAGGCCAGGAAGCTAAAACAAACTTCAGGGAGGAAGACAGAATGAGAATTTAAGAAAGGGGACAGCAAATACATGTGCTAATTAAAAACAAAATTTAAAATGTATCAATGAGGGCACCCTGAATGGAAGGACAATGTTATTCTAAAAGACCCATTTTAATTAAACAAAAATCCCACTACCAATTGTAGGAGAACTCTCTACAAGCTCTTTGTCATAGAGGACCCTGCATAGCTAGAGAAAACACAAACTACAACAATTACTTGCCTGGCAATAGTGATGTATGAGTGATGTGAATATTATATCATTTGTCAACAGCTTGTTAATTGGATTTGATGTCTATTGCACCAGAAGGACACATATAAGGTATTATAAATCCTGTCAAAATCCCATTGGTTGGAAAGTTCTAAACATTAGAGGATACATTATTGTTTTGCTAAATGTACACATTGTGAAACTGTCTTCTGAACAATATTTTTGAATGCAAAAATTGGAAAAGCTAACAGCCACCACCAGAGAGGCTTTGTTTGTACTGAGTAGAAGTTAGTAGAGAAGTGAGGAGAATGAGATACTTTTGAATTCTCATTCATAAATGAGTAATTTATACCTTATGTTCCCAGTTAGTGTTCAGAGCACATTACAAAACAGGAGAGAGAAAGAATGCATGAATTAGTGGTTGACAAAAAGCCTGTCAAGCAGTTTTGTCTTGATATAATTGTTTTTAAATTCATTAATTCATTTCAGTTGTGAAGATCTTTACAATATTGATACTCTCAACAACCCATGGAGCTGAAGAAATTGCTCAGTGGTTAAGACTGAATACAACTCATACACAGGACTCATGTTGGGTTTGTAGAACGCAGATCAAGCAGCAAACAATTGCCTGTAATTCTAGCTCCAGGCTATTCTCCACTCTATTTCAGACTCTATGAGAGCCACATGTATATGTGCACACAGAAGCAGAAATACATGCCCTTTATTTCTCCAGAGGAACAACTGACATTTAATGTGTGCTAGGATGAATGTTGTCATGTTCTTCAAAGGGGTAGCCACTCATAAGTTGTTCAAGTTGTTGTAAATATTCACTCAAACCAACACAGACACAGTCATATAAGCAATCATAATTTAACTCAAAGAATCAATAAGTAAGACATGGAAATATAAGGAGACTTGATAGAAAGAAGAATTCGAGGATGGGACATAGAAGGATAACAAAGGAAAGGGGGATTAAGATGACCAGAGTTTAGTATATACATGTAGGAGACTGTCAGATAATAAAAATATGAAATATAAAATAAAATGAAGCCTTCCGTTTTTTTTTTTACTTTCACCAAAGTTAGATAATTGAAGATGTGTTCATTTTTCAGAAGGAAATACACATTTCATCTAGAAAACTATGTTTTTTAATTCCAAACTTCATGGGTATTAATCATTTAAATTGTTTGTTAAGTACACCACTATACATCTTTCTTTGCTTTTTACTATTGTTTATTAAGTAAATTATATTGCTTATAATTAAGATATAAATAATGTGAAGTACATAGAGAGTAAAATAGTTGCCAGACAGAAGCAAATTATCATTGCATAAAACGTATTATTATTGACTTATCTTTGCTACTTTTACAAGCTTGGTATTCCTTAAAGATTAAGAAAAAAAGAAATTCTTAGTGTTAGAAATGGACTTGCTTATTTAGATCTGTCATCTATCTCATCTCCTAGGGAGTTCACAACAGGAAGTATCATGTCTTAGCTTTCTGTTTCTGTAATAAATACCAAATTTACAGAAAGGGTTTATTTCTCTTATATGTCCAATCATAGTCCATCACTGAGTAAAACCAAGGCTGGAAGATTATTTACTAGTTTCTCAGGACCTGCTCAGTTTCTTTTTATACATCCCACAGGGAACTAGGCCCTTAATCAAGAAAATGTGTGCTGACTCACTCAGAGGACAATCTGATGGAGACGACTAGCTAATTGATGTAGTTTCCTCCTCTCAGATAGTTCTCTGTATGTCAAGCTGATAAAAAGCAAACACAGATCACAAACTAAAATTTTTCTATACAAACTGGTAAATTTTTTCTCAAAATTAGAAGGGAAACCAAGCCTGAGGATACAGCACAGCGGAAGAGTGTTTGAGTTCAGTACTCAACAAGAAAGGAAAGGAAACAAGGAAAGAAGAAGAAAGACAGAACATAAGAAAGAGAGAATGGCAGGGAGGGGAGAAGGAGGGAAGGAAGATGTAGAAGGGAAGGAAAGAAGGAAGGATGAAAGAAACAAAGAAAGAGAGATAAAGAAAGAAAAGAAAGCTTTCTGAATCAGTATCTATGCTACTTACATTTTAGTGATACATTTGTTACCTACCAAAGATAAAAATTTCCAAATTGAAAAAATATAATTCATGTGAATAAATACACACAGAACAATGAAACTTCAACATAGACTGAAGTAAAACTGACATAGAAAGAAAATATATTTATTATTTGGTTTTGGTACATGAATAGGCTTCTGTTACCATTACTGGTTTCTGTCTTACCGTGGCCATATAGCAGAATGTTCCAGATCTTTATAAGGGCCTATGATCAGGAACTGTAAGTGTCCCTGATCTCTAGAGCTATGCTGCTTACCGTAATTATCTTCCTTACATAGCATTAATCAAAGTCTCAACAAAATTCTTCCAAAAATATATATTAAACACAATAAATATTTTAATACTTGTTAACCAGAGACTGTTGTTTACCATCATTAAAACCTATGTTTTATTTTCTATTTAGGGGGTGTAGATTTAGGAACATAGAGGAGTGATTTTTTTTTAACTCATTACTTTTCTGTTGCTATGATAAAACATCAAGACCAAGGCAACTTAGAGAAGGAATAGTTTATTTTGTCCAACACTTCTAGAGGGATAAGGTTCCATCATGGCAGAGAACTATGGCAGCAGACAGTATGCTGAGTACCCCTGAAGAACAGCTGAGGGGTCATTTCTTAAATATCAAGAAGACAACAGAGAAAGTAACTAAGAGTCGGTTTAGTTGTCATAGTCTGTTCCCATGTGACAAACTTTTTCAAACAAGATGACATCTCCAAATTTTCCTCAAACATCACCACCAAGGAGGGACCACATCAGATATCTGAGACTCTGGGGGATATTGTTTATTCAAATAACCACAACAGTTACTGGTGCTTTATCCCCTCCTCCTCCTGCTCTTTTTTTCCTTCCTCTTCCTGTTTCGTCTCCTCTTCCTCTTCCTCTTATTCTTCCTACTTTTTTTCTCATTTCTCCTCCTCCTCTTAATTCTATTCCTACTCTTCTTCTTCTTCTTTCTCTTCTTTGTCATGTATGAAACCCAGGACAATGGGAATAATATAGAATTGTTCTAATCCCGAGCTGAGCATCCATCAAAAGACATAATCTGTGCTGAAGGGAACTTAGGAAGAAGAGGAAATAGATAAAAGGAGATAAAGAAAAAGCAAAGAAAATAACTTCTCCATTATACTAACAAAGAATTAAATAGAGAGACATTGGTTATAAACTAATGACATTAATGGGATGGCAATGTTAGATGGAGTTAATTTCCTGTGTATTATATTGTATGTGGGTTTGCTATGGTTCAAGTTGGCCTTACAGACTTACATGGAATCTGGACATCCAAACTCTGTTTTTCAGGCTTGCACAGCTACTGTTTTATTCACTCAACCATATTTTCATCAATTTTAAGTCACTTACTAATGATTGGTTAGGTTCATCTTTGGTATTTAAAAAATAAAAGAATCTTAAAGTAAAATATTGTATACACTTCTGAATAATGTTTGTGTTTTTAATAATACTAACATTTATTACAGCTTGTATTCCATCTCTTCGATTCTCATAGAAAGACAATGACAGAAGAAAAAAATTCAGGGCCCAGAAAACTGATTGAATACTTTCAAGTGTCACAGGGCACCAAGCAGTGTACAGATAATTAGTTGAACCCCAAGAGATGTGATTCCAAAAAAGCATATTTTAGAAGCTCCACTTTGAACTTATCTTTCAGTAGAACATGGATGAGGCAGTAATAGGTCAATCTACAGCATGGTTTTAATGTGCACTGTACTTCTGTTGTTAAATGGCTGCCATCCTTTGATAAGCTACACATTTTCATGATAGACACAATGTACATTTTATTAGGTTACAGGGCCAAACTCAAGATACTTAGAATATTTATACTATAAACTGTGGTTTGCTTGTTTTAAAGTTTAAATTTTTGAGGACAATCCCCTGTGCCTTATTTACAATATTTTGAGAGAAGCCACTGTAATGAAAAGTATATTTCCACATTACATTTAAATCCTGCTCTTCTTGCCAGATGCAATTCTAAATCTATGTTCTCATTTATTTTCAGTGCTTGATACTGTATTCATTGCATAGAGGATTCTTAATATAGTTGCCAATACAGCAGACCAGGCATTGTCCTCAAATTTACTGCAGATGAATCTTAATGCTAACCCAAATATTGTATTACTTTTTATTACTTGTTTGTGTTGCTCATCGATTCTCCCTACAGTGGCAAAAGCTAAGATGCCGCTTAACTCTCCCTGGGTTACCATTTAAAGTTGTAGTTTTATCTATTTTGTTACTCCCAGGTTTGAATACACATTGATTTTAAGTAAGTCCACAGCTTCCTACAATTCTTCTAGTTTACTATATGTGATGCTTAGTATAGCAATATTGATTTCCTAACCAAACATTTTAACTTCACTATGTGAATATATTGAACAATGGGCTTAGGAACATATGTTTCTCTTATTTCCTTCAGATAGTATGCAATGGAAAAATCAGTACAAACTCTAGGCTACCACTAGTAATTTATTTATACGAACCACCTGAAACTCTATTGAAGCAAGCAATAGCATTGCACATCCTGAAATGTTTCAGGAAGGGCTAAAGGCTGAACATCAGGGAAGTGATATGGGATTCTGGGTCTTTCCAGGTTATAGCATAGCCTCTCTCTAAGGTAAACTCTATTCCTTGTTTCTTTGAAAGACTGAGTGTATACAAGATAAAACATGAGAGTTTACTGTGACCTTCTTCTTACCTGAACACATCCTGAGAGAAAACATGCCATGATTTCAGCATTGAAAATCTTACTTGAGAATTAAAGTTGGCAAGAAAGATCTTTGAAGATTTTCTGTCTCTAAAACATGATGAGTAGATTGAAGGTAGAATCCATTCTAATTTGTGGTATTGACTGTCAGTTTTTGATTTCCCACGTAAAGCAATTGACTTTGCCTTATGTTACATACAAGTTGTTATGGTATGTGCACATATATATATTTATGTGTGTGTGTGTGTGTGTGATATGTGTGTATATATGGTATATATCTACACACAGACACACACATATATGGTATATATGATTATATATACACATGTATGTATATATGATTATATACATATACACATGTATGTATATATGTGTAAGTACATATATACACATATATATACACACACATATACCATTTGTATGCCATATGTATGCACACACATACACATATATGTATATGCACACATCATAACAACTTGT
>NW_021604658.1:8277405-8306648 GCF_004785775.1 Grammomys surdaster | reverse complement strand
AGATAGATAGATAGATAGATAGATAGATAGATAGATAGATAGATAGACAGACAGATAGATGATAGATAGATAATGGATAGATAATAGATAGATAGATAGATGATAGATAGATAGATAGATAGATAGATAGATAGATAGATAGATACCATAAAAATGAAGGTTTGTTTATAGAAGGAAGCAGCAATGTTTAAAGTAGCATCCAATTGAAGGTCAAAGTGATGAATCAGAGAAAGATTTGTCAGAATGAGCCAAAGATAGGATACACCCAACTTTCCTGATAACAGCACATGATAGCAAGTCTACTTAAGAGGAGTGGCACAGGGAGAAGAAAGTAGAAATGGGGAGAATCTAGAGTAGCCAGGGAAGAAAAATAGCCATACACAAATTTTACAAATAGCATAGACATGTTGCAAACACTCTTATCAGCCTATAGTTTGTTTTTACAAACAACGAAGTCATAGCATAATTTTCAATATTGTAATGAAAGATCAGTATGTGGGCATATAAATAGGTTGAATCATATCCTTCCAAATTCACATTTTCAAGTCTCATATCCAGTATTTTTGTGATGTAACTGAATTTAAAGAAATAAATACAATAAGACTAGGTCTTAAGAGAGATCCTTACTCAATTGGATTATTTTTCTTATAAAAAGAGACAGTTAAGTTCAAGCAAGTACAATCCAGGGCCCTCAGAAACAAATATGTGATGGAGAAGTGACCCTGGCTCTGGCCAATTTTGGAGGCCCAAAATGAGGAAAAGTTTACTTTCTAAACTGGACCTATTTAAAGGACCACTGTGGTTCATCATACCACTGGTGGACATGTTGGTGGTGGTGGTCTATGCTGCTTCTCCAAACTGCAATGATGCCAGAGCTCCATATGTACTTATACAGCCTAGTCCACTGTCTGATGCCTTGGAGATATCCTTGGGCTTTGCTGCCTCAGTGAGCCATGCTGATGTGAGTGACATGTGTAACCACCTGAGACCATGCTGAGGTTTGTGTTTCTTGCAGCCACTGAGAGCCATGAGTGGATCAATGGTACTGATATGGCCAAGGGTCATGTTGATATCTATAGCCCGTGTTACTACCTAAGCTCATGTGGATGCTTGGGCTGCCAGATGAATCTATGTCAGTGTCTGTTGTCATTGGCGCTGGCCTCTTCCCTTAGTCTGCCCATCAATGACTCCCTTTCCCTGTGACCTATTCTTTGCTTTGCTGCCACCCCCAGCACCAAAGTCCATTTTGTATGTTTCACATATTCACTGGAGCATCATCAAATTCCTAATGGGCAGCCCCCCATCCCACCCCCAAGGAAGCATGAGCCTTTCTCTGCCTGACTTCATGCCAGAAGCCATCAGTCAAGGCCTTGTTATTAATGTTTTCAAGAATTCTCAGATGCATTGGATTAGAGCTGTCTACATCTTTGAGTATGTGACAAACCTAAATTTGACTTTTAAATCTATATTTTTTCTTCCTTTCTTTCTTTCTTTCTCTCTTTCTTTCTTTCTTTCTTTCTTTCTTTCTTTCTTTCTTTCTCTCTTTCTCTTTCCCTTTCTTTCTTTCTTTCTTTCTTTCTTTCTTTCTTTCTTTCTTTCTTTCTTTCTTTCTTTCTTTCTTTCTTTCTTCCTTTGACCTTCCTTCCTTTTTTCTCTCTTCCTTCCTTTCTTCTTCTTTCTCTTCCTCTTCCTTTTTCTCTTTCTCTTTTCCTTTTTCTTTATGAAACAGAATATAATAGTTCTGTACTTACAAGGTTCCCAGGCATCATAGGCAGAGCTCAACTAGAATTAAAGTTCTTTACTCTGTAGGTCTACTTGTGGCATCCTTGACCCCTTGAACTTCCTCATTCCTTCCCCCTACTCTTCTCCAAGACTCTCTGAGCTCTGCCTATTGTTTGGCTCTGGATCTCTGTATCTGTTTCCATCAGCTGCAGAATACAATGCAGTGCTCCTGTCTGTGAGCATTTCAGAGTATCATTAGTAGTGTCAAAGGAATGGAAAAGTGGAGAGGAAGAAGATGTAAGGGTGGAACTGAGAAGAGAGCATGGAAGAGATTGTGATTGAGCTGTAAAGTGAATAAATAGTCAAATTAATAGAGGATAAGATAAAATAAAGCATTTAGAAAAAGAATGAACATTCTTTGGTGTTCTCATGGAAGCTGTCTTGTCTCACCCTTCTGGATGTTGATTAGTCGTGGCATTTCAATGCAGAAATAGTAAACTTTATACTTTGCTATAATTGTCCTGCCTCTTTTCTTAGCAAACTTTATTTTATTTCAAACTATTTTGTTTTATACAATGGTACTTGACATAGAATAAACATTCAACAGACCTTATTTGGTTAGGTATGGCAAGATACTTCACTGTGAAGAAAACCACTTTCCTTTGAATCAACTCAAGTGTATCCTTGATAAGAACGATCATCTAAGACAGACTGACCAGAGAGGCAGCTCAAAGACCTGGCTGCTCGTGTGCCTTTCCATTTTATCCTAAAATGTTCCAAGTTTAAAAATAGCTTACCAAATGAGATTGTGAAAATATAATTAAAAAAAAATGTTCTCCCATAATCACAGAACAAGAAAATTGTGAAAGACAAATAATTTAATTATTGACTAAGAATTAAATGTAACTGTGATCCTCATTGCAGCAGGTAAGATTTCAAACACACGTACAAGCACATTTATATATTTCTGAGATAAATAAGAAATGATACTCCATGGACAGGGATGAATGGCACCATCTTCACGAATCCTAGAGCTCTTACAGAATCTTACGTGGTCTTTGGAGTGATCATCTCTGATTACTCCTTAGCTTTATTTTGAGGAGAAATAAAAATTTTGCATTTCTGTGATGAAAATAATTTTGACATTTGGATTGAGACATGCGCTGAAGTTAGTCTATATTCTTCTACAGGAACTACAGATGCCATCTTACTTGATGTTTACATTTCAAAGAAATGGATGTCAGGTGCTTGAGAAAGAGTTGTTCATAAGGGATTATCTAATTTACAGAAAGTTTTATATACATTTCAAAGAGGAGAGAAAAGACTTATAATTGCAGATTTTTAAAAGTAAATCCTCTAAGGAAAAAAGGAGTGGAGAGCAGTATCTTTGCTTGCAACACAGAAACTTAAGATTCCCATTTTTAATTTATACGCACCTTACAGCTATAGTATAACAATGATAATATAGTGTAATACATGAAATAAAATGAACCCACAGGCAATGGATCACTACTGAAATGTTTTCTCCAGTACAGTTCCTAGTGACTCTTTACCAACTCATTGAATAGTAGATTTACAGTTGATCTATATAGTTACTGTTAAACACATGTATTACTGACATAAATATGCCATTCACAGACTGGGTTAACCAGAATATCCATAGTAGCCTAGTTTGATGTGGATAAAAATAAATTATTTGATTGATAGCGAAGGATGCACAAACTTAAAGAAATTCTGCCTAACTAGGCAAGAAAATGTCCTAAAGAGAAATTGTGGAAATTCCCATTATCTGTAGGGGATTACCTAGCATGTGTAGAAGCTACATTTCTTAACACAGAATCATATGCTTTCAAGAAAGTTAAAAATCATTTGAATTTAATTTGAGTGTAAATGTTACTATGTAAATAGATATATATGAAGGACTTAAGTGTCTTTTCCTTGTTATTTAAACAACACACAGTGATTAAAAACTTGGTGGCCTGCATTTGATCCTTGAAACCGCAGTAGAAAAAGTTGTTCTGTAAGCTCCACACATGTACCATGAATGGCATGCACACATGCTAACTGAAATGAAATTTTAATTAAATAAATAAGTTATATCAATTTAACATATGCTGAAACTAGTATGCACACGTATACATGTACACATACATATATATGTGAGTGTGTGTATGTGTGTGCAAGTGCATTATATATGTATGCACACATAGATATATTTAAGAATGTAAGCATTCAATTTAACTATATCTTTAGGCTAGCAGGGTCTCAGCTTTTCCTTTAATGACTTCTGACCATTAACATGTTGGTTTCTTCAGTCTAGTACCAAAATCAGTCCTTTGAAATGTAAATTATATTTAAGCCACAGCTATAAATTGTTATTGAGCACTAAACCACAAGCTTACTTAGCATGACAGATAGAGAAACATAAAATGAAAATGGAGTTAAGTACAATAGTGTCCAAATTCTGCTTTTACAACTTTATTTTACTAAAATAAATATTTGAAGTTATATAATCTATTTTCTGACAGAAACAAACACAAAAGAAAGGCTCTTACTAACTTTACATCTTTTTCATGATTCAGATAGAAGAATGACTGACTCAGAAGGTATCCTTTCTTGTTTTGTACTTCATTTTTTGCAAAAGCCTCAGAAAATGCATCAGAAATGAGGATATATTGATGAGAGAAAAGGATAAAGTAGGACAAATGAAACTCCTCATCACTGGAATAAAGAGTCTTATATACATTAAAAGTATTAGCCTTTATAGGTTAAAATCTTTATAAATTAAAAATAATAGAATTTCACAAAACAGGCCTCAGAGGTTTTATTTTATTTCTTTTAAATTTTGCTTTAGCATGGCATATGTTACTTTTTAATCTATGATAATTGAAAGATTTATTGTGTATAGTACTTTGGGGTAGCACCTTTGGTCTCTTAGATTCTGCAGGACATCTGTTGAAGCTCTTCTGGCTTTTGTAGTTTCCTTGAAAAGGCAGTGGTAATTCAATTAGGTTTGTTTTATATGTTACTTAGTCTTCTCCCCGTGCAGCTTTTAATATTCTTTCTTTGTTTTGTATGTGTTGTGTTTTGATTATTATGTGTTGAGGATACTTTCTATTCCAGTCCAATCATTTTGGTGTTCTGTATGCTTTTTGTAGGTTTATATTCATGACCTAATTTAGATTAGGGAATTTTTCTTCTGTGATTTTGTTGAAAACATTTTCAGAGCTTTTGAACTAGATTTCTTCACTTTCCTCTATTCTTCTTCTTCTTGGTCTTTTCATAATGTCCCAGATTTCTTGGATGTTTTATATCAGAAGTTATTTTAGATTTAACTTTTTCTTTGACCAGTGTATTCATTTCTTCTATCATACATTCAACACCTGAGGTTCTCTTTTCCATCTCTTGTTTTCTTTTGGTGACATTTGCCTCTATAGTTTTGTTCAAATATTCAAATTTTTGTTTCCAGATTTCCCCCAGTTCATGCATTCTTTATTGCTTCTGTTTCCATTTTAGGTTTTGAACAGTTTTATTTGTTTCCATCCAGTGCTTGTGTTTTCCTGTATTTCCTTAAGTGAGTTGTTCATTTCTTCTTTAAGGACCTCTATCACCTCATACAAGCTGTTTTAAAGTCTTTATTCTTGTTCTTCAGCTATAGATCAACTGTGGTAGAGTTGCTGGGTTCTAGTGGAAAGGTATTGTCCTGGGTGTTACTGACTGTGTTTTTATGCTCGCATCTAGGATAAAGATAAGATGGTTATATGTTTATGTGTTGATTTCTGTATTTGTCTCTGTGGGCTAGGTGTTGTGTTTTTTAGTTTCTGTTTCCTCTATATTGTAGGATAGTGTGGTGACTGTGTGTTTTCTAGTCAGACATTTTCTGTAGATGTGGCCACTAGAGTTCTAGATAAAATGTGTTTCTGGGTATTGGGAGCTGATACCTAAAATTAGGGATAGGGTAGTGCTTTTAGGGGGTTCATAGAACAGAAGAAAGCAGAATGTCTCACCAGGATCTGCTTGTTTAGTATCTGTGGAATGGGGATAGATGGTGAAAAGAGGTTACCCCAGAAAATCTGCTAGGGAGCTGACCATGAGACTTAGAGATTGGATCTAAAGGAATAAAAGGAGTTGGGGAAGATCTATAGTCAACATACCCTACCTGCTTTCAGGACAGCAGTGACCCGTAGGTTGCCAGGGTACACCTGCTTGAGTTGGAGGCTGGGGTGTAGCAACAAGTAGGGTGAGGAAGTTAGGAGAAGAAAGTGTGTAGAATCCACAGGAGAGGTAGGTGGAGCAGAGGTGGCTGTAGCATGTGTTTTGTTATAGAGATAGGAATGGCATGGGGGGCTGGATTTGGGAAAAAAAGAGGGATTGATGGGGTTTTGATTAGCTTACCTGTTTCCTGGCCTGCTCAGAAGGTCTGTCAGCAGGGAATACCTGCTGGTGTTGGAGGTTGGAATAATGATATGAGTAGGAGACAGGTAGATCATAGGAAATGTTTGTTATCCCTTAGGGATATGGTCAGAAATGAAAGGGAGACCTTAACAGGATTTCTGCTACATAGCTAAAGATAAGATCGGGTATGAGTTGGGACTAGAGGAGCTGAAGGAGAGGTAAAGATTTACGGTCAGCCTATCTGTCAAGGGGTGACTTGACAGATTTTAATGTATTGAAATATCTTGGTGGAAATATTTGACAAATCAGATTACATAGCCTAATATGGAATAAGCCTAAGCACCTAGCATTGTATAAGTCATTAAATACAATCTAGTAAGGACATGCACGCATGCACACACACACACGCACACACACACACACACATACACACACACACAATGATACTCAAAAATGTCTTGTCATGTGTGTTAACATTATTTATAATGTTAAATGAAATAAGGTAGGCATAGAAAGTCTCCTAGCATAAGAGTTCACCTTTGTCCTGGAATCAAAGGCATTGATCTCATGAAAGCAGAGAATAGAATAGTGCTTGCTTCAAGGTATAGTAAGGAAAGAAGTACAGGAAAGATCCAGACAGAGTGCTTAAGAGATATTGTCAGGTAAGAAAAATAAATCGGAATGTACTACTATCCTAAAGAATAATTACAATGACAATATTGTATAAAAGAATATAACTACGAGAGGAGAAATGGGAATTGCTCAAGATGATGTTTATCTACAATATACAAAGACAGCCATTAGGCAACATGTGCATAGTTTTATCTACATATTTTCATGAAGTTGAGCTAGTTGTGGAAGTCCATAATCTCGAAAAAACAGGAGGTTAAGGCACAAAAATTTGCAAGTTCAAGCCCACAATACGTTAGAGTTCAAGGCCATCAAGCCTGCCAGGCCTTACTTCAGCTTTGGAGATCTGAGTTCTGGTTCTTACATTTGTATGGCAAACACTTTAACCACTAAATTACCTTCCCAACCTATTAAAATTTTTATCATATAACTAAGATTATTAAACAAATTTGTATTCACTTATTTAGTAAGAGTTGTGTTTTAATTAGTACAATTAACCATTATTCACAATGTCTGCCATGTTTATATAATTATATAGAGCCTCAAGTTTTAATGAGGAAGAGAAAAATAGGCTTTTTTCTTTTGTCCCTTAAAAAATTTACTGTGGAATAGGGACAAAATTTAAATATAAAAGTGGAACCAAAGGGATTTAAAATGACAAACAGTAAGTACTGTGTGAGGAATAGATGATAGGAAGCCACATGTGATGTCAACTTAACTATAGGAACTGGATGTTTTTTCTGAAGTGTTATTTATTCCTGCTTATTGCTATTTACATTTATTTTTCTATGAATTAGCATTTTTATTTTCATTCCATATTTTTGGTGGTTGCATTTGTCTTTTTATACTATTAAAAAATAGGAAAAACTAAAGACAAAATTACATCCAGTATAATGATACACTCAAAAATGTAGGCTAAATTCCTTATCATGAGTTGCTTTCAGTTCAATTCATAGGTGCAACATTTTACTAATGATTTTTTTTTCAAGTTCATGAGCCATTTTTAAAAACGTGCTCATTTCCTTATGATTTATCATACACATTTTCAATATTAACTCTTAGAAGGAATATGGTTTGCAAATAATTTCTCCCTTTTATATATGCACTTTTACCTTGTTGATTCTTTCTTCAGGAAGGCAAACTATTATTGGTCCTGAAGTTGAAAAGCCTTGATTTATAACCAGTTCTGTCACTGGCTGCAATTATATGAAATTAGACAAAGATATTCATAGGGAACAATTGTGATTTTATTTCTCCTATCCTCAAAGTGCAGAAGGAGTGTTTCACTTCCAACTTCCATGAGTCTATCATGACAGTTATTTTTAAGCATTTAAACACGAGTTTCCTGGGTCACTTTAAAGGCAAAATCTTTACCTATAAACAATGTCTGCTCCCTTGCATGAAGGTATTGGGATGAGGGTGATACAATGGAAGTAACCATCCAGTGTATGGGAAGCAATAGAACTCAGCCAGTATACAGGAAGGAATAGCAGTCAGACAGTGTATAGGAAGAAATAGAGTCCACCAGTGCACAGGAAGGAATAGTAGTCAGCTGGTGTACAGGAAGGATTAGAGTCAGCCAGTATACAGGAAAGAACAGCAGTCAGACAGTATACAGGATAGAATAGCAATTTTGGGATAGACTTGTTTTCCTGTCTTGATTAATATAAATCTGAATTCTCAAATTTGAGTAATCCCTATTCCACAGTAATTTTCCATTAAGGTTCCTTGTGCCAACCAACTTACTAGCAAATTTCAGATTTAATAATTGACTACTTACCCCACAAACATTTTCTGCTTGTGGTGTTCAAAAAAATGTCTGCAGCTACTATTGCTCATATGTAATTAATAGATATAACTATGGCTTGTTTCATACATTTAGTGTTCCTAGTATGTATATTATTTCAGGGCTGACAAATTTATACTGAGTATTGACGGTTCACTTCTGGGGACGATTTTTTTTCTCCCACTTTCAGCATTTTTAGATGTTTGTAGTTCTTTGGTCAGAAGTGCGGCCCCATGATGTTTTCCCTTTTATAGTAGTATTTTCATTCCTATACATGCTCTGGTCTGGTTTAGGCATTCATCTTGTTGAAATGAAACTTCCTTGTAATTTCTAAAAGCCACAATCTCACAGCAGATTTTCTGTTCCTCTGACTCTTCCGATTTTCCTAACCCATCTTCTCCAGGGATTCTGGAATTGTATAACAATTACATGAATTAGACCATGTATTGGGTGGTAGAACTTAGAGATGTTGGAGGGAGAAAATGAAAAGGGGAGGAAATTATGTACTTAACTTTAAATTTTAAATAATAAAATAAAATAAAAATAAAGAAGAGATATCTTTCACATGTCATATTTTGAAAATCATGTTCTAAGTCACTGCTCTGCAGATATTATAGCAGAAACCCTTAATCTTCAGTAGAATTCTATGGAGGTGCAACCAGCAGAACCAGAAAGAACTGGCTTTAATTCTAACCCCTATCTGTGTCTTACTAAGATGAAACTTTGCTCAAGGGCTTTTATTTTAACATTTGTTTTTCATGTACATGTGTGCTCTGTTCTCATGAACACAAGAAGAGGAGATCAGATTCCATTACAGATGGTTTTGAGCTACTATGTGGGTTGTGGGAATTGAACTCAAGACCTCTGGAAAAATCAGCCAGTATTCTTAACCACTGAGCCACCTCTCCAGTCCCCAAGGTTCTTCCAGTCTCCAAGGGCTTTTAATATTTGTAGTTTATAGATTTATTTGTATACTTAGAATAGCACTAATAATTTTAGGTAGCTGTTGTAAATACTCTAAAATAGTTTATGTAGAAATGCCAAGCATAGTCTTAGTAAATGCTTGCCACTAAGGAAATAATACTTAATTTCTGCAATATTATATATATCAAGTAGAGGTATACTTCCTTCTTTCAATGTCTTGAATAATACTGTATAAACTATGAAATTTAAATGTCTTAACATTTGACATTAGGTACCCTCTAACCTGCTTCTTGTCTGCTATAATCCTTTGGTTCTAGATATTTTCTTACAAATATACAAATAAGATCTATATCTATATCTAATCTATATCTATCTATATGTATATATTCATAATAACACTACACACACGCATACACACACACACACACACATTCAGACGCAGAAACAGGAATATCAATGGTAGAAAGTTTACTAGAATATGCATAACATTAAATCTTCAAATGCTCAAGACCATCAGGGGATCAAATTTCTATGTATCAAAAAAATGCTTAGACTCTAAGAAATCCATCTTAATTAAAAACATTGCTGCCCCAATGTCTAGATAAAATATTCTACTACTCATTTTTTCATTCCTATTGTTTTGTTTTTTAATAGGAATTGGCTTTTTTTTTAAATAGGTTTTTGATTTTTTGAATAGGTTATTTGGCCTTTTGAACCTCTTTGTAAATTCTCATGTTGATTTTTGCCAATAGTGCTTTAAGATTTGCTGAAGCTTATATCTTTTGGTATAGGAAAATATCTTGCTTTTATTAAACTCATTTTTATAATCTAATATTTTGTTGCTACTTAGCTAAAATAATCTCTTAGAATGTGTGTATTTGGGGTGGATATTACATTGCAATAGAAATCTCATCTTTCAATAACATCTTATAGGCATAATGGCTTTTACAAATTTTGCAATAGGGGGTGAAATCCCAACAAGCACTACAGTTGATGACATATAATAAGCTTTTCTGCTAACTGACTCTGCTGTTCTCTTGCTTTCTTACTACTAGAATACTCTGAATAAAAAGCATTCAGCTACATCACTATTTTATGTCTTATATCATAAAATTTCTATCTCATATTAACATAGGCTATGCAATGCTGGTTTCTTCCCAGTTCAGCTATGGACAAGCCTAGCATTAATTCATAGCTTTCATTGCACAGTGAGTTTTATATTCTCTAAGAAGAATGTTATGAAATGACCCATTTATGATAATATTTTTGTTTGTTTATTTACAATACATTTGTTGAAAATGAACAATGATAAGGTACGTATTAGTTACAAGGATGATCATTAAAATTTTTTGAAATAGAAACAATTTCCTTCCTGATGCTTAGCATTTCAGTTTCTGTTTCTTAAAGGGAGCTCAAAAGAATGAAAAATCCTTGACTAATCCTACAGAATAAAGCAAGTTTTCTAAAAAGTTAGAAACACATAGAAATAGGCAAATAAAATTGACTATGGTGCATTTGGGAAGCTATGAATAACTTGTATATTTATAAGGAAATATCTAGAACTAAAGGGTTATAGCAGACAAGAAATAGGTTAGAGGGTACCTAATATGAAATTAAGACATTTAGATTTCATAGTTTATATAGTATTATTCAAGACATTGAAAGAGAGAAGTATCCCTCCACTTGATGCCCTGTCTTTCTACTGGAGATGAACTCTACAAGTTCCCTCTCCTCATTGTAGGGCATTTGATCTATCCCATAGTCAAAACTCTGACCCAGAATTGTTCCTGTCTGAAAGAACTACAGGAACAAAAAGGAAGAAGATCCTGAGGAAAGGAGGTTCAGTGACAGGCCCAAATTGGGATTCAGCTAAGGGGGTGGGGGGAGTCCCAAGGCCTGACACTATTACTGATGCTATAGCTTACAAACAGGCCTATCATGACTGCCCTCCAAAAGGCCCAAGAAGCTGCTGAAAGAATCAGATGCAGATATTTACACCCAAGCATTGGACAGAAACTGTTGACCCCTGTGGTTGGATTAGGGAAAAGCTGAAAGAAGCTGAGGAGGAAGGTGACCTTATAAGAAGACCAACAGTTTCAATTAATGTGGACCCCAGGATCTCTCAGACACTAAGCCACCAACCAGACAGCATACACCAGCTGATATGCAGCCCCTAACACATATACAGCAGAACACTGTGGGGTCTGGACTCAGTCAGAGAAAATGTACTAAACCTCAAGAGACTTGGGATCCAGGGTGTGGGAACATCTGGTGGGGTAGGGAGGTACAGGATGTGGAACAGTCAGAGGGTGGACTGGGAAGGGGATAAAGTCTGGACTGTAAAAAACAGTTTAAAAAAATAAAAAAAAGAAAGAAGGATATATCATTAATTTTTGTTTAAAAAGATAACAGTGTAGTTTTATTAAAAAAAAAATACTGTGAAGGAAAAACGAGGAACATCTTGGTCATCCAGAAGAAAGTCAACAGTGGAGCCAAGCTAAAGTGTGGAATTCATGAAGGTCACAGGGCAGGTACTTAGAAGGAGGAGGAAGATCTTACAATATAGGAAAGATAGTGAACCTGAAGTACATTGGTTCCCAAGTGGAAATACTTAGAAGACAGAGAGGACACAAACTTAGATAACACTATTGAGGAAGTAACATTTTGCAAGAGTTTGTGTTCTCTTAGAAGGAGCAACAAAATATTCAAGGGAGCAAATATGGAGACAAAGTGAGGGACAGAAACTGAAGGAGGGGCCATCTGAAGACCATTCCACCTGAGTATCCATCCCATGTGCAGTCACCAAAGGTAGATGCTGATGTGGAAGTTAGGAAGTGCATGCTGATAAGACCCTGATATAGATGTCTCCTCAGAGGTCTTCAAGAGTCTGACATATTCAGAGGCAGATGCCCACAACTAGCCATTGAACTGATAATGGGGTTCTCAATGAAGAAGTTAGAGTGAAGACTGAAGGAGCTGAAAGGATTTGTGGCACCATGAGGAGAGCAACAATACCAACCAACCACAGCTCCCAGGGTCTAAACCACCAGCCTGGGAGCACTTAGGGAGGGATCCAGGGCTTCAGCTGAATATGTAAGAGTGGAGGGCCCTGCTGGGCATAGGTGGAAGAAGAGAACCTTGACCTCATGAAGGCTGGATGCTCCAGGGGGTGGGAATTTTGAGGGTGGGGAGGTGGGAGTGGGGGGGGTAGGTAGAGGTTACATCCACAGAGAAGAAGGAGGAGGGGTGAGGGGATAGGGGGTTCCTGGGTGGGTGGGGGATGGGGTAAGGGAACAACATATGTAATGTAAGTAAAACATCCAATAAAAAAAAGAAAAATTAAAAAAATGAAAAAAAAGGGATTTAAAGGAAAAAAAAAGAGTTTGTGTTCTTCCATTTGCCCTTCTACTTTTCTTTCCATCATTGTTTGCAGACTGGGCCAAAGAACTTTTTGCTTCTCCAAACATGCAGACTGTTACTCTTGCTAAGCATGGAATGTATTTATTTGACTCTTCACATGGGCAAGCCTCATGGCTTGCTTTGAATTATGGAAATGGGCAGAAGTAAAACTGGGCATAAGAGGCTCAGTTGTTTCTGTTTTTTGTTTACTTGTTTTGTGGGTTTTGTTTGTGAGTGTGTTTGTTTTGCTCTAGTTTATCATAAAATAGAACGACTTCTAATTGAGAAAGAGAAGGTGCAAAGCCTTAAGAAGTGAGGGGGTAAAGGTCCTTGGAGTCTAGGCACATGGCTACCTCTACTATAGTCAAATCTTTCTAGTCAGCTACTAATATCATAAATTACGACATCTGCACAGTCTTCCTGTATAACAGATTCAAAAGAAAATAAATTGGTAATTGTCAGTTACTCAGGTTTGCAAGAGAAGTTTTGGAATACTGAAGTTTATTATTAACATTAATACTCTTTTTCCCTCCATCTCTTCCTCTTACACTCTCTTACAAGATTATATCTTACAGTGAGATAAAGAGAAAACACTACTATAATTAGTCTTTGTGTATGTTTAATCATTCTTCATTGTAATAATAGATATGCATATTATAAATCCAATCTTCGTATAAAACTGGCAAATGATATTAGAATATTTAAAATCATATAAGAAGTTTAAACATTAAGATTATGTCTTTAAAACCAACAAAGCTTAAATAACTAATAAATGTCCTGAAGTTAACATATAGCTGAGTATAAATTTTACATACTTCTTTACTGACAAATTTACTTTAGTGTGATGTCCCCTCCCTCTTCTCTCCTTCATTCCCTTTTTCCACTTGCGGTTGTATTTTCCCATCTTTCTCATTTTCTCCTGTCTTTCCCTCTCCTCTCCCCATGCCCTCTTTCTTTCTTTCTCTCTTTCTTTCTTTCTCTCTTTCTCTCTTTCTTTCTTTCTTTCTCTCTCTCTCTCTCTTTCTTTCTTTCTTTCTTTCTTTCTTCCTTTCTCTCTCCCCTCTCTTTCTTTCTTTCTTTCTTTCTTTCTTTCTTTCTTTCTTTCTTTCTTTCTTTCATTTTAATTCTTTTCCCCTCTCTAACATAAACTCAATTCATGAAATGTTTTCTTTATTACATATGTTAAAGGAGAAAGCATACGTACTTGGCAAACTAGACATTTTATATTTCAAAGTAATACTCAAGATGTTGTCAAAATAACCCCTGCACACATGATGACTCAATGGTAATGAGCACTGACTGCTCCTCTACAGTGCAAGGATTTGATTCTCAACACTCATGTGGTGCCACAGTAGAGTGTGTAACTCAAGTCCCAGGGGTCCAGTAATGTCTCTGACATCATGGGCAGTAAAGACACATGGCATACTGACAAACACAAGTAAATCGTTCATCTACATAAGTAAAAATAAATGAAATCTCAAACATGTATTTAAATCTACTATGAGCATTTTTAAATTTTTATCTTCTATCATTATTAACATTTCTTTGTAAAAACCTAAGAAACAACAGTGTGCAGCAGCAGCACAGGAACTGTGAGAAATGATGTAGTCTAGTGAAAGCATAATCAATCATGAGGTCAATTTTATTTTTCCATTACACTCTAAGTTAGCTCCTACTACTATATTCTATTAGTCAGCTGATTATATGCATTAATACACCCTACTGTCTCCTTCTAAATCTTTATATTATGTGTTTAAAATCAATTAACAGAATTTAGTACTATTCCTAAAATCCCTAAGGTATTGTGGTTTGTACTGCCTCCCACTCCTTCAATTTTGTCTTTTGTCAAATCTAAATTTATTGTAAGCTTTTACCTTATGTGTTTAATTGCTCTATAACCACAATGAATGCACATTCAGCTCTTCGATGTTTTACTTTCTTCATATTTATTATCAACAAAATAAAATAATAAGTGCAACAAGCTTCTAAATCTTTGACTACTTCACTGGTCATTGAAAAATATGTCCTCTACTTTTAACAGGGGAGAAGTTTAACAGTATTTAGTGGCAAGAACATAAGCAAAGCCAGGAAGATGACTCAGTGTGTAAAGGGGCTGGCTTCCAGGTCTGATGGCTTAAGTACAAACTCTATAAGCCATATGATCAAAGGAAAAAAACTGACTCCTAAAAGTCACCTTCTGAATTATACAGATCATGCCCCATCCCACCATTAAAAAAATAAATAAGACAGATAGCTAAATGAGAGATTTTTACGCTGACTCACAAAGGCTCACACAAACAGATTAATAATAAATATATCATTTTGAAAGAAAATTAACAGTGAAAGTATATTATATGTTAACACGCTGAGGTTTTCTTCCTTTTGATATGTGTGACATTAGGAAGTAGTTTGACCTTTAGGCTTATAAAATTGTGGTGTGTGGAGTCCAGCCTGTTGTTCCCAAAAGCCCATCCAGTGCTAATTCTTGATATTTGAAAGCCAGATTATCTTTTACTAAAATTCACGGTATTCTTTATCCTGTCAAATTTTATTGATGTGTCAGTACATATTTCTAGGGTTGCTATTCTATGGAAATATAAAGAATAGGAATGACAGAGACCAAATTCCCCACTCTTAAAAATCTTAAATTATAGTTGGGAAGTCATAGAGATATATTCTAGAAATAAATTGATCTGCCACTAAAAAATATCGGAGACATCAAGACTAAAATCTTCATAAAGATGAACTCCAAGACTTGATGATTGGGTAAATAAGAAAGTATTTCAGACCTAGTGAAATGTAGGCTAGTTCTGAGGAGTAGGAAATAAACATTGCTAACATAGGAAAGGCACAACACAGATTTAGAAAGGCTGTAGATACACTTCAAAGTGATAAAAACATTGCAGGAGTATATATATGCAAGGTATGTATGTATAAAATCCAAACATTAACTGAATAAAGTCATCTTATCTATAAGTTTATAGAATTAATATGTAAAAATAAAATATTGTTTAAAATCTTATTCCAGATTCCTCAATGTGCAATAAAATTATTGCAAAGTGAGCCAAATGACCTAGCACAGCAGTGATGCAAAAGATCTTGACTGACTTTACCACGTGGTGTTGATGGAAATAGCATTTGATGATCTGGTCTCCACTGGTGTTCATTTCTACTACCCCAAGGAAGAAAATATGCTTTTACATAAATATTAATACCTATGAGCCTTATTCTCCCACACCAACATCATTTCAGCCCAGATGTCTAACATCTGCAGTATATTATTCACATTTTTATCAAGCGAAACGGGAGGAAATGTTTAATTGTATTCTTTTACAGATTTGAATATAAATATGAATGGATTTAAAATTTTAAATGATATTATTTTTCATACTTCAAAGCAATTTGCTTACAGCTATTTTCCACCTGCATAAAAAGCTAAAATAATGAATATTTATTTTTAGATAAATCAAAGTGTTAATTACTTTTAGTTAGTCTTCTCATAATGCTACTTCTACTTTCTTAGTGCATAAAAAGAATACAAGCTCATATTGACCCTCAGACACAAAAGATTTACAGCATTTTATCATTTCTATTTTAATTCACATAATTACCTTTCTAATAACGGGAATATGTTTTGTTTGATTTTATAATGCATGAATGTCATCTTGGTGTTTGTTCTCGTTCCTCTTGAGAAACATAAAAACTGTTTTCATGTAGCATGTACCAAGAGCAGGAGAGAAAGCACTCTTCAGAAGACTCTGAAATATTTACCAAGTCACTCATAATGTTTTAGTTCCTCATAAGAATTGGTTATTAAATTATTACAATGCCACCATGTTGTAGAAATATATTTCATCATTATTGTATTGCTACTATTTTTGACATTGACACATATGCATAATAAAGACCTATTCATAACAAGACTATCTTTGAAACACATAAGAACGTGCAGGATTTTTTACTTTGAATGACACAACAAAATCAGAAAATTAATTTCTTTTACATTTTACTCTATAATTCAAATACTAATTTTTATCCTTAACATGAATTATTTATCCTGGGGACATTGAGAGCTTTCAAAGGTGAATTATGCAATCGTTTAATAAAAATATGTTGCTTTGGTATTAGTTTGGCTAAAACCGATGTAACTAAAGTAGAGAAAGAGAAATGATGCTTCCTGGTGTCAGAGAGATTTCAGGATTTCATGGTAGGAAAGTAGGGTGGCTCATGCATGAGCTGACTCCTGAATAAGACAGATAGTCTATTCACACTCTGGTAGGTAAGTATATTGAGAAGACTCCAGAATCAGGATCAAGTGTGAACTTCAACATCTCTCCCCCAATAATATAATTCTACTAATTAGGCATCCTCTCTTTCACTCTCCTTGCTGTGGTCCCACCATCAGTGCCCTTTGCTAAGTGCACCTTCCTGTGCCATATAGAGTGATCAAAACAGCTGCGTCTCACATCCTGCTCCCTGCCAAGCAAAGGAGCTGCTTTCATACCCTGAGGATGCCAGTGGCCACTGTCACTGGCTGGCTGCTGGGCAGAGCAACCCAGTATAGAGGATGGCTTCAGGTATACAAGCAAGCTACCTGGAATTGCGATGTGAAGCACACAAGGGAGGCTGTCCCAGAGTGAGGCTGTAGGTGCAGGCCCCACAGGGACATCATAACGGAAGAACTCTGCCATGTGCATGATGCTGGTACTTGACCATGAAGAAGGTCTAATCCTTGACACTTGTACTTCTTAGTTCTGGACTGTTGCTTAAAGTAAATAATACCCACCTTTTGAAAAAAAAATAACTCCAAGCAAATGACCAAGTTTTTAAAATAGGGACAGTTCAGACTCAAACCATAACAATGCTGCGTGAGGGTGAACAGTGAAGAATTTTTAATTGTTTAAATCACATACATGCCCTAGCGAAGATTAGAAATATAATTTTAAAGACAACGAAAGATAAATGTAAGTGAGAAAACATGTCAGAGACTGGATGAACAAAGTGTTAAGAAATGTAGATTTGAATTTGACATTAATGAAGTGACATAAAATCTTATGCCCTATGTTTTTTATGCCATATAAAAAAAAGTAAAAATGATTGTCCAAATTGCTTTAGTAGTATCCTGTGTTTTTGCAGAAGGCTAGATAATACAAATAATTCATATTAATCTCAACCCCTAGCAAAATGGTACATCTGAAAGCAGCAAGATTAATTACAGAAACTGGATTGAATGACGACTTAGAAGTGTCAGTCTCCCAGCTTCAGGCTCTAACTACAAACACGAAAATACTACAATCAGTGCAAGAATTGTGTGGACTGAGATAAATGGGTCAGTTGATCAAGCCCTTGGCCACAAGTGTGGGAACCTGAATTCATATCTATGGAATCAATGTAAAACCAGATGTAGTTAACGCACATCTGTATTCCTCATATATTACTAACCTGCACATGAGACTTGGAGAAGGAAAAAATCTCAAGAAGCCCATGGGCTAGCTACATCTGGGTACACAGGAGCAAATAACAATGACAAACTGTTGGAAGCTGAGGAACTATACCTGAGGTTATCCTCTGACCTCCCATATATATGCTTCGTGCGTGTGTGCGTGCGTGCGTGCGTGCGTGCGTGTGTGTGTATACACTTGTCTGAAATGGGTATGATGAAAAACCTCGTTTAAAGACAAAAGATACAAAGGAGAATTAAAAAAAAAACCCAGGAGCTTTGTTTGAAAAACACACATAGCAGTCCAAAGGAGATGATAAAATTTCTTATTATATAATGTACTGCTTTTTTCATTTAAGCCGTAATAAAATAAATTTTCTGTTACTTTTGCCACTTCCTGATGACCACAAATTTATCTGTTGCAAACCAGGAATGAAGATGAAACTCAGCCAAAAGAATAACTCAAATCTAGGATGACAGTAACAGAAGAGATGTTGGGGATTATCGGAGGGAAAATTAAAGCATTGTATAATTGGCTAGAAGTATCTAGAACAGAGTTTTAAAAATTATGGATTATATAATATACATAAGAAGGTTATTAGTTAGGCTTTCTATGACTTTAATAAAACACTATGACTAAATATAATGTAAGGAGAAAAGGATTTATTTCAATTTATAGTTTCCTGATTAACATTCCCTTCTGAGAGTAGTTGGGGCTGCATAAGTCAGAAGCAGGAATCCAAGCAGAGGCCATGGGGAAACACCAGTTACTGGCTTGCTCAGCCTGCTTTCTTACATAACTTAGGACCCCCTTCCCAGTGATAATATCACCCATTATAGGGTAGGCCATCGCACAGCAATCTTTAATAAAGGACATGCCCCAATAGACATGACTAAAGCCCAGTATTAGAGACATATTTTCTCAACTAAGAGTTTGTCTTTTCAAAGGTATCTAGATTGAGTCCATTTGTCACAAAATTACTCAACTAAAAGATAATCATGGACACCTCTCTATGCAATAAATTATAATATCAAATAGGCATGACCATCTTAACATGTTTATTGCCAGAGATTATAAGAGAAAAAACGTTGCACAATCCTTGGATCTACTTCCTGGGAGGCAGCCGTATGTTGAAATCATGTTTTGGAGATTTGTCAAGGCTGTCTTCGAAACAAAACAAAACAAAAACCTGTTTATTTGTGAAAAACGTTTAATTCTCAGTAAGAATCTTTGGTGGCATAAACTACTGATCTAACCTCTTCTAATCTTCTGCCAGTCTGTCACTATGGTGAATGCTGTAGGCCGGGAGTATAGTGTGTGGCAGGGAGGACTGATCAAATAGCAGAGACTCCAAGGAAAAGACTGAGGTATCTCATGATACAGGTCATCCAGCCAGCTTCAGAGGAAGGTTTCTGGAAAGTCTGGCAAGGATAATAGACTAAGAGTTCACTTTACCAGGATAGGTGGCTCAAGAATATTGCAGGCATGAACATCTTCACCACTGATAAATCACTGAGTAGAGACTCCTATATTAGTAGAAGCAAAGCTAGAAATACAGATTAAGCTGACGATTCTAGAGCCATGCTCAACAGGAAGAAAAGCCACTGTGAGGCAAATAGTCCTATGTCTCCATGCTGATCTCCACATCTGTGGCTCATAGAATCTGAACCCAAGAACAGGTAGTAAAGAATAAATGCATACAAAGATATCTGACACTGTCCCCAAAAGACAAGTTATTATTTGAAACAAGTCATCAGGCATTCCAAATGTATGGCTCATTTTTAAATAACTGATTAGTTAGGTCTAAACCAATTCAGACCAAAAAATCAAATCTAAGAACATGTCATATATCCAAAATAGTAAAGCAAAGAGTTGACTAAGGAAAGAAAACTTCTAAAGTCATAATAAATCTGTTGCATAAAAACTACCTCTAGGAGATAGTCCAGTTCACTTGTATAAAAATGTGGTGCAATGTATGAACCTGTACTTCATCACAAGACAGAGTGATCATCAGGCAGCTACTGGGGTCTCAGAGAGGCACAGGACAGCAGCAAAGATAAACTGCTTATTCTGGTGTCAGTGAAAGATAGCAGATGTGGTCCTGCTGACACCCATGCTACCCTCTCACTCCTGTAAGCATGATTAAGGTGAGGCATCTGAGACTTGACATTGAAGAAGCAATCAATCTGCTAAAATAGTCCAGTCATGCCACTGAACAAGTAGAGAAGCAACCATAAAACAAACAAACCCTGGGGCATTGAAGGATCATTATCCACAGTTACTGTTAATGGTAAAATTTCTAAGAAAGAAAAAAATGATACAGAAAAGTTAACTTATAAAGGAACAGAGGCAATGAATATTTTCTGAGGGTCCAGAATTCAAAAGTAGGCAATGAAGCAGATATATCCAGAAAACTAAAGGGAGCACAATACAGAAGAAAGGATCCCGGGATTCAGGAAGCGGATTATTAAGTTTCAAAGTACCTTGTTGGTAGATACTGTGTCAACAACAAAGGAGGAGAAAGAGGAGAAAAGACAGGATAATAGTGACGACAATGACAATATTAGTAAGTGGGTAAAAGGAACAGCAAGCTTATCTTCTTGTTTTGCATACTACAAAAAAGGTAACATCTTAGGACAGATATGTAAAAATGTTTTCCTTGTACATCAAACATAATGTCAGTCCTCCAGTGGGCAGTTTGAATTTCTTTAATGCCAATATGAATATTATCTTTCAGAGATGGCATTTGAACATACAAGTTAAGGGCACAGTTCTCAAGCTCTTCTGTCTCCATTAGATATAAATTCCAAGTTAAAGGTTGTCTTACCTATGTTTCTGAGTGATTAGATATAAATTGAACTTCCTATAACCACATACTTTGATATATTTAATTTGCTTGAGTGGTTCATATAACTCAAGAAATATTTTATAATTTATATTTAAAGTAAAGGATGATAAGTGTTCTAGACCAGCAGCAGGTTGTTCCTCAGTGACAGGGTCCTAAGAGTGACCAGTTATCTGAAGATTAAAAGGAAATAAAATAGAGAAGGTAATAAACTTTGGGATCAGAAGATCTTGCACTATCTATGTCTTATGCCAATCAAACGTATTAAAAAGTACAGGATCTTACATACTATTTTCAAGGAAAAATGGACAGAGCTGACATCATTTGTCATACAATGGGACAAAGTCATCAGATGATTAATCTAACGATGTCGCACAAAGGGAACACAGGTTATTTCAAGAGCATTACACATGAAACACAACAGAGTTAAGACTGAGCACTCTTTCAGTCTCTACTGGGGGAAAGTCAAATCCATAGAAACTGACACCTTAACTCTTTCCAGGTTCTCCTCTCAACCCAAGCTCTAGACTGGCCTTGCCAAGTCTATTATTGGGCAAGGACACAGAAATTTTGCTCTTTTTTCCTTATGTGGGCCCTTCAGGAGAGTCTTGGATTGACCCGTGTGCCTGTAAGTGGCAGGGGTGTGGGGATACTGAACCCTTCTCTTGACAAAACCCATTTCAAGAACCTGTTGACTTTCAGATCCTAATGAACTCTTTATATCTTGTCCTTTCACATTTTTAGAGAGATTTTACTGATTCCCTTGAAAAAAGGATAGGAATAATTATAAAGCATGATTGGAAATAGAAGGTAGGAACTAAGGATAGCATACTTGAGGAAAACCAACAAGGTTTTCCTGATACATCAGCATTCCATCCTTAGTGGTTTGCATAGTGGTTTGTGCAGGGCCCTTCAGAAACAGGAGATCTTTTCACCATGGCCAGACTTGTCAACACAGAGAACTACTTTATAAATATCTTGGTCAGAGAATTTCCTCATGGTAAACAGTGGTAGTGGGGAAAGCTGATTAAAGTGTTTTGACTTGTTTTGGTGATATACTATCAGTGAACAACCACTAGGAAATACATATATATATGGAAGTATATATGTATATAGACATAACTTTATATTATATGTTATAGGTAAAAATTATAAGACTGAATCAAATAACAACTATGCACTTAAAAAAATCAATAACATAAACATTGGCATACTGATCTAGTAAAAATCTCCCCAGAAAAGAACACAAAGGACTATAGCAACTGTACAGAGAAAACCTGAAACAAAGCAACAGGGCTATTGTTTTCCCACAATATTAGCAGCTGGCACAACAGGATTCAGTGTCATGAAAAGAGTTATAATTGTTACATCTGGGAAATTTTTTCATACATTAATCAAAACGCCAGATATCACACTGAGTTCGGCAAATATAGTAATATACACATGCACATATACACAAATATATGAATATATATGTAGATATACATATACTTATATCATATGTTATGCATTTACATACATAAAATCTATTCAAAAATCAGTACCAGAAGTGCAATTTTCACTAGAGGAATGCACATTACTTGGAGTGGCAGAAAAATCATTATCATACTTGAAAACATAGATAAAATAATAAAGAAAGATGAACAAGTTCCAGAACAATAAATAATATGTTGTGTGGCATCTTTTAAAGAACAAAAGACAAATGATAACTGCAGGTTCCTGAAGGGAAGATAAGAATAAAAAGCTGAAGAAAAAATAAAACAACAACAAAACCACAGCATCATCATGGCTGATAAATCTGCAATTGAGAGAAGGTCCTCAATCATTGAGGACCTTCCAATCTACAAACATTATGGATCTAGATCTCAGACTAACGAATTCCAAGAGAGATGAACAGGAAGAAGTCAACTCCTAAGACATTGCAACAATAATTCTTAAGCCTGTGGTCACAGAGTACCTTTTCAAGCAGTACTAGAATAATGATCCACCATGAACAGGAGAATTCAAATAAGATTAACTCTGCATTTGCATCAAGAACAGGGGGTGCTGTGGATGGATGGAAGAAAATGATATATTATCCTTGCAGGGAGGGACTATGTCAAAACAATGGACAAAAATCAACAAAGGTGTTAACGGTTCAGTATCCTGCACGCTGCAAAACTGACCTGTGAGACAATCTGAGCCTATTGGTGCAATAGTGTCACAGCTGTTGTGGGGAAATTAATGTTCTAACTGAATTGGGGGTCTGTTCCCAAGAAGAAATTCCACATGCTGTACTGCAATCTTAGTAAAAGCACAATGCTGGGGTGGTTATATGCCCTAGAGCAGAACCTCCTATGTTATTTTGCTAAATGGCCATGTTGTCAAATAGTTTCCCTAATCATTATGTTTATATCCATTGACCTCAGCTTCTTTTCAACTTAGATATGAGAAGCTTCTTTGCAGTTGACTGTTAGCATCCAGTGTAAAGATATGAATCAACATACTATGTATGATCGGCATAATAACCATAAAAGATACAACACATAGCTGAATACAACACATCTAACCTAATATGCCCAGTACTAAGGCTCAGTAAACATTACAAAGGAAGAGGCAGAGAATGAGGAGGAGTGCTGAGAAATACTCTATTCTGCACATGACATAACTATTGAACTTATGAATCCACAGCATCTGTGGTTAAATATGAAAGTCCTGCACAATATCAAGTCATCCAAAACTCCACCAAGGATTTATTAGATGATAAGCACCTCCCATCCTTACTTTATCATTAATTTTTTTCCGGAGGGAGGAGAAATCATTCGTTTTTGAGGATGTGGCCCCTGGTTACCCATGCTGCAGCAGATAGCCATACATTAATACACATATGTGTAACACTAGCTTGATTTAATGGTTTATCAAAAATAATAAATTTAAAGATATGTTGGTAAGGTATGAGAACCATAAGAGGAAAGTATGCATGTTACTATAAACATATTTTGTGTATGAAATCCTGAAAAGTAAAGGAAAATTAAAACCAAATAATTTTAAAATGCATAAAAATATATGCTTTGATTGAAAATTATAATCATCATACATGGTTATCTACATAAAAAGTGGCTTAGGCTTGTCACCAAACCAGACTTTCTCAAAGGTTGGCCTTAGAGGACCATATGATTAAAATATTGCAACGTCAGGTTTAACTGTACACTGAACTCAAATGCTCCACCACTTTAATTACAGAAACAAAATGCAAACAAATTTAAGTAACTTACACTTGATAAATTGATAAAAAGTTGGAATTTTAATAAAGTGCAGTGTTATTCATCAATAAAAGCATAAATAAGTGACAGAGATTAGTTTCAATGTAAATCAACCTTAAGAAGAGTTTGCTTTTTGAAAGAATTCAGTCACTGAAGGCCATATAACAGATGTTTCTATTGATCTGAAATGTACAGAATAAGCAAATATATTGAGACAAAAAAAGAATACAGATGGTGGTGTGGGCAGGTGATGG
Source organism: Grammomys surdaster (assembly GCF_004785775.1). Classification (NCBI taxonomy): domain Eukaryota; kingdom Metazoa; phylum Chordata; class Mammalia; order Rodentia; family Muridae; genus Grammomys; species Grammomys surdaster. The sequence goes on along the minus strand of NW_021604658.1, from coordinate 8,282,010 downwards.
GAAGGTAATGGCTAAAAGATGTGACTACATTTTAATGCGACAAACCCTAAAATTAACTGTGCCGATACTTAAACACATCTGTGAATAATCAAAAATAAGCTCAATAATTGCTCATTTTAAGTGGACAAATTGTGTGGTGTGGGAATTGAGTCTAAATAGAGCTATCTCTCAAGGAATTGGTGTTTGAAATTCACAACACATCGTAAGGTTTATTAAAGAATAAGCTTAGATCAGCTACTAAAATATACCTAAGGAGTAGTAATATGAATACGATTAGTATGAATACTATGTATTTAACTGTAATAGAAAATGTACTTACTGGCAAAAAAATAAAGATATGAAAAGAATATGGTGGCTTCTAGAAACAGGTCCAGGTGCGTATAAATATGGATATCTTTTTTATTTGTTTTGGAAACAGTATCTTGCTATGCAGCTCAAGACGTCTATGAATTCATAACATTGCTGAGGCTGGCCTGAACATCATGCTCCTCATACTTCTGTTTCTAAAGAGTTGGCTGTATAGGAGTACACTGCCACATTAATTCCTTCTGTAATCAAATGATTTATCTTGATATAATAGTAGTTCCATATGCAGTAGTAAGAAACAGGACTGAAATACATTCCAGGACTAGGTGTAGAAGCTGTGTCCTAGGCTATTCTTACTCCGTAGCAACTCACAGAAAAAAATGTAGTGCTGGATGCATGAAATATGAATTCAAAATATCCAGGTCAGAAAGAAGTTTGTTTAAAGGAAGTACTTTCACAGAATATTGAAGTTTTCCAACCATTTGTTCATTAGTTTCCTTGCTATTTGTACTTTCAATGAGGAGTACTTTGAGACTCCACAGCACTGGGGTTCCCAAGCCCTCCCCACCAAATTGTGTACATGTGACATGTGTTTATGTTGTATTTTGATTGTTCGATGCAGTTATTAGATAGATGTAGCAGGGTTTTGCTTGGCTATAATCTGAAGATCTAGGGTTCCTTCATATAAAATAATCAATTCTGTGAACAGATCACATCTCAATATTTACTTTAAAGTTTGAATGCTTTTAAGATTGATTCCTTGAACCTATTTCTGAATTACAACTCAGTAGGGAAAATATTACCCAATTTTCAAACTAAAAAGAAATCTAAAGTATTTACTTAAAAATCTCTCTAGAGACAGGATTAGGACCATAGACCTTTAATTTCTGCACTCTAGAGGCAGATGCAGGTGGATACTGGTGAGCCCGAGGCCACACTGGTCTATGTAGTGAATTATAGACAAGCCAAATATACATGGGATAATTCTGTCTCAAAAACCACAAAAAGACATAGGAATTATAAAGAGAAGAGGGAGAAGAGGAGGAGGAGGAGGAGGAGGAGGAGGAGGAAGAGGAGGGAGGAGGAGGAGGAAGAAGAGGAGGAAGCAAAAGGAAAAGTAGAAGCAGGAAGAGGAGGAAGAGGAGGAAGAGGAGGAAGAGGAGGAGGAGAAGGAGGAGGAGGAGGAAGAAGAGGAGAAAAGGAGAAGGAGAGGAGGCAGAGGAGGAAGAGGAGGGGACAGGGACGGGGATGGGGACAGGGACAGGGATAGAGACAGGGAGGGGGAGGGAGAGAGGGAGGGAGAGGGGGAAGGAGAAGGGGAAGGAGAAGGGGAAGGAGAAGGAGAAGAAGAAGGGGAAGAAGGAGAAGAGGAGAAATAAAAAGAATATACCTATGGATTTCGGTCAGGAGTTAATCCTTTAGTCTGAAAGAACTGGTGTAATTACACAGGTCTTCATATGATGTTTTGCAAGATACTTCATTAAATACTATCCATTCACCACTTAAAATGACATAGATTTTTTTCTATGTGTGATTCCTGAGAAAGGGCATTTAAGGTGTCTTCAGCAATGCTACTCCTTAGAGGAGAACACTCTGATTGAAAGCAATAATTATAAGTAGTGCATATTTTTTGCAAATATTGACAATATAAACAAAGCTTGAACTATAATCAGGAAGGAATAGCTGTATCTGAAATACTATCATTAAACAAAAATTCAATCAGAATGAAAATAATTCCCCTTGCCAGGTGAAGTGAAACATATTTCTTGGCTATTAAACTGTTTTTATGAAAATTCCAAAAATCCATCATCATGGTTTGCCCCTAAATACATCAGGTTTAATAAAAATTTATAAGCAGAATTGAATAAAACTGTTTCTAAGAGTAACCAGAGTGATCAACAGCCTTGTTTGTCTACTTAAAACATAAAATACTTCTGAGATGATATCCTAGTAAGATGTTTTAGAAAAACATTGAGTGTGCGTGTATAAATATATTTAAATAAAGAAGGAAAAAGAGACCATGAATGTGAGAGTTGATGGTGAACTTAAAAAAGGATTAGAGTGAGGAAAGAGACAGGAAAACTACATAATGTTTCAAACAGAATTTAAATTACAAGATGAGATCATTGTTTAACTAAACAAAAGGAAACTGTATGCAGTGAGTGAATTTTTCATAATTTTCTTATAAACTTCAATGCAGAAATAGGACCAGTATGCAGTACAGTTGGTAAAGAAGCTTGTGGCCAAGCCTGGGAACAACGTGGAACCCACTAAGTGACTACTAAGGGTTATCTGCTGACCAAGTACATGATGTGGCATGTGTCTACACACACACACACACACACACACAAATACGCATTAATAAATATAGTAAGGAATTTTTTACAAAAGCATCTGCATCCCATTATTACTGTAGATTTAATAAAACATATGCACTTAAATGATATATAACTAACCCTTATTAAATACATAAAATCAAATTCATAGTACTGAAAGTAATACATTGGCTTGATGTTTTCATTTAGAATATAACAAGGAGGAGTAAAAATTCTTGTCATGTGGTTGGAGTATACATCCTCGGTGCATGTCTAAAGTGAGGGAAGACATGTTTTAACAGCCTGCTAGTAATTATGCCAAACAAGTGGTCAGAAAATATATATGAAATATGCTCATGAATGTCTCACAATAATGTATAAAACTCCTATGACATAACATTCACCCATATAAACATATGAGATTCCTTTCTGTAATTGTAACAAAATGTTTGTTCGGGTATGTAAAGTTTATATGAGAACAGTCTGAACATTGTAAGTTATATTACTGTTGTGATGTAAGATCCTTTGTGCAGAGTCCAGCATGGCCTTGGTAGAAACAGAATAACATGGTTATTGCCTTTGAGATAGGGCAGCTGGCTTAGGTCTCCACAAGAGTCTCTGGCTGCTCTGGACATAAGGCTTGTTAGTATAATGTTGCATATATTTTACATATCTGTTATAAGGTATGTCCACCCTGTTAATGTTAATGACTCGATGATAATCAGAGACAGTATAAATTCAGGAGAAGTTGAAGCTAATGTTTTTGCAAAATGGTAAATGCTGGGACCTTCAGGCCAGCCCTTAAGGCTGTAGAACTCTAAAAACATGAGTTTGAACATATAAAATCTCTCAACTATGCAAAAATAAGGATCCAATATGAGTTATATGAGGGGATTCACCAATCTAAAGGCACACAGGCAGCTACACTATGAGCTGAATTGTCAGAAAGATACTAAGGAAGGCGGTGAGGAAGTTTAGGGAATGGTGATTGTAGGAGATCCCATTCAGCCAAGGTTTGGTTGTTGTTGTTGTTGTTGTTGTTGTTGTTGTTTATGCTTAAAAAAGCACACAAATTCCTGAGTTCAGGATCAGCCTGGGACAGAACAAAGTTAGGCCCAGGTGTGGTAGAAAGGGTAATTTCAGGATAGGGGTCCCACTGAGCTAGCTTGTTGCCTGTGCTTAACAGAAGCAGGCAGATCTCTCAGTTCTTTTGCAATGTTAAAAGAAAATGTGTGCTTGCTGTCTCCTAAGAACTAAGTGGCTGGGGTCCCAGGATGTTGATGTAATAATCAAAAGGGAACCTGGAAGATATAACTAAATTGATATGAAATAAAGAGCTGGAGTTTTGGTCTTCATGAGATGAGCTAGCAGAAAGCATTAGCAGTTCATTAGAATTTTTCTCTAGAAAGAGCTGAACTATTGGGAAATCTCTGGAGAGCTGTCTGGAAATATCTAGAGAGCAGAAAAACAAATCTTCTAGAATTTTTTTTCTAACAGGTTTCTGATTTTAGTTGGAAAATCCACAGAGAGCAAACACAGCTGTTTTAGAATTTTTCATTGATCTTTTAAATTTTTTTCTAATAATTTTTTTTCTAACCATGGTCAGAAATCCCAGGAATTACTCAGCACTCTTCTAGAAGGTTTTCGAGCAGCTACCCAGAGAAGGTTGTGTGAAGATGGAACACAGCACTTTTAGAACTTTTTTCTGGCTTTCTGATTTTGATTGGAATACCCAAGAACTACTTTTAATTTTTTTTTCTAACAGGATTTTCAACTTGGTTAGAAGATTCAAAAGAATGTTTACAGCAGTTTTTCTAACTTTGGTCAGAAAATCCATGAGCTATCCAGAAAGCTTTTACTATCAGAGAAAGCTGTCTGGAGCAGAAAACTAGCTATCTCAGCCAGAGATCTTTTAGAATAGCAAGAAAAGGCTGTTTAAAACAGCAGCACACACATGGGGGGGGGGGCGGGAGGGAGGAGGGAG
>NW_021604658.1:8274472-8277305 GCF_004785775.1 Grammomys surdaster | reverse complement strand
GAGAGAGAGAGAGAGAGAGAGAGAGAGAGAAAGAGAGAGAGAGAGAGGCAGACAAATGGACGGATTGACAGACAGACAGACAAACAGTCTGGAAAGCCATCTTAGCAGAACCTAGGCCACCAGCTTAAACTCAAGATTTGACTTCCAGTCATTTGTTTTCACTGCTCCCAAACATCCATCTCTCCAGAACCTGGACCTAGCCGAGGCTAGTCCTTGACACCACTGTTGCTCCTATTTACCTAACATAAGTAAATCTACAAATATCTATAATATTTTAAATTAAGGTGTGTGTGTGTGTGTGTGTGTGTGTGTGTGTGTTTCAGCTTTTAATTTTGTATATTATGGTTGCCCGAGAACGACACTTAAAATGAGTGTTAGAGATGTTGCACATACAGTCACTCTGCTCACCATGTGACATAGGAGTCTACAGTAAGGAGCTGTCAGGAAAAGAAACAAACATGTTTCCTGTACCTTTGTACAGCTGATCAGTCAGTCAGAGGCCATTACTGTAATATACTAAGAATCTCTCTCTCTCTCTCACTCCCTCCCTCCTTCCCCCCTCCCTCTTTCCCCCCTCTCTCTCTGTTGCTTTGTTTTTGCTTTTTGTTTTGTTCTGTTTCTATAACCTGCAGATTTGACATAACAAGATTATGATTCACTGCTCTGCCGCACCATGGTTTATTATGTACATTAGAAAAGAACTTAATAATGTTTGCAGCTTGTAGGTCTGTGAGAAACCACAGGAAATTACTTCTGAGACCGCACTGAAATGTGAACTTCATTTATAGGGACCAAAGTAGAAGAAGCACTCTGGATAAAAATGACTGGAAGGCAGTATTTAGAACACCAGGTCATTTTAGAAGTTAAACATACATTAGCTTATCCAGGGGCACTGCATTTTCTGTTTTGTGGGTCTATTAGTAAGTGAAGCACTTACTTCCTAGTGTCCTCATTATTTTTTAGAGAACTAAGTACAATTGTTTATAAAGATACACTTCATTCTTATATAAAAAAAACATGAATGTAGAAATGGCTCAGTAATTAACAGCCCATACTGCTCTTGCAGAACCCCTAAATTCAGTTTTTAGCATCCAGGTCAAGAAACCCACAACTGCCTATAATTTCAGCTCCATAGGCAACCTTTGGAATAGACACATTATATTGCCTAGGCTTGTGCTTTGACATGACACAAGCTAGAGTCATCAGAAAGAAAGGAACTTAATTTGAGAAAATAATTCCATGAGATCCAGCTCTAAGGCATTTTCTCAATTATTGATGAATGGGGCACCAGTAGTTGGTGTCATCGCTAGACTGGGAGTCATGGATTCTATAAGAAAAGAGGTTGACCAAGCCATGTGAAGTAGCCTGGTAAGCAGCATCCTTCCATGGCCACTACATTAGCTCCTGATTCCAGGTTCCAGTCCTTCCTGCCCTGACTTTTTCTGATGATCGACTATGACCGGAAAATGTAAGCCAAATAAACACTTTCCTTCCCAACTTACTTCTTGGCCATGGTGTTTTCATCACAGCAATAGAAACCCTAACTAAGGTATCCTTACACATGCATATTTTAAATGAAATATGCAATATTTGAAGATAAATAAACAAACAAAATTGTATCACCTGTATAAGACAATTATAGATAGACACATTAGCAGCATATGCACTGTCGAGGGAGGATGTATAGATACTTTCACTGGACTGTGACCTCTTCTAGCCTGGAGTATTTCTTCAAAGGCCAGTTCCAGTGACTCGCCCCTAGATGGAGGTATTTTCAGCCTAGATTCTGTAGAAAAGTCTCTCTTGACAATGAACCTTGGGTTATGTAAAAGAACAGTTGGAACGTGATGTTCTGAGTAGTTGTGTTACAGCCAGTTCTGCTGCTCCGGTCCACAGGTCAGGGCCTAGCAAGAGAGAGAGTGGGAACGGAGACTCGAAGAATGGAGACAAGACAGGGAGTCTGATCTGGAGATGAGGCAGAGTCTGCTCTGGAGACAAGACAGAGTCTGCTGAATCTGCTCTGGAGACAGAGTCTGTCCTGTTCTCTCCTCAAGTCTCTCCTTTATATCTCTCCTCAAGTCTTGCCTTGAGTCTCGCCTTTAATCTTGCCTCGAGTCTCGCCTTGAGTCTTACCTTGAGTCTCTCAAGTGCTGGGATTAAAGGATTGTGCCATCACTGCCTGGCCTTGATTGAAAGGATCAAGATAATTATCAGAGTGTGCTCGGCTGTTGTAGGCTGTTGAAAACAAGTCTCTTGTCAGAGTATATGGCTCAAGATGGCTGCAAAGATGACAGCCGCTTTCTGCTCAGAGTTGCCTCCCAACAAGTTGGGCGCTATTTAGTTACATATCTCATGTACCCAGTCTTCTTTAAAGTATCCCACAGGAAAAATTGATGATTTATAAAGTAAAACTTTATAACTTGCAACCAAATCTGGAATTTGGCTAATAATAAAAAATTTATTTTATTTGTTGTAAATGTTGAGAAGGAGGCTAATTTTGCAAATATGCAATTGGCAACCGAGAGGTAAAATGACTGATAAATGTATTGAAATACTATAGATTGAACCTTTCTTTATTTCCCTTTTTAACCTTTCTTCTGTTAGCTAAACATTGAAATGCTTATAAATCTTTATATTCAGACGTGTATGTGTTTGTGTGTGTGTGTGTGTGTGTGTGTCTGTATGTGTGTGTGTGAAATTTAGAGGTTCACTAAAAGTGATTTAAGTGACTTCATCCATTTTAAGAGTTTAGAGGTGGAAAATGAGTGTTGGTGTTTAGCAGAAACTAGAATTGATATTATATATATATATATATATATATATATATATATAT
>NW_021604658.1:8237954-8274072 GCF_004785775.1 Grammomys surdaster | reverse complement strand
ACACACATACACACACACACACACACACACACACACACACACACACACACACATATATATATATATATATATATATATAGAGAGAGAGAGAGAGAGAGAGATGACTCTCTCTATTCTTAAAAAGAAATCAAATGAAATCTGATCTGCCTTATCATATCAAAATGGGAATGCACCAAGGAGTAACCTTAGTGCACTGTGAGACACTGCAGAGAATGGTTGAGGTCTACAGGGATAAGTATGAGGTGTATTTCTTATCTCCACAAGAAAAACTTAAAGATTGATTCATATGGGTACAGACCATAGTGATTGATGGGGCCATCAGTTATGATATGGAAAATAGAAAAAGAAGTTATTACAGGCACACTAGTAATTGTTTAATTTTACTCTGAATCAGTAGGAACCAATACAGGCAGGAAAATTCTTAAAATGATCCGGGTATAATTTAGAGGTTAAAGCATAAAACGATCCTCTCCTGTGAGAGAATATAATTTACTCAGGTATGAGAGAGTGGTCTCGGGTACTCAGAGTGGGGAAAAAAATCACTAGAGACTAAGATTTGAGGCTAACTTAAAACAATTGCGTTGAAGTGGCACAGAGCACGTGTGAATGGCGAACCACTGACCACCTTGAGGCCCACACCACAAGAGGGAGTCCAAACCTGAGGCTGCTTTGAGAACTAGGCACTACCAGATGTTGGATAGCCCAGAGACTGAGGATAGAGCCAAAATAAAATGATTGGGGGCTGGGGGAAAAGTCAATGAAATGATTCCTAACGGTATTCTACTATACTCATAAATTGGTGCCTAGCCCAATCATCATCAGAGGCTTCATCCAGAAAGTGAAGGTAGCAAATGCAGAGACCCATAGCCGACCATTAAGTGCAGCTTGGGGAACTCTGAAGAAGGGGAGGAAGGATTATAGAAGGCAAAGGGATCAAGGATACTAGGAGAATACAACCCTCCAAATCAACTCATCAGGGTTCATAGGGCTCACAGAGACTCAAATAACAATCACAGAGCCTATGTGGGTCTATGCTAGGTCCTCTGCATATATGTTATAGCTGTATAGCTTTGGGTTTTGTAGAACTCCCAACAATGTGAGTTGGGTTGTCTCTGACTCTTTTATCTGCACTTGGGTTGCTTTTCCTCCTACTAGATTGCCTCTTCCAGCATTGATACAAAAGTTTGTACCTAGTTTTATTGTAACTGTCATTATGTGTTTGTCTGATATACCTGGGTGCTCCGCCATTTTCTGAGGAGAAACAGGAGGATGAGTGGATCAAGGCAAGTGGGAGTATAGTAGTGGGAATGCGATGAATGTAGCATGGGGAAACTGAGGTTGAAAAGTATAGCTTGAGGTAATTGAAAAAATTCTATAGAACCTAAAATATGTTCATACAGAAATGTTGCCACACACTGATGAATGGGCAACTTGACAAGATTCCTCAATAAGTACAGAGTCATTTAATTGGCTCCATTGACATTGGAGTCTGGCACAGTTTCTCGGTTAGATGGTCAACTAATATAATGCTACGAATGAAAGACACTCTGCAAATTTAAAACTCTATACCAATGAGATGTTAATGCCCCTTCTCCCTGAAGTCCCAAACCACTATCTTTTTGCTTTCCCTTTCTGTGATTTTAACTCCTTTAGATATCTCATGCCAAGTAATCACACAGTGTGTTTATACAAGGATAACTTGGAATTTCTAATCCTACTGCCTTTACCTGCCACGTGCTGAGATAACAGCTCTGTGCCACCAAACCCAATGTTTGAGATGCTGAGGATTGAACAGAGGGTATTGTGAATGCCAAGTAAGCACTCTACCAACTAAGTTATAACCCTGTCACTCCCAAACCAAACCACAATGATTATAGGTGGCTTGCTTTGAGGCTATAAAAGGCAGAGTAACAAAATGGCCCATACTAGATTCAAACTCCCTGACTCAGTGGAATGTCTGTCCTTCTGACCAAGGCCTGGAACATGTCCTATAAAATGCAAACTAGCCAAGTTGTGTGTGAAGGGTAGTGTGTATGACATGGTGGTGTGGTGTTCTCTCTCTCTCTCTGTGTCTCTCTGTGTCTCTGTGTCTCTCTGTGTCTCTCTGTGTCTCTCTGTGTCTCTCTGTGTCTCTCTGTGTCTCTCTGTGTTTCTCTGTGTCTCTCTGTCTCTCTCTGTGTCTCTCTGTCTCTGTCTCTCTCTCTGTCTCTGTCTCTCTCTCTGTCTCTCTCTCTGTCTCTCTCTCTCTCTCTCTCTCTCTCTCTCTCTCTCTGTGTGTGTGTGTGTGTGTGTGTGTGTGTGTGTGTAAATCACTGTGGGTTTCAGACTAAATCTACAATCTTGTACATGCTAACAGTATTTGACTTATGCATCTTATGGCTTCCTCCTGTTTGACTGAGTTGAGGTCCACATGAATCCTTAACAATAAGAAGTGACCACCCCTGAGAATTTTATAAATAATAAAATGCAAATCAAAACTAAAAAGTGACCACCGTTGAGAACTATACAAGGAGCAAACTATAAAGCTAAATGGAGGCAATAATATGGAGCAAAAAATAATTGAAACATAGATTTTGAAATGTTTCTTTATTCAACAACAAAAAAAGTATGTGGGGGAAGCCAAAATGATGGATTAGGCATTGGTGTTTAAGGGAGATTAAAATATATCTAATAAATATATCCCCCATCTGCTTTGTGCCAGGAAGAAACCTTTTAAAACACTTTATTGATTTTAAAGGAAGCTTAATGTATTTTAACTGAGCTAAGCAACTTGAAGGAGAATGTGACTAATGATGGATTTTTTAATAATGTTTTCATAAAACATTAAAATAGGTCTTAGTTCTACTCATCTTTCACAATGACAATACTCCTTGCTAGAGTAATCTTAAAATAAGCTTGATGTATTTTAATCCTATGTGAAGCCTTCAAATATGCATTGCAATGCATTTTAATAAAACATATGAATGATGACATTCCTGTAAACAGTCATTTATGTGTAGACATTCTGTTGAGTTCACTGGTGTTTACAAGCTGTTGTTGGCAGCTATGTTATAGGTTAAGAAAGATTTCTCCATTTTATCATCCTAAACTCGTCATTGGTGAAAATTGACTATTTTGCACACTGAGAAGTTGTCACTAGGATTTATTTTGAAAGCACATTGAGTATTGATAGAGTATTTAAGTATTCACTATTCACTAATAAATTTACTGCATTTATCCATAATCATTAAACATCAGATAGAAAGGATTAAGTAATGCCCATCAATGAGGTAGGGTTGCTAATTACATTGGTGTTCATATAGATATGAATATATATATATATATATACATACATATATATACACATAATGCTTTTATTCATAACTTTATTTGTTCTTTTTTCTCTTTAAATGCTTTATTTTTTAAATTTTTATTGGATATTTTATTTATTTACATTTCAGATATCATCCCCTTTCCCAATTCCCTTCCCTAGAAACTCCCTATCCCATTATCCTCCTCCTTTTTGTTTTTATACCATTTTAACTATATGCAAGTATTAAGGTCAGTTCTAGGTTGAGGAACTAGCAATATAGTAGATGCAAATAGTCAAGGAACAAGCAAGAGAATAAACACAAATAGTCAAAGAACAAGCAAGGCAATAACCAAAGTTCTGTGAACACTCCCATGATCACTGTTTCTAAGGGCTTATCAGGGTGACCAACATATCTGAGCCTACTTCTCTATCCTAGCCCAAAGTCATTTTCATGTCTGAAGCCTAATTCCTTGTTCTAGCTTAAAACTTAGATTCCTGCCTGAAATTACTTCTCTGTTCTAGCCTAATGTCAGATTCCTGCCTGAAGCTCACTTCCTTGTCCTTGGCCAATGTCATATTCCTGCCATGTAGCCCCATAAGTTCTCTGCCTCTCCCCCTTTTTTTTATTTCATAGACAAGACTGAGCATGTCTTAGGTCATTCTGATGAGAATGCCTTCCTTACAGGTCATGGAATATGCTTTTTCCAGAACAATGCACTTATGTCTTAGGTTGGTAAGGCTCTCTGCAAAAATTTACCTGTACTTGGATTGCCAGTCTGTTAATTTAATAACTCTGTCTAGGGGTCCAATTTCAGTTTCAATCCATGTACTTTGGCTGCCAACCTGTTGGTGTTGTTAAAGACAAGCTTTAACATGATGAGCAGGAATAAAAATATTCCCAGGACAAAAAGGGATAGCATGATCAAGCTATATATGCCATTCTTGGAGCTTGACCAAAATAGAGATACTGACCTCAGGCCATGAATAATTTTATCAGTAGTATCTGCAGCATCAACGCTCAGCAGAGCAGCATTCTTGAAATTCATAAGCTTACTATGTAAAGTTAAAACATCCAGAGAGCTGCTAAAGTTATGCCAAATACACTGCAAGTGTCTTTAAACTTTTTTCTAATTATAATGACTGTAACTGCTAAGCAGAAAATTTATTTTTTGTTATTCTGTTTAATCTGGTGCCTTAGTCATTTTAAGTGACATATGTGGATTATAGCCAAAAGAATACTTTTAATAGGTGACCTTTGAGGAAATAGTGCAAATTTTCACAACTGGGAAAAAGAGATTGGAATGTAAACTTCATTTGTGGTTATGTGAAGGACTTTCCACGATATAGTGGATGCACAACATTTTGAAGAAGCCTTTGTGCCTTATAGGTATACTGTAAGCCTATGTAAGTGATTTGTGAACTTGTGACTGTTAAGCCAAGTGATAAGAGAAGAGTGAAGGGGCTACTTAAATACGGTAGTGAGTGACAGGAGCTGATTGTGTGTGAAGATGTCAGAGATCAGTAGTGTTTGAGCCTGAGGGGAGGGCTGTTTTGGAGATGACACAAGCTATCCTGTGATGTATCATTTTACCCTCAGAAGTCAAAGTCAAAATGCAAGGTTCACCGTAGGCAGAAGAGTACTAGTGACAGATTTGTGTGATATTCTTGGTTTAGGGAAATCTGCCAGCAAAAATAACCTAAGAATTTCAATAATTGTCAAAATTGTATATGTAAGTTACTTCTATGTTGCTGTGATAAAAAAATACAATGACCAAGTAGCATAAAAAGAAATTGGAATTAACGTTTCAAAGGGTTAGTGTTCATGATGGCTAAGTGAAAGGATGGTGGCAGAAACTTCTGAGAATGCACATCTTACACTGCAAGCAGGAGCACACTAGGAATGGCTCAAGTCTTGTGAAACCTCAAAATCTGCCTCTATTGACAACCTCCTCAAGAACACCATAGAATCTAATCACCCAAAGCAACTACCAACTTGAATCAGAAGTGCTCACATTTCTGAGATATATGGGGGCATGTAAATCTAACCACCTTAAATGGTATCACTGAATAAGTTGATTCAGCTCCAGACACTTATAGACCTTCCTAAATATAAAGAAGTGTTGCCCACTGATGCTAGACTTAAAATTCAAGTCATATCATAATAGAAAGCTTGATAATGGTATGTTATAGCTCCAGGAGCTGTCACATGTTGAATCAAAGGGTCCAATTAAGATTGTTTCTCCACATATAGTTGGTGGTGGGTTGTGATCTTACTGTGGGACATCTGTTTTGTCACAATAGAAACTTATGATAAACAGACTTTAGAATCTATTATATGATTCTCACTGTAGGTACCAGTAAGTACTCTTAGACATGGAAAACCAAACCCCTCTGTTCATTGATTCTCACTCACTGCTCTACATCTCTCTGAGAAATGAAAGAAAAATGTCAAAGGAGTAATTAGGGACTGCATTCTATGAACTGTTCAGGTTTTGTATCATGTCTTGATGTGAACGTGAAGAGATATACATTTAGCCAATGGCTCAAAAAGTTAAATCAAATGTAGCAAAGAAATAGACAATAAAAGGCTTCTTTGAAGTAGGAATTATAAAAGCACAGAGTTATTTTGAAAACTGTACTTTTGCAAGGTCAAAGCAAACCTTTTACTAAAATACTTATTTAAGTAAATTTTGTATTACAAAGAGATTGTTCAGGTTCAAACTCGTGAACTGAATATGTGGTTTAATTGCTTGCAAGATACAGAAGAATATAGCTTCAAAAATGAAATAGAAATCATAGACAAGATGGACACAGTGTCACATGCTGATAATCCTAGCACTTTGGAGTTCTAGAGGTTAAGTGCAAACATCAGGAGAAGAAGGGCTTTCTCTGCTATATTCACAGTTTAAAGACAGCCTGGGCTGTATGAGACCCTATAACAAACATACGTCAAACAGTAACTAAATACCTGACTGAGTAAGCACACAAATACCTAAATCATAGAACAGCATTTTTCTTTAATAGTGGGAACATTACAGAGACAATTTTAATGATTGTGTCTTCTATGATGCTGGTAGTTATCTGAAAGTAAAGATAATAGACTTACCTCACATAAGCTCAGTCAGAAACCTAAATCCTCTAACGTTAATCACACTCAAACAAACTTTGTTCTATAGTCATGGTTATTTACAAGGGAAGAGAAGAAAGAAGAAAAAACAGACAAAGACATAGCATGATGTAGAGACATGTGTAGATTCGTGATTAAAAACTTGTTAAGTTTTATTAAACACTGAGAAATCAGAAAAATATATTGTTAATATTAAAGTTAATACTAAATGCCATAGGGGCTTTATGTTAAGACAACTCAGTAGAAGGCTTCTCATATCTCATATTGTAATTTAAATAGATATTCTTGGCTCTTTTGGGAACATTATCAGTCCAGATGAAACAATATATATATATACATATATATATATATATATATATATATATATATATATATATATATATATTGAAAAGTATATATATGATATATACTTTTGTTTATGTATGCTTTCATTGTTTTAGATTTTTAGATAGATTATTGTATGATTCCTTATGACTTTTAATGACCTTAGTGTATTTTAATTCTTCCCTCCTGCTGCATTTCATTTATTGGCTCCCTTCCTAATTATAAACCCCGCATTTTCTCCATTCCACCATCAGATTCTTTGTACTCCCCTGCTTCTTCTCTATTGCTCTCCCATACCCACATGCCACAGTAATGATTCTTTGTTCTTTCCTAGTTTCTGTAATTATTCCAGACTAGGAGCCTCCAATGAGAGAAAACATGTTACATTTGTCTTTGTGAGTCCAGATTACTTCACTCAATATGACCTTTTCTAGTTCTATCCATTCGCTTTCAGGATTTTACTTTTCCTTGAAGATAAATAGTATTCCGTAGTACATATATACCACACTTTCATTAAGCATTCATCAGTTGGAAGATACTTAGTGTTCCTCTGTTTCCTAGCTATTGTGAGCAATATCTGTGAACAATAATGTTAAATTCTTTAGGTATATACCAAGTACTGACAAGAGTTGGGTCATGAATCTTATACCCACATATAAATGTAGAATTTTATCCCACATTAAGGAATATTCTCTTTGCAGCAGATAGACATTTTCTATAATGAGGAAAAATCTCAAGTAATCAAAATTCAGAGTAGTGGAACTCCATCCCAAAGGCTACTTCTACAATAAAACTCCCACAATAAGGCTCATAGATTATTACAAAAGAAAAGTAATAGAGCAGAAAATTATTCAGACAGAGGTACAGGGAGGTTTTTTTGAGATTGTGTCTTCTAGAAATGTCAGATACCACACTCATGTATTTTCAGCATAATTACCTAAACATAAGATGAATGAAAGTAAAACAAGAAGAAAGGGTAGCCTAGTCAAGGATAAGCCTAGGATGTCTCAACCCTACACAAGTAACTACAGCAATTAATGAACTCTGAGAGCTGGAGAAATCATCTTCCTCAGGGAAGAGCACATCAGTTTGTTACCCAATACCAAATAGCCCTGAAAACATGCATACAAATAACATACAGGCTAAGCATGTTTTTAAGTTGTACTTATGTATTTAGGAATGTACATATATATACATGTACATATTTTACATATATGATATACATATGCATGTTTAAGTTAAAAAATTTTGCAGACACACACAAACTATCCCTCAGTTTACAAATAAGCACTCTTTTCACATAGGCCATTTATACCTTTAATTTCAGAATTTGGTTGGTTGAGGTATGAGAAGAATACATTTAAGGAGAGAATAACAAGTTAATAAAGTATATGAGTGTGGGGCTGTTAGCTTATGCATGGGCATGCATAGGTCCTGTTGGGCTGTTGTGGTTCCCAAGTGTCTGCAGCCCCAGTTGACTGGAACCGCGGCTCTGGGGGATTTTGACTGAGTAAACTCCACATGATGTGGGGCAGATGCTGCGGGGCTCCGCCCCTGTGTGGGGAGATCTCAGTCAGAACTCGCGCAGGGGCAGGGCTTTTGAGTGGGGGGTCTCTCCGGCAATTTAAAGCCAGTGCTCTACCAGAAACCGAGCTATCCTTTTCACGATCCCACAGATGAGTTGCCCAATGGTTGCAGAACTTTTCATAATATTACCAGATTGAATTAAAGCAAAAAACTATTTTACATAAATTTTTATGCTCAAGACAAAATCCCAGTATAGAAAATTGCAGGTGATTTAAGCAAGTACATATCTTTAAACAATTATTTTTTTTTTTACAATTCATACTCAACATTGCTTTTTTATGTTTATTTGCATTCTCAATAGCTTCATTATTTTATTAAAACATTTTTTTCTGGGAGCATTTTAAAGTATTCATCTCTTCATTAATTGCTGGCTAACTGAACAAATTGCATTAATCTTTTCTGTGTTTTTTTTTCCTTCTGTTCTCAAAGTGCCATGGAAGTATCATCCAGATATTCCTGAGGTCCACTTAGAAATTGTTGTAACTCTCTTTGTTTACACAATAAGAATATATGTTATTCCTGTATGGTCGACACATTCTTACCTGATAGTTTTTAACAAGGAAAACATTAAAAGGGGACAGCTGTATTTCAGGTCATGAGATGATGATTCGAATGAATAAATTTACTTAAAGGAAAAATGGAAGTCCTCTATTATGAACTTAGTTATACTCAATGAGGCTAACAGGAGTAGTAACTGAAAGACAAAACACTAATTTTGAGAGTTTGGTAGGTCACTGTTTTCAGAACAGCTGGATATTTTATTTCATTCAGGCATTTTTAGTGTTCTGTTTTTATTTGCAAGCCACAGTTATATACCAACGGCCTCAGCCTATGTGACCCAGAGTCTACAGAGCCTGAAGAACAGGCATAGCCTTGATCAAATAATTCAATACCCCAGATAATTTATTTTCCTCAAAGGGAAAATTAAGTAAAAGAATGATAGAGCACCAACATATAAAGCTATTATCAGCTGCTATAATTTATATTGCCTACATTGATTTTGTTCTCTGTACGGTGTTAACACATGGGCCTTCAAATTTAGCAAGAGGACTTTTAAAGGAAATACAAAATCTACAAAATATATATCTCCATGTAATTTTATACCTGCAAAAGCACTGAAGCAAGGGATAGGCCTTCTATATTTAAGTCTTCCATCAGCTTTAGCATACAATCCCAACCTTCACATTGAATTTTTTCCTGTTTCAATTATTTTAAAATGATAAAGAATAAAAAGTTACAACTGTTTCTATTGCTTTAAGGATAAAAGTCAATGTTCTCCAGGCAAAGACAATGTAATACTAATTAATTGAAATACAATTTTTTAAACCTAGAGTAGCAGCAAATGCGTTTGCCAAAGGAAACTTCTTTGTTCCTTGGTAGTTGAAAATTGAAAGAAGTCACCTTAAAAATTTTCTATGTCAATTTTTTTAAAAAAGTGTGCATTATTTTGGGTTATAATACAAATAAATGAATATATTATAATAATATAATAAAATACATTTTAATATAAACACCATGTCCGACTATGTGTATTCATGAAGAATATGTTTCCTTCTGTTTATTTGAATATTTCATTTTGATTGTATGGTTGCTTAATAACACTTCAAGACACTCTTACTTCAAATGTGCCACTGAAATTTGATGAAATGAGTTTTATTGCAAACAAAGGTTAGAGGGAAGGAAGAGGAATCACTGGAATTCTGAATAGTGTTGAAAACGTTGGTCTTAGGTGACCAAACATGGACAACCAATATAATTTCAGATTCAAATTTTGACACTTGTCACTATCAGAGTGTGTGATATGCATAGTCTTTCAACCAAGAGAATTGGATTAAAGTTCCTTAGCTGATCTGTTTTCATTTTACGGTTCTGACATAATTTTCCTGCTGACTGATCCAATTATCCTTTTGATTTAATGCTTGATTCCACTATTCTAGCTGTGTATAAATATGTTCATTTAAGTATATTCTATTGCATTTTTTAAGAGAAATGTTATATAGTTAAGTTGCAGTGTACCTCCAAATATATCTACTTTTTTGGTTGTTTGTTGTTTGCTTTTGTTTTGTTTTGATTTATTTTTTATTAATCATCCCATTGGTTTACATTTCAAATGATATCACAGTTACCCCTTCACAAGCCACCCATCCCACAACCTCTCTCTGTTCCCTTCATTTTGCCTCTATGAGGGTGCTATCCCACACACTCATTCTTCTGTGCTACACTCCTCCAGCATCACCCTATGCTGTGGTACCAAACTTCAACAAGACCAAGGACTTCCACTCCCATTGATGTCAGACTAGGTCTTCCTCTGCTACATATGTATCTGGAGCCATGGATCTCTCCCTGTACACTCTTTGATTGGTGGTCTAGACCCTGGGAGCACTGAGTCCAGCCAACCAATGTTCTTCCTGTGGGGTTGCAATACTTCTTAGCTCCCCCAGTTCTTCCACCAGCTCCCCCATGATGGTCCATGAGCTCAGTCTAATAGTTGACTGGAAGCATCCACATCTGCATTGGTCAGTTGCTGGCTGAACTTCCCAAGGACCAGCCACACTAAGTTCTTCTCAGCAAGTGCCTCTTGGCAATGTCAACAATGTCAGATTTGGTGTCTGCAGATGGGATGAATCCCCAAGAGAGGTAGTCCTTGAATAGCCCTTCCTTCAGTTTCTGCTCCATTTATTGTCCCTGTTCTTCCTTTTAGATAGGAATATTTCTGGGTTAAAAACAGGAGATTAGTGTGTGGCCCCATCCCTCAACTGGGGGCTGTGTAGATCAGTGGAATAGAACTGAGGACCCAGAAATGAACCCAGACACCTATGGTCACTTAATCTTTGACCAAGGAGCTAAAACTATCCACTGAAAAAAGACAACATTTTCAACAAACGGTTCTTGTTCCATTGGCAGTCTCCATGTAGAAGAATGCATAATGATCCACTCATATCTCCTTGTACAAAGGTCAAGTTCAAGTGGATCAAGGACCTCCACATAAAACTAAATACGCTGAATCTAATAGAAAAGAAAGTGGGAAAGAGCCTTGAACACATGGGCACAGGGGAAGTTTTTCTGAACAGAACACCAATGGCTTATGCTCTAAGATCAACAATAGACGAATGAGACCTCATGAAATTTTAAAAAGTCTGTAAGGAAAAAAACACTGTTAATAGGACAAAATGGCAGCCCATAGATTAGGAAAAGATCTTTATCAACTCTACATTAGATAGAGGACTAATATTCAAAATATACAAAGAACTCAAGAAGTTACACTCCAGAGAACCAAATGACCCTATTAAATGAGGTGCCGAGCTAAACAGAGAATTCTCAAATGAGGAATCTCAAATGGCTGATAAGCATCTAAAGAATGTTCAGCATGCTTAGTCTTCAGGGAAATGCAAATCAAAATGACCCTGAGATTCCACCCTCACACCAGACAGAATGGCTAAGTTCAAAAACGCAGGTGATAGCATATGCTAGTGAGGATATGGAGAAAGAAGAACACTCCTCTATTGCTGCTGGGATTGTAAGCTGGTACAACCACTTTGGAAATCAGTCTAGCAGTTATTCAGAAAGTTGGAAATAATTTTACAAGAAGACCCAGCTATACCACTACTGGGCATATATACAAAAGTTGCTCCATCATATAATAAGGACACATGTTCCACTATGTTTATAGCATCCTTATTTATAATAGCCAGAAGCTGAAATCAACCCAGATGTCCCTTAACAAAGGAATGGATACAGACAATGTAGTGCATTTATACAATGGAGTACTACTCAGCTATTGAAAACAATGACTTCATGAAATTCTTAGGCAAATGGATGGAACTTGAAAATATCATTCTGAGTGAGATAACTAAGACATAACAAAAGCACACATGGTATGTACTCATTTGATAAGTGGATATTAGTCCAAAAACTCACAATGCCCAAGATACAACCCACAGACCACATGGAGCTTAAGAGAAAGAAAGACCAGGATGTGGATGATTCCATCCTGCATTGAGGGGGGAACAGGATGATAGCTAGAGGTTGACGGATGGGGAACCTGGGAGGGAGAGAGGAGGGGCAGGAAATAGAGTGGGCAGTGTCAGGTATTGTTTTGATTTTAAACAAGGTCTTACACCTAGTATTTCATCTTACCCATTATGCTAGACTAGCTAGCTAGTGAGTCCTGTGGATCTGCCATCCCTACTCCCCCAGGATTGTGATCCTAAGTGTGTGCCTCCATCCCTGGCTTTTTAAGAGGAACCTAGCTGGAGTACAGCCCATATATAGACTTTTATTTTATCATCAATGTGAACTAAATTGTCTGTTTCATGATTCAAAAATACAGAGAACAAACCAAACAAAACAAAAAACCAAAACAAAATTCTAATTGTAGAACTGTGACCACTCAGTTTTGGCTTTCAGAACAATTATAACAATTCTTTCACTTTGTTGTGAGGAATTCTTAGCCAAGCAAACATGTTTTGGACCATATTTACTTTCTCTGGCAAGTTTGATGACAGGGAGATATAAGAGAGGATCTTTGTTTCAGAATATGACCTACTAATGTCGGTGCTCTTGGCACCAATATAATTTTCTGACTTAAAAATATTATGCAGATTGATCTCCTGAAACTTTTAGCATCAGCTCTTTCTCTTGTTAATGAGACAGGTTATATGTAGAAACAAAACAAATGTGTGACTAAACTACAAAGATTTCATTAAAAAGTTAGAAATTATCTGTAACAAAAGTCTCAGAAAAAGAGAAGCTATACATTCTCTCACAGATACAGATCTCGGCCTGGTATGTATTTGTGAGCAAAAATGCGTGTGTGTGTGTGTGTGTGTGTGTGTGTGTGTGTGTGTGTGTGTGAATATGTATGTGTGTGTGAATTTGCATGTGCATACCCATTTGGGTCTGTGCATGCATCTGTGTGTATGTATATGCATGTGTGTGCATGTATATGTGTTTGTATATCCGTGTGTTTGTGTTTGTTTGTGTTTGTTTGTGTTTGTTTGTGTGTGCGTGTGTGTGTGTGTGTGTGTGTTTAGAAACAAAGCTTAACGAGCAAGACAGAAGGCTAAGAAAGTCAAAGAGGAGACAATCATTACAGCAAAGACACATAAGGGACATGGAAATGGAAGACAGGCTAGAGAGAGAGGGGGGACTGGGAGTCAGCATATGAAACCAGTCAATATAATAAATACAAGTTTAATGAAGGAATTGTTAAATGTGCAATGCAAGGTAGAAAGGAATAGCTTTGCAAAGGACAATTCAAGTGCATAGACACAAACTGAGATGCATAATGAGCTGTCACTGCCTTTCAGGAGCTTGTAGTCCAGTGCTCATATAAAAGAACTAAGTCAGAACATAATTGCAAGGGTGGTGTTCAAAGTGTAGTACAATGGTATTTGAAGCATTCAGAAAAGCAGCTCAATAATTCTCCATGATAATTCTACAAATCTACACATTGAGCCAAGTGCTGGTTCATAAAGATGTTCTTAGAAAAATGAAAATGAAAAATAGGCAGTTGAATTGAGAACACACACCAAGATTCTGCATGGAGTAGGAAGAGGACTGGGTTGCAAACCAAGGGAGGCCATGTTGCTATGCTAGAGCAGAGATACTGATGGGGGAGCTTGACATCATTAGGAGATAGGAATGAATAGGACCGTATAAGAAGTGATTGAGCATGGATTTGAAGTCTGATGACTCTACCGCCAGTAGGATAATAAGTAAAACCACTGCTGATGACTCTACCACCAGTAGGATAATTAGTTAAACCACTGCTTGCCTCAGACTAGGGCTGTAGGCATTTGAGGTGACAATCCTTTATTTCCTTATATTGGGAAAGAGTTGCTTTGGGTCCCAAAACACCAAAAGATCAATTTGAGGTGCCTGGGGTGTATTGGAGGAAGTAATGACTATAAACATCAAGGAAGAATCTAGAATGACAAAATAATAACGAGGAAATAATCAAATATAAAAGTTGTTTCAAAATAAAGGTGAGACTAAAACTAATACCATGCTATCTGTTGAAAAACACTAAGGAAAATAGCCAGAGATGAGCTTATTCTATATAAATTAAAATGATAAAATGAAATTGCAGGCCTGGAGAGATGGCTCAATAGGTAAGAGCCTTGGCTGCTCTTCTCAAGAACCTGATCCAGTTCCCAGCAGCTACATGACAGTGTACAAGTTTTCATAACTCCAGCTCCAGAGGATTCCATTCCTTCTTCTGGCCTCTAGAGACACCAGGAACCCAGAATTGGTATACACACACACACACACACACACACACACACACACACACACACATACATATATATATGCAGGAAAACACACACAAATTGAACACAGGTTTTAAGACTAACTGTGGAATCCATTCTCTAACAGGGCAGTCTTGGCTGGCCTCAGATGAGATGGATGAACCTAATCCTGCAGAGATTTGATGCACTAGGGTATAGGGATATCCAGAGGGTGAGGCCCACCCTCTCAGAGGAGACGGGAGGGAAGAAGGGATGCAGATTCTGTGAGGGAGGACTAGGAGTGGGCAGCGTTTGGGATGTAAATAAATAAATATATAAATAAATAGTAACTATTTTCAAAGGAGATGTTTATCTGGGCATATATTTCTAACATCATCTTGAAACCCTGGGGCATTTTATTAATTGGCTCTAGAGAATGTTGTTGTTTTGATATTATCTTTTCTATAAGTAGCATAATAAGCTGGTTATAGGGGCTCATGCCTTTAATCTCAGTACTTGGGAGAACAAAGCAGGCAGATTTATGAGTTCAAGGCCATAGTAGTTTTTATCTGCAAGCTCTATGCCATCCAAGACTGCACAGTGAGACACTATCTCAAAAACTAAACAAACAAAAATAAAGCAAAGTTATAGTCCTTAAAAGATGCAAATAAAATATAAAATATACCACCCACAATATTAAAAATATTAAAGTAAATAAATCTGCTAAGATGTAAATTAATTTTAAAAATTAGTCTGTGTTAATCATAGTATATGTCAACAATTTAAAATTTATACATTAGAAAGTCTTATTTTCTTTTGGGTAAAATTTATGTCAGAATCTCATAAAAGGTAAATATTTTGCATTTAAAAAATATCATTTAAATATCTTAGAATCAGGACTGTTACCATCACCAAATTCTGATAGCAACATTTAAAAGTACTTTTTATACATCACTGGAGAACATTTTCCTATTTACATGATGATTTTCAACTGGGGTGAATTTGGTTTCAAGGAGACATTTTTGGCTGTCAATAACATAGAGAAATTCATGTCCTTCTCAACTAAGAACTATATTCCAAATGTCAGGCACATGGGGTTAAAAGTATTTCTGTTGGAATAATTAAACCGGCAGATTGATATCCCTAACATTTGTTTTCTTTGATGCAATTTGGTATACAGTCAGGAGTAGGATCATATCATTGTTCTATATTTAGCTGTTTGAGGAACCTCCATATTGGCTTTATAGTGATTGGCCTAATTTGTACCCTTGCTAACAGTGTTTATGTGTTTCTTTTCAACCACATTTGTTTTAGTTTGTATTCCTGAAAATAGCCATTCTGACCAGAGTGTCATGAGATCACAAAGACATTTAGATTAGATTTCTCTGATAATTAAATATGTCGAATATATTTTCATACACTTGCTGTTCATCTGTACTTCTTTTGAAGTGTGTTGTTGAATTTAGTTGTCCATTAATTGATTAGAGTTTGGGTGTATTATTTTACTTTTTCTTGTGTTCTTTCTCTGTATATTCTTGTTACTAAACTATATCATGAATAGTTGACACATTTTTGTCCCAGTTTAGCATGAAGGGAGGTTGAGGTTTTTTTCAGAACAAAAAGGCTTTTTGGCAAACTCCAGATCCCTTCATGATATAGTTCTGGAGAGACTATAGACAGAAGAAGCATACATCAACACAATAAAAACAATTTACAGCTAACTAAGAGCTGACATCAACCTAAATGAAATTAAACTCAAGAACAGGAACAAGACAAGAATCTCCACCCTCTCCATAGCTATTTCATACATTATTTGAAGTCTTGCCTAGTGTAATGTAACAATTGGAGGGGATCAATGTGGAACAAGAAAGGAAGACGTCAAAATTTCTTTACTTGAAGATGATGTATATTTATGGATAAAAGACCACTAAAATCAGCCAAGATGTGTTCCTGTATAGAGACATATATGTAAATGTGATATGGAAATTTTTCTTTTATGGTATGTAGTCATAGCTTTTATTTTTCTTTGAGTTGCTTTTGTGAATAATTTAAAATCACACTTGGGAAAACAATTCAAAACTCCTCTTGAAGGTAGTTATCCAGAAGATAATTACCGTTTACAACTTAACCATATCATAGGTGTCCACTGGTCTATTTGGTGTATAGCTAGGTTCATAGGATGGAAACAAAGGTTCCACCTACTTCAGTGTGAACTGAGTCTCAATAGAGATCCAATTCTTGTATTTGAGAATTGACCTTAGTGATGTAGAAAGGAAGGTGTGAAACATGGTTGTGGCAGTATGTGACTGACTACACATAAGTGGAATAACTTGAAATTGAAGAGTTATAAAACAAAATGTGATATGTGCAGCTAGGGGGTTCAATGATGTCACTCAGATTGTATCTCTCAACTGAGACTTGTGTTATAATGTTTATTTTGTATTTTTACATATTAGATTTAAAGAGACAATGTTGATTCTTCTCATTGCCAATAATAGGTTTTTAAATAGAAAACATTAATGTGAAGTGTTAGCAATCTAAAGTATGTTTTGGAATATGTTTTTTTAATTAGCTGATATAATTTTGTGAGATATATGACAGGCATGTGAAAATTAAGTGAATTTGCAAGTGCTTGATAAATGTATTAAATACCAAATCCTTAATGAGTATGTTATTGACAACAATGTGTGAAAAATCATGAGGTAGAGTAGATGAATAGAACACCTTGAATATTTACAGAGACCTGGAATGTTTCCAGAGAAAGTGGATACGTACTCTTAATGTTAGTAACCTTTAACCTTCCTGAATTTATTTATAAAAGATGAACAATAATTATTATTTTTAGTGTTAAAAATCTGAGTAATTTATTTTTAAAAGTCCTGGTTTATATTAATTTACAACTTATTAATATTAGTTATTTTAAACTTGTAGATTTGGGATTCCCAATGTTTTTGCCCTCACATTATCTAATATGCATATATATCTATATCTATATATGTATATGTATATACCATACATACAGGATGGTTACTCAGCTCTTACAGGCCGCGAAAACGTTAACACCTGGCTTTTAGTGGCCCTGTGATCCTTTAGATGATGATTGTGCTGATCATTTGAGTGAAGGAAAACAGAGAATTTAGCCGATGTTATTGAGGTAACCCCTGTGCTCATAGAAGATATTTTTAGCAAACCCTTACCTAATGCAAAGGTAATATAACCCAGTCTCTGTATTTAAAGATAACAGGATTTCATAGACTTCACAGGAATTTGAACCAGAATGCTTAGCCCTGCTTCTCTTACATCTGTTGCTGGTCCCTATAAGAGAAACTTGATTTCAATTTTGCAAACTGGCCTCGACCTATGATTTTGTTAGCACTACCATTCTCATGTTCTTTACCCTCCATAATGTTCCTAATTTCCTAACAATTTTCTTTATAAGCATTCCTTTTAAGGAATTGTAAATTCAGTAATAAGTGGACACATTTACAATGGTACCTACATTTTTCTGTCCTTTATAATAGTTTAAATATTTTTCCTGAATTTTTTAGAGCAATCAAATTCTGACCCATAGTTCACCTCCAACCTCAACCAAGGTCCCATGTATTATAAATCTTTACTGTAAAGTTGCCAGTTCACAAGCAGCGTTCTACATACTGCTTCTAGTTTCCTATCATGTAGTGAAATGCTTTATTTCCTATATGTACTAGAAGTCTATTATCAAAGCATATAAACACTTCACGGAGATGTGCAACCTAACTATCAAATAAAATGCTGTAATACAAGAAGTAAGCACAATTTGGCTTCTGCTGATGTGCCAGGTGATGCAAATAGCTCAGTGCAGATAATTCATTCTCCACTCATTTTAGAGAAGTAATGTCAGCAGCCACTGTCAGAATCATCAAATAATGCAAGCCGACTAGCCCATAAAATCCGCACTGGGGACATATGAAGCCAAACCTAACATGATTATTGATCAGGGAAATATTCAGCATAGCTATTCCAAGGAAGCATAAAATGTTTCATTTCATTGTGAAATAATACAAACCAATCAATAATATATACATATTTCTCATTTGCTGCTAAAAACTTAAGCATAATGGGAAAATTTTAAAGCCGGGACTAGAAAAGGCCCTTAAATGTCATTTTGGTTATTCCCTCACTAGAGAACAGGCTTAATTCAATTTACATAGATCATTATTGATTCTAGTTCTATAAAACCACATTGAAAAAAATCACATCTGGTATATTTTCAACTCCACCATGTCTGATTTTTATTTTTTTTAACCTCAGTATATTCCATAGAAATGCAAAATAAATTCTTCCATTTGTCTTGAGATTAGAAAGAAGTTATAATCGATGCTATAAAATTTAAAAGTAAATGTATATCTTCTAATACTCAATTTAAGATTAGCTTATAAAGACAACATTATAGGTTATAGTCATAATTTTTTAACCTAAGCAAAGCACATACAATTTTATAGTGTTTGGGGAGTACTCCCAAAATGACTTCTAGATACAGCCATGGTATGTGCTTCTACTTTGCATTCTTCTGGAATTTTCCCTTTATTTTGTGAATTACATTTTATGAAATAGGATCTACTGTCTTATTCACCAAATCTCCTGTACCCACTGGAATTAGACAGCGAAAATATTAGGCCCCATTAAAAGTGTCTGCAGACACCAAACTGGACACTGTTGCTGTTGCCAAGAGACACTTGCTGACAAGAACTGGTGTGGCTCTTCCGTGGGAGGTTTTTCCAGCAACTGATCAATTCAGATGTGGATGCTTGGAGCCAAGCTTCAGATTGAGCTTTTGGAACAGGGAGGGGAGCTGGCAGAAAGACTGGAGGAGCAGAGGGAGACTGCAACCCCATAGGAAGAACAATGTTGGCTGGCCGGACCAACCAGTGCTCCCAGGGACTAGACCACCAACAAAGGAGAGTACAAGGAGTGATCCATGGCTCCAGGTATATATGTAGCAGAGGATGGCCTTGTCTGACATTAATTGGAGGGGAGGCCCTTGGTCCTGATGCCCCCAACATAGGAGCTGGAGTAGTGAGGTGGGAGAAAGTGAGTGAATGAGCACTTTCATACAGGAAAAGAGGAGGGGGGAGAGGGCAGATGCAGGATGGGGGAGTTGTGGGGGGTAACAGGGAAGTGGGATATCACTTGAGATATAAACAAATAAAATGATTAATTTTTTAAAAAAGTGAAGCTTCTCTAACCTCACAATCTTATCTCTATTCATTCCCATGTGTCCTGGGGTTTGCGAGCTTTGTATAATTTTTTTCTTTTTTTTAATTTTATTTTTTATTAATAAATTTTATATTTCTTCAATTCTTTTTTTAGAATCCAGTCATCATCCCCTTCCTAGTCTGCTCTCTGAGTGTTCCTCATACCATTTCTCCCCCAAGCCCCATCTCCAAGAGGATGTGCCTACCCGTCTCAGCTCCCCACACCACCAGAACTTCCCACTAGCTGGGGCCTCAAGTCTCTCCATGGATAGGTGCTTCTTCTCTCACTGTGGCAAAACCAGGCAGTTTTTAGTTGTATATGTGTGTGGGGGGGGGGCTCGTATCAGCTGGTGTATGTGCCTGGTTGATGGCCTCATGTCTGAGAGATCTCCGGGGTCCAAGTTAGTTGACACTGCTGGTCTTTCTATGGGTCACCCTCTTCCTCAGCTTCTTTCAGCTTTTCCATAATTCAACCACAGGAGTCCTCAGCTTCTGTCCATTGGTTGAGTGTAAGTATCTGCATCTGAATCTATCAGCTGCTTGTTGGGCCTTTCTGAGGGCAGCCATGTTAGGCCCCTGTCTGTAAGAACATCATAACATCAGTAATTGTGTCAGGCCTTGGTGTCTCCCCTTGAGCGGGATCTCAATTTGGGCCTCTCATTGGACCTTCTTTCCCTCAGTCTTTTCTCCATTTATGTCCATGCCATTCTTTTAGACGGGAATAATTCTGGGTCAGAAATTTTGACTGTGGGATAGCAAGCCATCCCCCCACTTGATGTCCTATCTTTCTATCTTTAGCAGATTTAAAGATAAATTTTGAGCACAATCACACACTTACCCCCACTGCTCCCACCCTCCCCTACTCATACCCACATTTCCCTACTCACTGAATTATGTCAATTTATTTATTTTTTAAACCGTCAAGTACAGTTGGATGTGTGACTTTCCATTGAAGAGAGGAATACCCAGAAGTGGACACAGCCTCAAAGAAAACTCTTCTTCAACTGGAAGCTACTCATTACCAACAATTCCACAGCCAGATGTGGGACTTAATAACATCTTCCTTCTTCTCTAATGGAATATTTTCTGGCTTACGTTCACACAGGTCTTGTATGTACTGTCATATTGCTCTGTCATACATGCACTACCCTGATGTGTCCGGAAGACAACTGCAGTTATCCATCACTCCTGGTTCTTATATTCTTTCTTCCTCTATTCCCCAGTGAAACCCGATCCCTGTAGAAGGGCAAGGGATACAGATGTCCCATGTAGGACTAAATTTGCCATAGTCTTTTATGATGGGCACCTTGTCACTTTGTGAGTCTCTGCTAATCACCATCTACTCCAAAATTAAGCCACTCTGATTGGTTCAAGAGATGCATTTATGTACTGATAAATAATTAGAAATCAATGTAATACTAGACCTTTAGCTCAGTAATAGGAACAGGCTCACTCCTACAATCTGTTAGCTATCCATCCATAAGATCTTAGGCCCTTAACAGATATTGGTTTTATCTTATTGAGCAATTCTTTAATAAAATAATTAAGTAGTGGTTTTTCACATTATATTCTTACCACTGCGATGTGTCCTAAACATGTAAATAACTTTTATTGACATTTTAAAAATGATAATTTTATCTAATAAGAAGGAATATTTAATTTGGAAGAATTTTTATTTGCTACATAAAATTCTAACATTCTATTACATAATTTTAAAGACAAGTTCTTCTATCCTAAAAATGTGAAATACTCATTTTAGTACATTTAATGTAACTCTAAGCATAACTTTATTTTGTTTTTTATTTTTTATTTTCATATTAATTTGAAATACTAATAGTAACTTTTTCTAAATCACATCAATGGTTCTGGAGACCTGTGCTGGGCCAGGAAAGACGTCTGAGTCACACCTTCAACTTTGGAATATTTAGAAAACCAAGGCACAGGCAGAAGACAGGAATTGGCATTCATGGTCAAGGAAATCTGGCCAGCTATAGTATGTAGGAGCCAAAGTTATCTCTAAGCACCACTTGCTGCTCAAGGACAAGGTTCTTTTGGAACCCTGGGAGTTGCAGTTCTTGGAAAATACTAAGCTTCATGCTTTTTACTACCCTAAACAATTTGTTTTCACCAGATGTGCTTGATCACACATGGGCAGGAGGTACATGGGTGGGATGTACTTCAGGATGTATGCTTGCTCCTGATTGGACCTGTTGGGAAATGCAATGAAATTGTGGGGTTTGCCTTTTTTTTCTCAAATCATAATTAATTCACACAGGGGTATAAACACAGAAAGGCAGGATGTGGGGAAGGGAATGACACTGGAGTGTGGGTGTTCAGGGGGAATACAGATATCTTCAGAACCGGGTATCGGCTGGGTGAAGGTTCAGGGGACAAGTCACTATGACTCTGCCTATGACTCGCTTGTCCTTATCTAAGTTGGTATTGTCTGCCAAGGCTACCTATTTACAAGGTCTATGACTACTCAGGCTTATAAATTTCCACAAAAGCTGCCTGTTGACATTAGCTTATAGCCATCTGTTTCAATGTTTTTCCACTGAGACCCAAGACTTGGTGTTAGTATACATGTATGACAGGCCTATTGCTGATTTTAGCCCTGTGGCTGATTTTAGGCCTACAGTGTGTAAGCAGGGCTCCCCCTGACATCTCCTCCCTTCTCTAAGTATAGAAGGGCTGTGGCGATTCTAAACTTGTGAAGGCGGGGGTAGAGACCTGACCTCCAGTATTTGAAGGGGACCTTGTAATGGCTCCAGTCCCCCTGTCGTTGTCCAGTGAGACATGAGGGCCATACCCGTCCCGATGTCTTTTTCCTGGAGAGGGGATACTTTTGACACCAACCCCTATGCCATCAGGCTTGTCCCTCAGGGAACCCAGATAGATGTTTTTATCTTTTATTGATATTCCCTTGCAGTGCCTAGCCTCGCAGCCTAAGCAAGAATTCAGATCGCCTGTCAGAGGGGGTTCTGGGTGGCCCCTCTTTTGCTTGTTCTAGGGGCAGAAGTCCACCCTTTTATGTTGGGTGGAGATGGGTTTTGGAAACACCCTGTATAAAGTAACAACCTCATCTTGAGTCTCGTGGTCCTCCATAGCTAACTTATGATAATGTATCTGAATAGGTTTTGCTACCAAATTATTTATCTGTTGTATCACAGAGTTAGTCCACCTATTTGAGAGCCAAGGGCCAGCAGAAAAAAGCAAAAAGAACCCAAATAATGGTCCCAAGATGGAAGGAAATAGGGTTGACAACCTTGGAGAGGCTGCAAATCAATTCTTGTACCAGCTTTCATCTGTCTCTTTCTCTCTCTGATTTTTCTTAGGCTTCACTACCTATTTCATGCTCTCTTTAACCCTCCTTGAAATGGGACCTCATAAAGCTGCAAAGCTTCTGAAAAGCAAAGGACACAGTCAATAGGACAGAGCGGCAACCAACGGATTGGGAAAAGATCTTCACCAACCCTACATCCGATAAAGGGCTAATATCCAAGGTATACAAAGAACTGAAGAAATTAGACTCTAGACAATCAAAGAACCCTATTAAAAAATGGAGCACAGAGCTAAACAAAGAATTCTCAACTGAGGAAGCTCGAATGATTGAGAAGCACCTAAAGAAGTGTTCAGCATCCCTAGTCATCAGGGAAATGCAAATGAAAACAACCCTGAGATTCCACCTCAAACCAGTCAGAATGGCTAAGATCAAAAACACAGGTGACAGCACATGTTGGCGAGGATGTGGAGAAAGAGGAACACTCCTCCACTGTTGGTGGGATTGTAAACTGGTACAACCACTATGGAAGGCAGTCTGGCGGTATCTCAGAAAATTGAACATAGTGTTACCTGAGGACCCAGCTATACCACTCCTGGGCATATACCCAAAAGACGTTTCAACATACAACAGGAACACATGCTCCACCATGTTCATAGCAGCCTTATTTATAATAGCCAGAAGTTGGAAAGAATCCAGATGCCCTTCAACAGAAGAATGGATGCAGAAAATGTGGTACATTTATACAATGGAATACTACTCAGCTATTAAAAACAATTAGTTCACGAAATTCCTAGGGAAATGGATGGAGCTGGAAAATATCATCTTGAGTGAAGGGGTTTGCCTTTTTTAAGTCCCTGAAAAATGTGACTGGGGCTATTTCCTGAGAACCCAGAGGAGGATCTGACCAGAGTCCTTTTTATGTAACCAGTAATTAAAGCTTGCTTCAAATTTGGCTCAAAATTGTGGAATTGTTTTTTCTCTAAGGATTAACTTTTGAAATTCTCAAGCAAGATGGATCATTCACTAGATCCTTCTCTCTAGGACCTTCAAAGAGATTTGGTGGGGTGCTTTGAGATTTCAAAAACCCAGATCTATCCCAGTTTTCTCCCTCTCTCTACTTTGTAATTACGGATCTTGGCCACTGCGTCACATCATGTTTCCCTGCCTGCTGTGAAGCCCCCTGCATGAAAGTCATAGGCTCACACTCTGAAGTTGTAAGATCCTATTAAATGCTTTCTTCTACTTAAAACAATAGTGACTTTAAAAGATTTTTAAATTTTTAATTATGTGTATTTTTGGTGGTCTGGTATGTGTATGTACAAGGGCAGTACCCACAGAGTCTAGTAGAGAGGCTGGGATTCCTGAGTCTGGATGGTAGGCTTAACCACTGAGCCTTCTCTCAGGATTCAATCTTACCTTTTCATAAATGTAAGTAGCTTACAGGGTGACTAGGGAAAACTAAGCAGCTTTATGGATTTTCAGGTAGAGTAGTGACCATAGACACAAGCTTCTTCACATTTGAGGTTATGGCTATATTCCTCCAAATAAACAGATGCTAATATATTCTGAATTATCTGACTACTACATAGCCTCCAGGATTCAAATCAATGTTTAAGAAAATTTAGCTCTGTATTAACACATTACTTTGCTTTAAAATTCTTTTAATCTTCAAAAACATGTGGAGACCTTTCAAATCTGCCCAATATTTAGATTTGGAAATTCCTTTTAATCTTCTATGTTCTCCTATTCAATACACAAACCTTGGAGAGTGCAAGAAAATTGAGAAGTTAAAAGGATCATGTTATTTAACAGTATCAGTGATTTTCATGAATTAGAACCATGTGTTCAGCTTGATATAAAGTTAAAGCAAATGATAGCAGATGGAAACTTACCTGCAGTGCACACTGTCTGGGAATATCTATTTTTACTTTCTTTCATTGTCCTTTATTATATTGTTTATAATTAGAGAAAAATTAATATAATTCTCTTGTTTACTGATTCCAAAAATACATTGTTTTGTTAAAACACTTCTAATTTCCCAAGGCAGTTTATTGGAAAATATATTCAGTCACAAATTATTTTCATAACATAACAAATAGCATTAAATGTAGAATGCTTAGTGCTTTAATATCTATAATAATTCATTATGTGTTCATTGAAGAAGGGTTAGTGGTTGCAGTGAGACCTACTTTATGACTCCACATGAACAGAGTCCACTCTTTTAGACTTGTTACAAATTACTTTGTAATTATGATTCCCAGATCCTATCAACAGTAAACATATCTCATGTTTAATGTTAAAATGTGAAAATTTGGTACCCTGGAAGTGTGAAGATATAAGTGATGTTGGAAACAGCTGTATACTAACCAATACCATGATCTTTAAAGGTTTCTCATGTCACTTAGGATCTTAAAGATTGCTTAGACACAAGAAGTTAAGACAACTACTTTTGTTAATCATTTAGCAAAAAACTTTACTAATGTGTTGAGAATATATAAGAGAGCTTAGATAGGCATTTGGAAGAACTGATTGATGCACTTTATCCTATTCAAATTACTGGAAGGAGGTTCAGAGTTAAAGAGTAAGAAGCCATCTCAAGTGTCATGCCAAATACCATTGGATTCATGTTAGTTCTAAAATTTACAGTGGTAGTCATTATAATTAGGAAAAAGTTTAAAGATACTTGTAGTGTATTTGAGATAATTCTAACACCTCTCTAGATGTTTTAACTTTACATAGTGAGCTTATTAATTTCAAGAATGCTGCTCTGCTGAATGTTGATGTGGCAGATACTGCTGATAAAACTATCCATAGTCTGAGGTCAGTATTTCTATTTTGGTCAAGCTTCGAGAATGGCATATATAACTTGATCATGCTAGCCATTTTTGTCTTGGGAATACTTTTATTTCTGCCCATCTTATTAAAGCTTGTCTTTAACAACATCAACAGGTTGGCAGCCAAAGTACATGCCTTGAACCTGAAAATGGATCCCCAGACAGAATTATTAAATTAACAAGCTGACAACCCAAGGAAGAGTAAGATTCTACACAGAGCCTTACCAATCTAAGACAGAAGTGCATTGCTTTTGATAATGCATGTTCCACAATGGGTAAGGAAGACACTCTTGTCAGAATGACCTAAGACAGACTCAGTCTTGTTAATGAAATTTTAAAAAAGGGGGGGAGGGGGGAGGCAGAGAGCCTTTGGAGCTGCTTGGAAAGAATCTGACATAGGCCAAGGACAAGGAAATGGGCTGCTTGGCAGGAATATGACATTGGCCAAGGACAAGTAAGTGGGCTTCAGGCAGGAATCTGACATTAGGCTAGAACAGAGAAGTAATTTCAGGCAGGAATCTAAATCTTAAGCTAGAACAAGGAAGTGGGCTTCAGACATGAGAATGACTTTGGGATAGGATAGGGAAGTAGGCTCAGATATGTTGGTCACCCTGATAAGCCCTTAGAAAGAGTGATCGTGGGAGTGTTCACAGAACTTTGGTTATTGCCTTGCTTGTTTTTTGACTATTTGTGTTTATTCTCTTGCTTGTTCCTTGACTATTTGCATCTATTGTATTGCTAATCCCTCAACCTCAACCTCAAACTGACCTTAATATTTGCATATAGTTAGAATGGTATAAAAGCAAAAAGGAGGAGAGGGATGGGATGGGGGTTTCTGAGAGGGGGAAGGGGGAGAATGAGAAAAGGAAATGGCATCTGAAATGTAAATAAATATAATATCCAATAAAAAAAAGGGAAGAGGGGATGGGATAGGGGTTTTCTAGGGAGGGGAAATGTGGAAAGGGGATAGCATCTGAAATGTAAATAAATAAAATATCCAATAAAAAAAGAAAAAACTTAAAGAAATATTTTCTTTGGTCATTAAGTAGTCTTCAAAAGTATAATTAGAATCACTCCTTATTAATATGTTGTATGAGGTAGTTATAGTTTACAGGTGAAAGTTCTACTGTTTTTATACATACATTTGATCTTATTATGGTAGTTTTGGTGGTTGTGGTAGTAGTGTGTGTGTATGTGTGTACATGCATATGTAAAGTGTGTGTGTGTGTGTGTGTGTGTGTGTGTGTGTGTGTATTAAATGACATTTCTGTAAAAGTCAGAGAACAATTCTGGGAGTCAATTCTGTCCTTCCACTATGGGTTCCAGGGATTGAATTTACCGTTACCAGTCTTGCATAGCAAATGGTTTCAGCCTCTAAGCCATCTTGCTTGCCCATTTTTGCTCTTTATATAGTATCTCCTGTTACTTCCTTATCAACAGTGAATACTTCCTTCACTGTTGGATAAATTACATTTAATGATTATAGTAATATAAAAGATACTTGAGGGTTTGACTAAAGAAGAACACAAGTTTGGTTTTGTATAATTTGAAAATTCTTTGCTTAGATCATAGTTGCAGCTGTTAAGCCAGATGACTGCTTTTCACTATCTAATTCCTCAATATTTCTCAGTATATAGTCTTAAAAATCTCCTAAGTACCTTCTCCTAGAATTTGATGAACTATTTTTATAGCATTTTTACCTGACACAAAATACTGTATTTTTTTCATGATTAACTCCTTACTTCTTTTCTCTCCCCAAATTCCCTTTTCAGGATTCAGGTTTTAAGTCTTTTAGATCTTTGTAATTTTCACAGATAATCAATCCGTTTTTCTCATTTTTACCTCTGTCCTGTCTTTATAAATTTGGGAAATCCTGAAAAATTGTATTCTATATTTTATGATTGTTTTTCTTTTTGTAGTTGTCTATTGCAATGACCGACCGTTGTTGTATTAGTCATGTGAATCAAAACTTTGCATATTGGTCATAGATGAAAATAAAGACATAATATTTATAAAACACAACTTTTTGGAGGCAGTTTTCTTCTAAAGACTGTCAACACAAATGTGTGCTAGACATAAGAAAATTACAAACAAATGTAGATCATGGATTGGGCTTGGTCTACTGATAACAGGATAATAGTCTCCTCCATGGCTCATTGTAGGAACTATGGACCAAATTTTGGAGGAAGAGATGACCCTGGCAATGAACAACACTATATAAATAAATATCTAAGAGCAGCAGAAAATCTGTAGCAATTTCACTCAAAATCAGCCATACAATTGCTAATATTTTTTAAAAAATGTTTTATTAAAAGAAAAGTACAGTGACAGAGAAGAAAATCTATCAATGTGAAATAACTTTAACATCATAGGTAATAAATGATAGTAGGAGGGGCTAAAGAGATGGCTTGCTGGTTAAGAGCACTGCCTGCTCTTCCAGAGGACCCATCTCTGCACCCATCTGGCAATGCAGTTTCCTTGTGTCTACTTATCTCTGCTATCCATTTGTGAGGCCAATTTTTTTTTATATTGAGCCATCTATGAGTTATGACCTGGTACCACCTTTGTTTCATCCCTAGACATCATTATCCATTTGTTTGCTGCTTGCTCCCAGGTGTAACCCAGATTCTAGGTCCTACAAGTTGTAGCTAGGAAGGAAGAGCAGATAATGTGAGAAGGATCTGACTTGGTCAACAGTATTGTGATTATTCACAACACAAATGTTCTTGTAGACCAGCCTTAAAACTGATTACTTCCACTGAGGTTATGTCTGTAGTTGCCTCAGATAATCTATCCCATCTTTGGGTATGTCTCAATGCAGGCAGGACAGCACTTTTGTATATGCCTAGAGTCACTGCAGTTGCCTAATTGCAATGAGAAGGGACAATGAAAAGATTTTACTATTTTTATAAATTTAAAAACTATATACAGTAGTTTCTATATGTATTGCATTTGATCAGTTTATAATTATGCTTTGTTTTTATAGAAGAGCAGTTCATGTTAAACTATAAGTTGTGATGTAGCCCAAACTGGCTGTGAGATTGCTTTCTAGCTGAGGGTAACCTTAAGATTCTGATCTTCATGCAACCTTGGATGATGATATTGAAGGTATAAGCCACCGTGGCATGGTGGAGTGCTGATAATCTAACTCAGGGCTTCATGCATGCCATGTAAACACCCATCTAGCAGATACACAGACCAAATCATTGCTCCATTCATGAGGATGATGGAGCCTGAATGCTTGGCACTTGCAGAGTAGGGAACCACTCTACTACTGAGCTGTATTGCTAGTAAACAGCCTTATCACTTATTGAGACTATATCCAGGAACTTTATGATTGTTAACTGTAAATCCAACTGAATGAAGGATTATTACTTCCTGTAAAATATTTCAGTATGTTTCTGGCCTACATTTTTCCTCACTGCAGCAACAGTAAGGCCTAGCTTTCCTTGAAAGAGTAATACAATATTACAAAAAATATTCTTCAAGAAAACTGGCCAATTATTCAGACAATCCATTCTGGATTTTTCAATCTTGTTATAAAATAAAGATACATAGGTAATAGTAGCACACTTGAAACTCTGCTTAAAATGATACATTATAAAAAGTATACAAGATGAAATACTGTGACTTCAAAAGTTATAAAATTCTCTCTCCTGATAAATTGTTGAATTTGTAGTTGTCTGGCCAAACTATATATGAAACTCAACTACAGTATTTTCAAATAATTGCTGATGGTTTTTTATATTTCACTAAGCATAGGGCCAGCAGGAAGAAACCACATAGGCAAAATAAGAACAAAAGGCTTGCACATCCTTCCACAGGCAGAAAACATACCTGGAGACAGTACAGAAGCTCAAGCAACAACAGGAAAGGATGTGGGGAGAAGGATAAAGCAAATTACTTTATGTCTGTTATGGCTAATTAATTTTATGTAAAGAGACTGCTTCATTTTCCTGCAATTCCATGAAATTCTTTAAACCTCAGTGACAATAAAGTGCATGTTTGACAAACAATTTCTAGTTTAATTGCAGCAATCAGTGTGCATTCAGTCCAGTAATGGCATTTCTCTCTTTGTTTTACATGGATATCTTTTCTTTTATTCTATCCTTCTGTTACAATATTGTTTTACACACCATGTATAATACCCCATTTTCCCTTTGATTTTTACTGCTCTTTTAGTTCTTATTCTTAATGATTATTATGGGAGTTGAAATTGACACAATAATTCCAAATCATCTACTTCTGATAAATGCAACTTGATTTCAATTGTAGACAGAACATTTCTCTAATTTATTTTTTCTGATTGCATAAGTTAATTACAATGGGTATGGTATTTCCTTATATGTACACATTTCACACCATCCAAATCCATATACTCTTCTGCCCAGGCCCCTTACACTATTCCATTATATACTTCAATAAAGACAATGTATTTTCTACATGTGTGACTAAGGGCATGTGCTTTTGCCTTTCTGTGACTGACTTGATTCTGTTGACACAATATCCTGTAGTTTCTATCTAGTTTGCTGCAAATGACCAACATTCATTTTATAATGATTGAGTAATATTACTTTATGAAGATAAGCCATTTATTTTTTTATTTTATTTTTATCCATTATTACATTGAACTGTCTTGATTCTACATACTGACTACTAAGTATAAAGAAAACTGTGAATAGTGCTGCCAAAAGCATGCGTGTATAGACACACACACACACACACACACACACACACCATATATATACATATATATATATGTATATATATATATGAATGAAGAGGGAGGTGGAGCTAGGAGTTGGGAGGAGAGAGGTATGGGAGAGAGGTGAGATGGCAGCTGACATATACACTCATGTCTCTAACAGTCTTGAGTATTTATTCATATCAAAAGGTTAGATAATTGGGAAAACGATTCTAATTGTGCGGACATCTTATTTATTTAGTATTTGCTGATATATAAATCTATTTGGTCAATCTTAAGCTTTAGAGTTTTACTTTACTGGGTAACAAGCAAGTGGTTCTGCTGACAACAGAGTGGTTATGGTAATAAAGGAACTAGTGGCTCCAGGGATGAGCAAACCAGAGCTAGAAAAACAGTGACCAGTTGCTACAGGAGCAAGCTGGAGAACAGGCCGGCAGAACCAGCTCAGAAGCTCCTGCCTTGCCAGAGAGTTGGTTGGCCGAGAGTAGTCAGGCGATAGTGCAGGAAGTCTGTGGGTTCATTTTCTAATATCTCCCACAATACACACAAAAACACAAACACACAAACACACACACTGAATTTTTTGAAACATGGCTTCTCTGTGTAGCTCTGAATGTCCTGGAACTCTTTCTCTGTAGACCAAGTTGGCCTAAAATTCACAAAGATTTGCTACTCTCTGTCTGATAAGTGCTGGGATTACATTATGGCCCAGCAAAATATCCCTTACTTAGCTTTTTATTTCTTTTGAAACAAGGTCTCACTATGTAGCTCTAGATGAACTGGAACTCACTATGTAGACCAGGTTGACCTTGACTTCACAGAGAACCAACTGTCTTTGCTTCCCAAGCACTAAGATGAAAGGCATGAGAGCTCACCAGCCAACAAGTGTATAACTAATATAAAGATCTCACTTTGGTTGATCTTCTTTATGAGCAGACATGTATGTCTGTGCATATGCAGGTGAACATTGAGGGACAGTATGTGAACATGTGTATATGTGGAAGCCAGATGCCGTACTTGGATGTTGTTTTTCTGGAACAATGTACTACTTTGTTTTGTTTATTGTTTGCCAATGATTTTTGAGACAGATTCTCACTTGAACATGTGAGTCATCAGTGAGGTCCTTCTGGCTAGTCAGTGACCAAGGGGTCCTCCTCTCCCTGCTTCTACAGCACTCCATATCATGCACAAGCATAACATCACATCTAGCTTTAAACACAGGGACTAGGAACCAAACTCAGGGCCATGTATAGCAGGTACTTCCGCAGTGAGGCACCTCTTTAGCCCATGATTTAGTTCATAATTACAAACTCATTTCCATAGTTCTATGATATTTATGAAAAATCTCAAATAAAATAGCTTCATAAAGATAAATTTTGTAAATGTATGTGCTATACTTTATGAATTTATAAAATCTCAGATAAAATTTGTTTACTGTTAACGTGTCTACACTCATCTTCATATCAACTGCACAGTTATTTTCCTGTTTTATGTCTGTTTGAAATACTCCTCTTAATATTTTACTAGAACTTTGTGTTAGATACGAATGATGATGGTTCTTATAAACCTAGAGATATTTCAATATCTCCTTTAGTTTAGAAACTTAGTTTTGAGTGATATATAATTCTCCTTCAATACATTTTTCTCTGGTCACTTTGCATAATCCATTTGATTAATTTCTACACTCCATAATTTCTGATGAGAAATGATCTATTATTCAGCTATTGAGGGCTCCTCTGTATGTGGTAAGTCATGCTTGCTTATTTTAATATTCTCTCTTTGGCCTTAGCAGAAATGACCTCTCAAAATATAGATTTCATTACATTTATCCCACAAGACATTTTTGAGCTTCTCAGATGTGGATTCCTATTTTAATGACATTTGTCACTTCTCCCATTATTCATTCTGCTCTTTTCTCATTTACTTTCCTTCTGGACCATTCAGTGTCATGCATGCTCTGAGCTTAATGGCATCTCACAAGACTCCAACATTGTGTTCTCTCTTCTTAATCATTTTTAATGTCTATCCTTAAAACTGAATATTCCAATTTCCCTGCGTAATTATTCATGAATTCGTCTTCTGGTTCACTCTAATTATCAATTCCCTGTATTGTTTTTTACAGTTATTATAGTTTTTGTTCATTTAGTTCATGACTACTTGCTATATTTACATCATGTCCACAGTAAGTGCAAGCACTCCCCTA
The DNA here is from genome assembly GCF_004785775.1 of Grammomys surdaster. Lineage (NCBI taxonomy): Eukaryota > Metazoa > Chordata > Mammalia > Rodentia > Muridae > Grammomys > Grammomys surdaster. The sequence goes on along the minus strand of NW_021604658.1, from coordinate 8,241,253 downwards.
CACGCATGCGTGTGTGCGAGCGCGATCACACACACACACACACACTCACTCACACACACACTATAAATATAGCTGATTGATCCATTTAGTGCTGTTTATATATGCATGTTTGGAGCTGATGAATTGAGATTATATAAATCATCAGAGGCCTTGTTCCTCGAAAAGGCTGATTCTCCAGGAAACCAGTAATTGTCCTCCTCAGAAGTCTAGTCATATTCTACACATCTATGCTTGCATGCCAACTGATGTCATCATTGAAATCTTGTTTAGGTGATCGTATTACTGAGATTTTGTAGTGTGTATGCCTGCCATATGGAGTAGCAGATGTCCTGGTTTTCTGGATGTTACAAACTTCCTGTCTCCTCTCCCATGATGCTTCTTGTTTTTTTTTTTTGTGTGTGTGTGTGTGTGTGTGTGTCCCAATGTCAATGTACTTAAATCTATCTTTCTCTTCTTTTCTTTTTCTCTTTCTCTTTTTCTCTTTCTGGTCTCTCATTTAAATGACCATCATTTATATATATATTATATATATAATATGGAATTTGAAAGAGAGTAGGGAGGTGTATATAAGAGGGTTTGGAAGTAAAAAAGGGGATATTGTAATTAAATTATAATCTCAAAAACTGAAAGATTATAATGAAACAGGTTGGAGGAATTTTACATCAGCCAGCTTTGGTGAATCTTATTAGTTCTCAGAATTTTACAGACTAAGAAATAACTTCAATACAAATGACAAAAGAAAACTCAAATAATTTCAGTACCTTATCATGTCTACCTTTCATGATTGCCCAGAAAGCAGCATGTTTAATTATATTTTGTTATCTCTGCTTCACTTTGCTTCCCTTTTGAATCACCCAGCTCATCTCAGACAAATATTACAATGATTACATACGTCTGGCTCCTAGTTCTTTGTTTCATCCTCTTCTTCATGTTCGCTCAAGTACTAGAAAACCTCCAGGAAATAGAAAAATTCCATCCTCTTAAGGCATCATTTTGCTATTTTCTGAAATCAGAAACATTATTCACAGGCTGAGTCATTCAGAATCTTATTCCATGTGTCGTTAGTCTTTCGATTTTTGTTTTTCAGCTTCTTAATATTTATCTTATTCAAATGGAGCTATTTGCTTTGAAGATTGCTTTCCTTTGCTTCAATGATTTAGCTTTTTAAAAAGTTCTGTTGTTACTAATTATATTGTTTCTCTTCAAAAGTTGACAGATTTATAACTAAGGCTGGCTCAGAAAAAAATATTTTGAACACCTCATCAAATGTCTTTAAGAGTAAAATTGATGATTTCTTAACTGTACTAGTGTAGAAAGCTCACTTGCTTGAAAGAGGTAGTAAGTATGATATAGTCTGCTGTGGCTGTAAAGTAAAATCTTTCACATTAAAGCAGAGGGACGGCATCTCTGTTTTATTATTGTTCTGTGTGCGTGCTGAGGATTACTGGACCTGTATCCTCCAGCTCTCTACCTGATCTCTTTCAAAAATTCTACAGCTCCTATTTCTTAAAGTACTGAGGTCTAGCTACTGTCCAGACACCCTCTGAACATCTGACACATATTCTTGTCATTTCATACAGCATTGTACTTAGTTCCAGCAATTGCCTCATGACCTTCCAACCAACAGTTCTTACTGCAATTGAAAGTTTGCAAGTCTCTGAGGAGGAGGAAAGGAGCTAGGTTTGTAACTGAGTAGAATTCCAATTATCAGTAGGAAGGAAGCCACAAAACAGCAGGAGCTACCAGTAAACAGAATGCATTTTTTCTAGCTTTCTGATGGCAGTTAAATTAAAAATATCCCAATTTCCTTTCCACTTGGCAACTCTCTATTAAAGCCTTTCATCTCCTTTGCTTGCATCAACCCATGGAACACTATAGTCAGAACGGGGCTAACCATCAACTTCCCTTATAGATTCTACTATGGATATTCTGGGAAAATCTCTAAGTTTAGCATTTACTAAAATGTGGTGCAGTATGATTTTAAGAAGCTCTGGACAATTGTTAGAGTCCAGAAATGATTTGATGGTTTTGTCTTTGTTTTTATTTACTTTATAAACTAATATCCAGTTCCCAACCTGAGAAAATTATAACATTGTCTATATGACTGGCTATTATTTAAAAGCATTTTCCTAATGTGTTGCCAAGTTAAGACTCATTACAAGAACCATTTCTAGCATTCTTTTCCCATTGACCAGCTTTGTCAAGTAGCAGCTTAAGAAGGTTTATCCGTTTAAGAGGAGGAGTAGAAGAGAATATTCTACACTAAGAGTGATAAATGGGCTAGCATCTAAAGATATTTTTGTACATCTTTATATGTTTTGGAACAATGTAGTGTGAAGGACAGTTATATTCCTCCTTAAAGAGATTCATTTGCTAAGCTAATTACACTTTTACTCAACCTATAAAATGTGCTGTTAAAATATGCTACTTTTACAGTGATTGATAGGAAAACTATTCTTAAAATTCTAATACTAAAGAGATGGTATATTTTTAAAAAAGAATAAAGTACAATTCCAATTACTTTTTAAAATCACACTGAAGAGATAGGGATAGGTTTGAGTCACAGTCTTCAGAGCATTTCCATTTCTATGGAATGTGGTAGTGCAGAGCAGCAGAGTGGACCTAAATAAAATTCTGAATGTTCTCTCTCTCTCTCTCTCTCTCTCTCTCTCTCTCTCTCTCTCTCTCTCGCTCTCTCGCTCTCTCGCTCTCTCGCTCTCTCGCTCTCTCGCTCTCTCGCTCTCGCTCTCGCTCTCGCTCTCGCTTTCGCTCTTCCTCTCGCTCTCGCTCTGTGTGTGTGTGTGTGTGTGTGTGTGTATGTGTGTGTGTATGTGTGTGTGTGTGTGTGTGTGTGTGAGAGAGAGTGAGAGAGAGAGAGAGAGAGAGAGAGAGAGAGAGAGAGAGAGAGAGAGCAATTAAATAAGAAAGGGTCCAAATTGGGGAAATGGCCCAGCAAGTAAGAATATTTGTGTTGTAAGCATGAGGAGCTAAGTTAAAACAATCCATACACATAAAATGCCAGATATGTGCACATGCATTCCTCAAACTCCACAGTACAGAAGAGACAGGAGGGTCACAGGGACTTGTGGACCACCAATATAGTTTCAGTTCCATTGAAAGACCCTGCTTGAAGGAAGTATGAAGAAGAATAGAGCAGAACACTTAACCTCCTTCTTTGGCCTCTGATAGCAAAAAGGTATATGTAGTTTTATAAACATGTTTAAATGTACTCCATACATACACCATACAAACACTCTCTCTCTCTCTCTCTCTCTCTCTCTCTCTCTCTCTCTCTCTCT
>NW_021604658.1:8224361-8237944 GCF_004785775.1 Grammomys surdaster | reverse complement strand
CTCTCTCTCTCTCTCTCTCTCTCTCTCTCTCTCTCTCTCTCTCTCTTCTTCCCTCCCTCCCTCCTTCCCTCCCTTCTTCCCTCTCTCCCTCCCTCTCTCTCTTTCTCTCTCTCTCTCAGAGGGGGCTGCCATCAGAGACGGAGGGAGTGATGAAGAAGAGAGAGAGAGACAGAGACAGAGAGAGTGAGAGAGAGAGAGACAGAGACAGAGAGACAGAGAGACAGAGAGACAGAGAGACAGAGAGACAGAGAGACAGAGAGGGAGGCTTCCACACAAAAGCATACTATTAGTATTACAGAATAAATAAGTATACAAGGTATTGAAATTTGTGCAAATAATAAAAGCCCTAAAAATATAATCCTAGTTAAAGTTTCCAGCTTCTCTACATTTCCATTCTTTATACTTAAGTCTTTAATTGCAGTAATTGGCATGCACAGTTTGTCAGTGATGCTGTGGGAAATGCAGACAGTTTTGTATTTGGAAATTATGATGTAAATATGATATATATTAGCAATGTAATATATTGCCAAATTTATTTAATAATTCATATGTTAATTCTATGTTTAAATATTTTCATATAAGAAATTTATTGGGATTAAAAAATATTGGCAAATGAATATGACAAGGAGATATATTTTATTTAACGAGGGCTAATTATTTCATTAAAATATGTTTATGTTAGTTTTGATGTTTATAACATACTCAAATTATTTGTTTCATAGTGGATAAGGTGAAAAGTATTATCCTATCCTTATTATCATACGTATTATCATTCTTCCCTCGAATTCAAAACTAATGCTTTTCAATCTCCAGGAAGGAAGGTAACCTAAGAACAATATTTTTGTACCTTTTCTCTATGCCACACACCTAATCCTCTATGGAAGAATTCTCAGCTAACCTAACATGATTGACAGACTATAAGGATGTTTTCTAACCTGCTCATAATTAACGGGTTTGTAACCTTCTTTCTCTCAGATGCCATGAGTCCTCTATAACAGCCTTAGGCTAAGAAGAATATGTGGATTTGCATCGTGCTATGCCCTGAATTTCAGAATCATAATTTGTCCTGATTACCATCACATCCATAATTATAAAATTCAAGCCATATATCTGCTTCCATAGTTGCTCCGGGCATAATAACAGAGGTAACACGTATCATCACTAGTCAGTTGTTGGTAACAAATGTATCTTTCTTGATTTTTCATACACTCTACCTTCTTGCCTAATTTTTCTTCACCCTTGTGTGTATGGATTTCCTGAGGCCAAGTTGAATAGCTCAAACCTGTGACACACTTTTTTCCAACAGGGTGAAACATGCAAATGATCATAACCTAGGTATATTAGCACCTCAAAACTTCCCTCAGGCAATAGAGAACATTGAAAGAGAGTAGAACACTGTTTTAGTTAATTCTTTGACGATATTAATAAAATTTAATATTTTTTATTCATTGATACAATGTATGTGTTTATTGTACAGAACATGTTGGGTTGATAAACAGTCATTTACATGGCTATACAGAACTAGATCAGATATTCAAGTATAAGAACCTATGGAAACCTCTTATTTCCTGGCATCTGGGACATTCTAGTGGTTACCCCTAGTTCCCTGTCCCCCACTGCTACATAGCTCCATTGAATTAACTGACCCTCTGTACTTCTCCCCTGTCTACCCCAGACCTAATCCTGCTTCACTTTCCCTATCCCTCCTCTTAACTTCCCTTCCTCTACCTCCTATGATTATTTTGTTCTCCCTTCTAAGTAGGACTGAAGCACCCACACTTTGATCTTCCTTCTTCTTCAGCTTCATATAGTTTGTGAGCTGTATCATGGGTATTCTGAGATGCAGATGGATGTTTGCAGCCAACCATCAGACTGAGCATGGGGAAGCCAATGGCAGATTTAGGGGAAGGACTGAAGGAGCTGAAGGGGAATGCAACCCCACAGGAACAACAGTAATATCAACTAACCAGACCCACCAGAACTCCCAGGGACTAAACCACCAACCAAAGACTACACATGGTGGGACTCATGGCTCCAGTAGCATATGTAGCAGATGATTGTCTTATCTGGCATCAATGAGAGGGGAGGCTCTTAGTCCTGTGGAGGCTTGATGCCCCAGCATGGGGGAGGGGTGAGGCGGGAGGGGTGAGTAGGGGAGCACCCTCAAAGAGGCAGGGGGGATGGGGTGCGAGATTTGTGGAGGGGAAAACTAGAAGGGGGATATTTGAAATGTAAATTTAAAAAGTAACCATTAAAAAAAAAAAGAATCCTTGGGGACTATTCTTATTCAAAGTACCACACAATTTATCTTTTTCTTCCATATCCACCGTAGTCCCCAATATTTCACCAACTTATTCTTCCTATCTGACTGATATTAAAGGTCTTCTGACTGGTATATTTTCAAACCTCCACCATCACCAGCCCTGGACATTATAATAACTGCCTCTGTTTTGATAAACTCAACCTACTGAGGTACCATATATAAAGTCAATCATAATGGATTGTTTCTATCTCTGGCATATTTCACTTTATAGATCTTCCTCCAATTTCTACATTATCAAAGATAACAGTGTTCTTTGTTTTGATGCTAGATATTATACCACTGAGTGTTACTATTAAGGTAACACTACATTTTTATGTATATGTGTGTGTGCTCATGTGCATGTATTTATGTGTGCTTGTGTGTGTGTGTGCTCATGTGCATGTATGCACATGTGCATGTGTGTGTATGTGTGTGTGTTGTGTGTGCTTGTGTGCACGCACGTGTGTGTGTGTGTGTGTGTGTGTTTGTGTGTGTATGGGGGAGCTTGCCATGATATCCGTGTGAAGGCCAGTAAACAACTTATAGAAAACACTTTTCTCCCTCTACCATATTGGTCCAATGGATCAAACTCAGGTAATCAGGCTTGATGGTAAGCAGTATCAGCCACCCATTTTTGTTCACCATATATCACAGTTTTTATTCATTTCTGCTATTGATGGATCATTCAATCACATATCTTGGTTATTATGAATAATGATTCAGTATATGTTGTCATACAAATACATATAGTGTTGTCTGATTAAAGTTCTTTCAGCTCCTTTGAATATATTCTCAGAAGTAAGATTGCTGAATCCCATCCAGAAGATTTAATGTCTTGAGGAATCGGCACACAGATTTTCATAACAACGCAATTTACTTTTATGCCAACAGCGAGCAAGTGTTCCATCTTCTCCCCGCCCTCATTGTGATATGTAAGCTATAGCTAACCATTTGGATGGCAAGCATTCTGGTAAAGAAGGTGATGCCTTGTTTGGTTGGAATTTGCATTTCCCATAGGATAAATGGTGGTGAACACTTTTTTGTGTGTTTGTTCAGCATCTCTGTCTGTGGAAATGGGGTTTGTTAGAGACTTGCTCATGTCCTTGGCTTCTAGGCTTAAGTAATGCCAGCCTGGTGCATATTCCTTCTGTCTCTGATGTGGTGGATAGTCAATTTATGTCACCAAGAAGTGAAGGGAGGCCTGACATCTGTTTCCTGTCTGATCTCAGACAAAGATTCCACCTTATGTGAAACAAAGCTGTTCTACTCATTGTCTCCTTTCCTTGTGATTCCTTCTCTTGCTTTCTTGGAATTGATGAGCTGTAAAGCAGGATCTCAGCTTGGATCTGCCTAGGAGGCTAGCAAAGGTGCTTTTACTTTTCTCTACACCCGTATTCACTCTGGATGATTCAAGGCTTGGGAAAAAACATTTTCATAGAAAATGTGATATGAGTTCTAGATGTCTAATTGTAAATTCCACAGCTATATTTGAAGAGAAGGTATCACATGATATTTCAGGTGGTTCTTACTCTGAGGTCACATACCAGCTCAGACCAGTCATGCCCTGTGTGTTTCTGGGGCACACAGGACTCATTAGTACCTACTAGAGAGTTAGTATTTAAAATACTGGTCTTAATTTTGGGAATAAGATAGAAGTTGCTGACATGTAGATTATTTTCTATCTACTGTATTTATAAGGTACACTGTACAGTGTGTCATGTGAGAACTGTATCCCTGAGCTTATAAAAGGGGAATTTATGTGCTACCTTAACCTCATCTATTGCTGTATGTCTGCTCTCAGGTCAGCATGCCTGCTATAAAGTAAAAAAAGAAAAAAATCAGACTGGCTTCGGTTTGAAAAAGTACATATTCTTTTTTTTTTATGTCTGTAGATGCATGGGCTCCTGCAAAGGCCAAACTGGGTTCCCTTTAATATTTCACAAATGCTACTCACAAGTTGAGACTGTGAATTTTTAAGGACCCAGAGTGTCTCAAAACAATGTGACAAGACAGCCCAAAACATACTTCAAGTGAGGTAGAATTGTGTTACAGTCTTTTGTCTTTCATTTCTATTACCAATTCCTTTATATATGGTTTCCCAAGACCCGTCCCCCCAGTGTTCCTTTTCTTTTCACTCCTCCCCTTATCTATTTGTCCAGCACCCACACTTCACCCTTCCACACCGAGTCCCATTCTTGCACCTTTATTTCACTTGTGGTATTAACTGACCTACCCTCTCACTTAAATCTGCTTTCCTCTCCTGTCATGTGCCTGTTTTCTAGTTCCCTGGAGACCATACACATCCCTTTCTCCATAGATGTGTATATGTAAACCTAAGATCTACAAATAATAAAGAATTTTCATTAAGTAGCAAATTACGAATTCACTTATGTTCTCTCTAACAAGATGATAATTCTTTTCAATCGTATTGTGATGCTATAGTGTGTGACCCTACATAGGAATAGAGAAATTTATTTGGCTATGAGAAGAAAATTAAGAACTATTCTAATTGATGGCAGTTTTAACATGTAATAGTCATTATTACAATGTTTGATTAAGTTTTATATAGAAAGATTATTTTCAGCTTCAACTTCCCTCCCCAGAGTCAAACATTAAGAAAGGAAATGTTGTATATATCTGGTTTTTCCTCTACAAATTCATCTTATTTTTAAAGTAAAAGTGTCATATTATGTGTTTCATCATTTTTTTTAAAAATCATTTTAGCATTATTGAACTCAGCATCTAATCCTTGTATCTTAAATTTCTGACCAAGATTGCCATGGGTATACAGAAGTCGCATTTGACTTTTCCTGCCAGCAGTGATTTATAGAACACTTTGGAGAATGAATGAATAAGATAGTATGACCTGATCTCTAAGACCAAAAACAAAGGTGCTAAAGTTAAATCCCTACTCTAATACTTTCCCAGATTTTGACAGAGCATGAGTTTGTTCTCCAGAACTTAAAAGTAAAAGGAAGATGGAGGGAAGGGGGAAGGGAGAGAGGCAGAAAGGCAGGGTAGAAAAGAGGTAGGGAGGGAGAGATGGTGGCAAGGTAGGAAGCGAAGACAAAGATATGAGGAGGTAAAAGGAAAGAAGGAAATAGGAAAGAGAAAAGGAGGGAGGCAGGGAGGCAATGAAGGAGGAGGGTAAATAAAGAGGTAAAATGAGGAAGAAAGGAAGGGAGGGAGGGAGGGAGGGAGGGAGGGAGGGAGGGAGGGAGGGAAGAAGGAAGGAAGGAAGGAGGAAAGAAAGGAAGGAGGAAGGAAAGAAGGAAGGAAGGAGGAAAGAAAGGAAGGAGGAAAGAAAGGAAGGAAAGAAAAAAATTGGAATTGAATCTGAGCAGTAACAGTTGCTAATTCTAACATATTAGATAATTTATAAAAATAAATTGTTTCTTAATTATATTATTTATAAAACTGTAGTAGTATCATCAATTAAACAATTGAACTAAGTCAGAGTTTTAGTATTTCATAAATAAAAATAATGTCTCAGATTTTTTTTTTTTTTAGAATAGGGTTTCATGTATCCCATACTGGGCTCCAACTCAATATAGAACCATGAATGACTTGGGATTTAGCTTCTTATCTTCTGGCCTGTATTGTAGGTATGAACATTCATAGTCTATGCCATAGTGTGGTACAGGGCATCCTACTCAATGTTTCATACACCGTTGCTAAACAGTAACTTAGTGGCATTCTCTACCCTTAGAAGTTCTTGATATATCACAAGTAGGTAATACAATTTTAATGATAGTGTTTTTATTATGTATTAATTTCTGAATATACATATATAGTAGTAAATTATAATAAAATAAATTCCCACAGCTGTGCATTCTTTGCTACCTGCTGCAGTGTTCTAGGTTTCCAAATGAAAGACACACATACAGCCTTTGTATTTTGATATGCCTTAATCAGCTCAATGGCTGGCCACTTAACTAACCTCCATCTGGTTAATACACCCCCACTGATAATCTGGAGTTATTACTTATTAAATTCTATATTCATTCTATCTTGGCTTCTCTTGACCCAGAGGGCTGCCCAGCTGGGCCAAACTCTCCTGGCTCCTTCACATGCTGGTTATGCTTCCCTGTGTTTCACATCCCTTAAGCGTAGAATCTCTCCTCTCCTCCTTTCTCCCCGTCCATAACCTGGGAATTCTAAATGTTCTGCCTCTATCTACCCTGCCCAGACATTGACTGTCAGCGTCTTTATTTACCAATCAGGGTCCCACAGTGTCATTTTTTTTCTTTTAGAATTTTTTATTGGATATTTTATTTATTTACATTTCAGATGTTATCCTCTTTCCCCATTCCCCCCTCTACTCCAGAAACTCCCTAGCCCATCCTCCCTCCTCCTGCTTCTATGAGGGTGTGCCCCCACCCAACCACCCACCCATTCATGCCTCCCTGCCCTCATAATCCCCAACACTGGGGCATCCAACCTTCACAGGACCAAGGGCCTCCTCTCCCACCAATGGCTGACAAGGCCAGCCTCCACTGCATATAAGGCTGGAGCCTTGGGTCTCTCCATGTGTTTCTGGGCCTGGAAGCTCTGGTTGGTTGATATTTGTCTCTCTCCGCATGGGGCCACATACCCCTTCAGCTCCTTCAGTCCTCTCTCTAACTCCTCCATTGGGGACCCTGTGATAAGTTCAATGGATGGTTGCAAGCATCCACCTCTATATATGTCAGGCTCTGGCAGAGTCTCTCAGGAGACAACTATATCAGGCTCTTGTCAACATGCACTTCCTGACATCCACAACAGTGTCTGCATTTGGTGATTGCACATGGGATGGATCCCCAAGTGGGGCAATCTCCAGACAGCCCCTCCTCCAGTCTCTGCTCCACACTTTGTCTCCATATTTTTTCCTGTATTTTGTTACTACTTCTAAGGAGGACTGAAGCACCCCCACTTTGGTCTTCCTTCTTCTTGAGATTCATGTGGTCTGAGAGTTGTATCTTGGGTATTTCAAGATTTTGGAATAATATCCACTTATCAGTGAGTGTAAACCATGTGTGTTCTTTTGTGTTTAGGTTACCTCACTCAGAATGATATTTCATAGTTCCATCCATTTGCTTAAGAATTTCATGAGTTCATTGTATTTAAACATACCACATTTTTTGTATCCATTCTGCTGTTGAAGGGTATCTGGGTTCTTTCCAGCTTCTGGCTATTATAAATAAGGATCCTATGAACATAATGGAGCAAATTTCCTTGTTATATGTTAGAGCATCTTTGGGGTATGTGCCCAGGAGAGGACTAGCTGGGTCCTCAGTTAATATTATGTCCAATTTTCTGAGAAACCATCAGATTGATTTCCAGAGTGGTTATACCAGCTTACAATCCCACCAAAAATGGAGGCGTGTTCCTCTTTCTCCACATCCTCACTAGCATATGCTATCACCTGAGATTTTTGATCTTAGCCATTCTGACTGGTATGAGGTAGAATCTCAGGATTGTTTTGTTTTGCATTTCCCTGATAACTGAGGATGTTGAACATTTCCTTAGGTATTTTTCATCCATTTGAGTTTTCTCAGTTAAGAATTCTTTGTTTAGCTCTGTACCCCATTTCTTAAATACGGTTATTTAATTGTCTGCTGTCTAACTTCTTCAGTTCTTTGTAAATATTGGATATTAGCCTTCTATTAGATGTAGGATTGGTAAAGATCTTTTCTCAGTTTGTTGGCTGCCATTTTGTACTTTTGACAGTGTCCTTTGCCTTACAGAAGCTTTGCAATTTTAAGGTCCCATTTGTCAATTATTGATCTTAAAGCATAAGCCATTGGTGTTTTGTTCCCCTGTGTACATTTATTTGAGGCTCTTCCCCACTTTCTCTTCTATGAGTTTCAGTGAATCTAATTTTATGTGAAGGTCCTTTTTCCACTTGGAATTGAGCTTTGTATAAAAAGATAAGAATCGATTGATTTGCATTCTTCTACATGCGAACCTCCAGTTGAACCAGCACCATTTGTTGAAAATGCTTATTTCCACAGGATGGTTTTAGCTCCTTTGTCAAAGATCAAGTGACCATAAGTGTGTGGGTTGATTTCTGGGTTTTCAATTCTATTCCATTAATCCTCTTGCCTGTCTCTGCACCAATACCACGCAGCATTTGTCACTATTGTTCTGTAGTACAGCTTGAGGTCGGGAATGATGATTCCCCCACAATTTCTTTTATTGTTGAGAACAGTTTTTGATATCCTGGGTTTTTTGTTATTCCAACTGAATTTTCAAATTGTTCTTTCTATCTCTATGAAAAATTGAGTTAGAATTTTGATGGAGATTTTATTCAATCTTTAGATTGATCTGGCAAGATGGCCATTTTTACTGTATTAATCCTGCCAATCCATGAGTATGGGAGACCTTTCAATCTTCTGAGAACTTCTTCGATTTCTTTCTTCAGAGAGTTGAGGTTTTTACCATACAAATCTTTCACTTGCTTGGTTTGAGTCACACCAAATTATTTTACATTATTTGTGACTATTTTGAAGGGTGTCATTTCCCTAACTTCTTTCTCAGCCTGTTTGCCCTTTGAGCAGAGGAAGGCTACTGATTTGTTTGAGTTAATTTTATATCGATCGACTTTACTGAAGTTGTTTATCAGGTTTAGGAGTTTGCTGGTTGAAGTTTGGGGGGGGTTAATGTATACTATCATATCATCTGCAAATAGTGAAATTTTGACTTCTTCCTTTCCAATTTGTGTTCCTTTGACCTACTTTTGCTGTCTAATTGCTCTGGCCATGGCTTCAAGTACAATATTCAATAGGTAGGGAGAGAGTGAGCAGCCTTGTCTAGTCCATGATTTTAGTGGATTGCTTCAAGTTTCTCTCCATTTAGTTTGATGTTGGTTACTTGTTTGCTGTACATTGCTTTTACTATGTTTGGTATGGGCCTTGAATTCCTGATCTTTCCAAGACTTTTACCATGAAGGGGTGTTGAATTTTGTCAAATGGTTTCTCACCATCTAGTGAGATGACCATGTGTTTCTTTTTTTGATTTGAGTTTGTTTATATAGTAGATTCCATTGATAGATTTTTGTATATTGAACCATCCCTATATCCCTGGGATAAAGCCTACTTGATCATGATGTATGATTGCTTTGATGTGTTCTTGGATTCAGTTCATGAGAATTTTATTGAATAATTTTCCATTGATATTCATAAGGGAGATTTGTCTGAAGGTGTCTTTCTTTGTTGTGTCTTTGTGTGGTTTAGGTATGAGCATAATTGTGGTTTCATAGAACCAACTGGGTAGTGATCCATCTGTTTCTATTTTGTGTAATAGTTTGAAGACATTTTGAAGGTCTGAGATAATTCCGCACTAAAACCATCTGCTCATGGGCTTTTTTTGGTGGGAAGACTTTTAATGATTGCTGCTATTTCTTTATGGGCTATGGGACTGTTTAGATAGTTTAACTGATCCTGATTTAACTTTGGTACCTGGTATCTGTCTAGAAAATTGTCCATTTCATCCAGATTTTCCTGTTGTGATGAGTATAGGCTTTTGTAGTAGGATCTAATGTTTTTTTTTTAATTTCCTCAGAGTTTCTGTAGTTATGTCTCCCTTTTCAGTTATGATTTTATTAATTTGGATACTGTCTCTGTGATCTCTGTTTAGTCTGGCTAAGGTTTTATCTATCTTGCTGATTTTCTAAAAGAACTAGCTCCTGGTTTTGTTTACTGTTTGTATAGTCTTTTTGTTTCTACTTGGTTGATTTCAGCCCTAAGTTTGATTAATTCCTGCAGTCTACTCTTTTTGAGTGCATTTGCATCTGTTTGTTCTAGAGCTTTCAGGTGTGCTGTCAAGCTGCTAGTGTATGCTTTCTCCAGTTTCTCGTCCTAGTCACTTAGAGCTATGTGTTTTCCTCTTAGCACTGCTTTAATGGAGTCCCACAAGTTTTGGAATGATGTGTACTCATTTTTATTAAATTCTAAAAAGTCTTTAATTTCTTTCTTTATTTCTTCCTTTGTAGGACCCCAAAGGGCTGCTATGCCCTGGCTGAACCTTTTCGTATGCTGCTGTCTACTAAGTAACATTCTGCGGTTCCTCTAGGATCAAAACATCCTGACTAAGGCATGGTGCCCCAGGAAGAGAATTTACTCTTGACATCCTATTGCCCCCCAGTTGAGTTCCTGTTTTTTCCTGAGTTTGTATTTTTCCTTCCCTGGCTTGCTGTATATATATTGAACCTGCTCAGTAAAGACATTGACATTCTCCCACAACGAATGACCAGAGTCTGAGTATTTCTTTAATCCCCCAGGCCTACGCCCGAGCTCGGTACCACAGGCAGCGCTGGCGCTGTCAAGTGGAGGTTCCACTGAGATCGGGAAAGAGAGGAGAACCTGACGGGACGTTCCTGGAAGGAGCCGGCTGGACTGGTTCGGAGAGTGGAACGTATTGGAGAAGCGGCACAAGATTAAACTGAAAGCAGCGCTACGAGAGTGTGAGCTTTGATCGCGCCATGGGAATTGTGAGTTCCTTTCTACGTGTATTGACACGGGATGATGCAGGTAAGGAATCCTTGTATGAGGTGGAGAATAGCTCCAGCTCTGAGGATGAGGGAGAAATTTTAGAAAAGGAAAAATTGAAGAAATGCAAGGTCAGAAAATGGGAACGGGAGCCTGGAAAAGGGGAAGCGAGAGCGGACAAGCTACTCAGTTCCCCAGTGGCAGCGGTGGCATCCCGGATGGCGCAATGGCCGGGCCCGGGGCATTTCTGCCGCTGCAGCAGCAGTGGTGGTGGGCAGCTGCAGGAGCTGCAGAGGCCGCAGTCCGCACCAGCCATACCGAATAAAACCAAGAAAGAGAAAGAACCACCAAAACTAGTGAAAAGTGGAAAAGGTTCAAAAGAAGGAGAAGGACAAGATATAGCAGAAGTAGAGATAGCCAGCAGGAAAAACAGCCTCGGAGCTGTCCAGTCTTCGACACCTACTAAAATAAAAGTACCAGTCCCTCAGCCAATCGTAGTCCCTGTGAAGAAAGACAAATGACAGAACTCTTCACGGGTTAATGCCAGCAATAATAGAGAACTGCAAAAATTCCCATCTTTACAAGATGTTCCTCCTGTGGGTCAAGAGAAGCTTTTCATCCAGAAGCTAAGTCAGTGTTATGTCATCCTTGACTTTGCTTCTGACCCACTGAGTGACTTAAAATGGAAAGAAGAAAAGCGAGCTGCCCTAAGCGAAATGGTGGAACATATCACCTACAACCAGAACACGATCACAGAGCCCATTTACCCCAAAGCCATCCACACGTTTGCAGTTAATAGGTTTCGAACCTTACTACCCTCCTCCAATCCTACGGGAGCAGAATTTGACCCAGGAGGAGATGAACCAATGTTAGAAACAGCTTGGCCTCATCCACAGCTTGTTTATGCATTTTTCTTAAGATTTTTAGAGTCTCCAGATTTCCAGCCCAATATAGCAAAGAAATATATTGATCAAAAGTTTCTATTGCAGCTTCTAGAACTCTTTGACAGTGAGGATCCTTGGGAGAGAGATTTTCTCAAAACGACCCAGCACAGAATCTATGTGAAGTTCTTAGGCCTGCTCGCTTACATCAGGAAACAGATCAGTAATATATCTTATAGGTTTATCTATGAGACAGAGCACCACAGTGGCATAGCAGAATTACTAGAGATCCTGGGAAGTATAATTAATGGATTTGCCTTACCATTAAAGGAAGGGCACAAGATTTTCCTGTTGAAGGTATTGCTGCCCTTATACAAAGTGAGGTCCTTGAGTGTCTACCATCTCAAGCTGACATACTGTGTCATACAGTTTTTAGAGAAGAACAGCACCCTCACTGAACCAGTGGTAATGACACTTCTCAGATACTGGCCAAAGACTCACAGTCCAAAAGAAGTAATGTTCTTAAATGAATTAGAAGAAATTTTAGATGTAATTGAACCATCAGAATTTGTGAAGATTATAGAGCCTCTTTTCCAACAGTCAGCCAAATGTGTTTCTAGCCCTCACTTCCATGTGTCAGAGTGGACACTCTATAACTGGAATAATGAGTGTATCATGAGTTTAATCAATAACAATGCAGCGAAAATGCTGCTTATCATGTTTTCATCCTTATACTGCAATTCAGAGCCCTCCTGAGATACATTCTGCTTTCTCTCTGGCTCCTACTGGAGAAACCTCTAGTTCTGCTTTTCCTGTCTATTGCCTGTCCTTGGTACATCAATCTGTTAATTGCCTATTTTGGTTTTATTGTTTTATGTTAAAAAAGTGTTTATTGGGTATGGTTAAAAATTCAACTTTGATAATAGAAATTTGGTTTAACTAGTAACTCAGGGCTGGATAGATGGCTAAGCCGTTAAAGGCCAGGCTATAGTGGAAAGAGCACATTTAACTTTGAAAAATTATCTTGAAAAAAACAAAAAGGGGGGAGGTTAATTCATCTCATGCAAGATTATCCTTTATTTTGTATATTTTAAAATTTTTATTAGTGGTTAACGATGTATTGTCTGCAAGAGACAGACATTAGAAATGAGCCCAGAAGGCACTGGGCTTAGAGAAATGGAAAGGCCCTGACCCTGTATTAGTCAGGGTGAGAGGTTCTG
This sequence comes from Grammomys surdaster, assembly GCF_004785775.1. NCBI lineage: Eukaryota > Metazoa > Chordata > Mammalia > Rodentia > Muridae > Grammomys > Grammomys surdaster. Next base: position 8,225,073 of record NW_021604658.1, on the reverse strand, counting down.
TTTGTGTTTTTCCCAAAGATGCTGAAAGTCCTGTTTGGATTCCTGAGCGTTGTGTGCGCCCTGTCACCACACAGCCTCGTCCTGTCACTACGCAGCCTCACCCAAGTGGAGATCTACTGGAGCATTGTGATGAACCACGCAATTCGGATGTCAATGGAGATAAGCAGCTTGATTTGACTGGTCATAGCTCCCACCAAGACTACTGGAAAAACTGCTGCTAATTCTAATAAACCAACAATTTCTTTATGTTAATATTAATGTTACTACTTGTGTGCAGCCTCTTTATGGAGAGTGGTTTCTAACAGGACTCAAACTGGCCAAAAGGCTCCTTAAAGGATGGGCTAGAGGTCCTTGTCTTTTGGAGTCCTAGCCTTTGGGGCAGCCACAACAGGATTGATATTGCCGCCTTCACAGACAGCAGATCCAGTCCCAGGCAGTTACTAAGCAGGTGCTCGTGTTGCTGGCACGAGAGAACCCTTCTGCCCAGGTTTGGTTCAGCATTTACTGAGAATAGTTAGTCAATGACGGGCAACTCCTTTGCAGTCCTTACCTACCTAAGACAGGGGCCCTGAGGCTGGCAGGGATTCCCTATGACGGGTAATTGGTATTGACGGAAGGTGACCTAAGACAGACGCTATTCGTCTATAAAATAAAAACGGGGGACCTGTAGGACCCCAAAGGGCTGCTATGCCCTGGCTGAACCTTTTCGTAT
>NW_021604658.1:8194477-8224351 GCF_004785775.1 Grammomys surdaster | reverse complement strand
CAGGCCTACGCCCGAGCTCGGTACCACAGGCAGCGCTGGCGCTGTCATTCCTTAACCAAGTCATCATTGAGTCGAGAGTTGTTCAGTTTCCATGTGTATGAGAGCTTTCCATTAGTTTTGTCATTATTAAAGACCAGCCTTAGTCCGTGGTGATCTGATAGGATGCAAGGGATTATTTCAATCTTTTTGTATCTGTTGAGACCTGTTTTGTGACCAATTATATTGTCTATTTTGGAGAAAGTACCATGAGGTGCTGAGAAAAAGTTATATTCTTTTGTTTTAGGATGAAATGTTCTATAGATATCTGTTAAATCCAGTTGGTTCATAACTTCTGTTAATTTCAATGTGTCTGTTTAGTTTCTGTTTCCATGATCTGTCCATTGCAGGGAGTGAGGTGTTAAAATCCCCCACTATTGTTGTGTGAGATGCAATGTGTGCTTTTTTCCTTTGATGAGTATGAAGTGTCCTTCCTTATCTTTTTTGATTACTTTTGGTTGAAAGTCGATTTTATTTGCTATTAGAATGGCTACTCTAGCTTGTTTCTTGGGACCATTTGCTTGGAAAATTGTTTTCCATCCTTTTATTTTGAGGTAGTGTCTGTCTTTGTCACTGAGGTACATTTCCTGTATGCAGCAAAATTCTGGGTCCTGTTTATGTATCCAGTCTGATAGTCTACGTCTTTTTATTGGAAAATAGAGTCAATTGATTTTAAGAGATATTAAGGAAAAATGATTGTGGCTTCCTGTTATTTTTGTTATTAGAGGTGGAATTATGTTTGTGTAGCTATCTTCTTTTGGACTTGTCGGAAGATTACCTCCTTGCTTTTTCTAGGTTGTAGTTTCCTTCCTTGTGTTGGTATTTTCCATCATTGTCCTTTGAAGTGCTGGGTTTGTGGGAAGATATTATGCAAATTTGGTTTTGTCATGGAATATCTTGTTTTCTCCATCTATAGTGATTGAGAGTTTTGCTGGGTATAGCAGTCTGGGCTGGCATTTGTGTTCCTTTAGGGTCTGTATGATATCAGTCCAGGATCTTCTGGCTTTTATAGTCTCTGGTGAGAAGTCTGGTGTAATTCTTATAGGTCTGCCTTTATATACTACTTGACTTTTTCCCTTACTGTTTTTAGTATTTTTCTTTGTTTTTTGCATTTGATGTTTTGATTATTATTTGATGGGAGGTATTTCTTTTCTGGTCTAGTCTGTTTGGCATTCTGTAGGCTTCTTGTATGTTTATGGGCATCTTGTTCTTTAGGTTAGGAAAGTTTACCTCTATAATTTTGTTGAAGATATTTACTGGTCCTTTAAGTTGGGACTCTTCATTCTCATCTATACCTATTATCCTTAGATTTGGTCTTCTCATCGTGTCCTGAATTTCCTGGATGTTTTGTGTTAGGAACTTTTTGCATTTTGCGTTTAATTTGACAGTTGTGTCAATGTTATCCATGGTATCTTCTGCACATGAGAGTCTCTCATCTATCTCTTGTATTCTGTTGGTGATGCTTGCCTCTATGACTCTTGATTTCTTTCCTATGTTTCCTATCTCCAGGGTAGTCTCCCTTTGAGCTTTCTTTATTGTTTCTACTTCCATTTTTAGATCATGGATGGTTTTGTTCAATTCCTTCACCTGTTTAGTTGTGTTTTCTTGCAATTGTTTAAGGGATTTTTGTGTTTCCTCTTTAAGGGCTTCTACCTGTTTACTTGTGTTTTCCTGTACTTCTTTAAGGGAGTTACTTATGTCCTTCTTAAAATCCTCTATCATCATCACGAGAAGTGATTTTAATTCTGAATCCTGCTTTTCTTGTGTGATAGTGTGTCCAGGGCTTGCTATGGTGGGAGAACTGGGTTCAGATGATGCCAAGTAACTTTGGTTTCTGTTGCTTGTGTTCTTATGCTTGCCTTTCCACCATCTGGTTAACTCTAGTGTTACCTGTGCCCACTCTGTCTTTCCAGTTATCTTGCTTGTGTCAGAACTCCTCAGAGTCCAGATGTCTCTGTATTCCTGTGATCCTAAGCTCCTGGGTGGAAGAACTCCTGGGACTCAGGCCACCTCTGGGACCTGAAATCCTGCTGCTCTGAGTGCAGTGGCTCCTCTAAGATGGCTCAGGATAAGGTGTCCCCACAGGAGCAGACGAGCCAGGTGTCTGTCCCAGCCAAAAGGACCAGGAGCAGTGTGGAAGGGAAGTAGCATTCTGGAGGGGTGAGGTTTGGGTGGCTGATGGTTCCTGAGCACCCCTGGCTCCCAGTTGTAATGCTGGGGTGTGGGGTAGTGGGTGAGATTTCTTATCCTCTCCTCTGAGTGCAGTGGCTCCTCTAGGATGGCTCAGGATAAGGTGTCTCCACAGGAGCAGACCACCTAGGTGTCTGCTCCAGCCAAAAGGATCAGGCAAGGTCTTTCCTTGTAATCCTTTAAGGAATTTTTGTGTTTCCTCTTTAAGGGCTTCTAGCTGTTTACCTGTGTTCTCCTGTATTTCTTTAAGGGAGTTTTTAAGTCCCAAATTAACAAAAGAATATAAACAGCATTAAGCTAAACCCACTATAAACACACACATACACAGACAGACAGACAAACAGACAGACATACACACACACATATATGTATATGTACACACACGTTTGTTTATATATATATATATATATATATATATATATATATATATATATCCTGGAATATAAATACTCACTGAAAAATATACATATGCAAGTATATATATATATATATACAGATACAGAGAGATAGATATAGATATATCTCAACTATATTTCTCAAACTTAAATTCTCTTGAATTCTCTAACAAAATTTTAATGTGGAATTATAAAGATGTTACTCAAATAGGACATATGTAAGTTCACTTCATTGTTACAAAAGTTCCTTTATAAATATCATCCATTGTTTTTATAGTCATATTATATTTATTTACCTACATAGGTTTCCATGAAGTTACAAAACTGTGGCAAGGCTATAAAATTAATTTCTTGATTATGAGCCAAATAAATAAAGATATGCCATGAATTCAGTCATTCTGTACAAAGTACTTATTCAGTCTCTGCAATAAACCTTGTCTCTGCTTACCACAGCATTTAAAGATCCTAAAAACTCACATGGCACCAGTTGTCTTCTGAACATGGTAGACACTGAAGGGTTGAACCAGTGAACAATGACATTTTTGTTCATATTTCATCTCCTCTTTTAACACTTTTATATGCCCTTATGATGATATAGTCTTTATAATTTAAGATAAATATATACATATATTTTAGACATAAAATATATCTTCAATTGAAAATAATTTATATATATTGCATTGGCAAGTAATATAACCATTTCAAATCAGGTTATTAAAAGAATCAATAAAGCAGAAAAATAAGATTTCTAGAATCTGTTGCTCAGAAGAGGTATGGAAGGAAAAATTATCTTAAGCCTGGAAGTTTAGCTGAAGCTGTGTCCCAAGTATGTGTTATGGTATACAAAAGTATATAATTCTCCATACACAAACTTGAAGAATGGAAGGAAAATCTGAGACCTGAAGGCTGAATTTATCACGGTATAAATACTGGGGATTGTGTATAACAGTTGACACTGAGGAAGAAAAAAATCAAAACTGAGGACCACTGAGAAGTGATCCTGAATATCTCACTGGGGTCTCTGCATGGTGTCTGTATAGGTTGAAGTTTCATTGTTAAAAACTGAGATTATTTTGAAATTTTAAGTGAACCAGTATGGTAAAGTATTTTATATATGCAATGAATTGTATTATGCTACTCATTTCATATGAATTATGTTATTAATTTTCAGTTCCTAATTATAGAACCCACATTCTTTCTTTTCTTGTTGCTGTGATAGAACACTGACAAAAGCATCATTCATTTTTCTCCAATAATTTATTTTTTATTCATTTTTTATCCCAACTGATACTGCTGCCCTCCCTCCAATTTCCCCTTCACACAGTCCCTCCCCCATCCGTCCTCCCCTTCTTTTCTGAGACAGTGGGGGCCTCACCTGGCCATATCCCTACCCCATCACATCAAGTGTTACACAATACTCTCCTACTGAGGCCAGACAAGGCATCCCAGTTGGGGAACAGATTCCAAGGACAGACAAAAGCCTCAGGCACAACTCCTCTAAGAGACTCCACCTAGAACCTGAATGAAACAGATGCAGATACCCACCGTCAAACATTGGATGGAGTTCAGGGTCTTGTGGAAGAGTTGGGATAGGAACTCCACAAGAAGACCATCAAAGTCAACTAACCCGGAAACTTCGGTGCTCTCAGAGACTGAACTACCAACCAAAGAACATGCATGGGCTGGACCTAGGCTCACTCTGCACTTTTGTAGCAGATGTGCAGGTCCCTGAACAAATGTAGCAGCTGCTATCCCTAAAGCTTTTGCTTGTCTGTGGATCTCGTTCTCCTAACTGGACTGACGGTCTTGCCTGGCCTCAGTGGGAGAGGATGGGCCTAACCCTGCAGAAATTTGATGTGCATATGTCGGGGAAGGGAGGGGTGAGATATAAGGGGAACTCCACCCACTCAGAGAAGAAGGGGAGGGGGGATTATAGGGGACAGAATGTATGAGGGAGGACCAGGAGAAGGGGGAGCAGCGATTGGCATATAAAATGAATAAAAAATAAATGGAAAAACATTTTCTATCATTTATCTCTCTTTCCTCCCTCTGCTTCTCCCCTACCTTCTACAGTTAAAGTTTTCTCATCATTTTTCTCCGTACAGCTTCATAGCACCAATGTTCTTCCTAGAATTCCATCTTCCCTCCTCCCATGACCCTTTTCTACTTACATTTCTTCTATAATTACTTCAGTAATGCACTTTGTGTGTGTGTGTGTGCGTGTGTGTGTGTATGTGTGTGTGTGTGTGCTTTGTTCACTATGCACACATACATGACCAATAAAAGCTTCACATACGTTTCCATTTCACCTGTATTAATAATCCCTTAAAACAGAGTCTCCCACTGAACTCAGGGCTTACAAGTCTTTTTCTTTTTATTAGATTATTTTATGTATTTGCATTCCAAATGTTGCCCCTCTTCTCAGTTCCTCCTCCCAGAGTTCCTCACCACATTCCCTCCTTTTTGCCTCTGAGAAGTTTAGATTGACTACCAAGAACTTTAACAATCCTCTTATCTTAGCTTCCCAAAAAGCTGGGGTTACAGGATATCCTGACTTTAGTTGGTATTATTTAAAAAAAGAAAAAAAAATAGTGTGAGCATTTTCTTGGTGTTAACTAAAGAAAAAGTATGTTAAAAATAACAAATCCTTTTCTAATAGCCACGTTTTAACTGTTGCTCATGACAGAATAGTAAGGACAATGTTTCACTTTAAAAATACATGTAGTTTATCATGTATTTTATGAATCGGTTCCACTTTTGTTTTGAGGCAGCCTCTTGAAATGTAGCTCAAGCTGGCCTTGAACTGATGATAGCATACCTTTGCCTCTCAAGAATCAGATTAGAGGTCTATGCCATTACACCTAACATCCCAACAAAACTATGCCTTTGCCTTTATTACAAGTCATTTCACTACTACAGAGAAAAGGACATGCAGTAACTGTCTATGTAATAGAATGCAGTTGTAAATGAAAGAATAGCAGCAAGCATATTTTTTTAAATATGCGTTACTGTGACTTTTAATTGAGATACTTTAAATAAAATAGAGAAAGTTAAAGCATTTTCTAATTGTATGAATAGTTCTAAATTCCAAACAAAATCAATCACAAAGGCCCTTCAGAAAAAAAAAATTCTTCACATACCATGACCTCTATTTCCTTAGTGGAAGATTAGTAACATGTATCTTAGCAACCACACCTGGACTGAGGGCTCTTGGGAGAGTCTTGGCAGAATTCAAGGTAAGATGTGTTTAGCTTAATATGAATGCCAATAAACTGTATGCAGCTTTGCCTCTCAAAAATATGAATGTTTGTCCAAGTGGAGAAATCAGGATGAAGAAAGAGAAGACAGTAAAAGAAGACAGGTGTTGAATGGGCAGCTTACTCCTCACTTACAGTAAAGAATAATGAACTAATTAAGCAAGTGTAAACGTTAGTAACAAAGTTTTGTTCTGTTGTCAGAACATAGTTAGAAGATTTTGGTTTTCTGAAAATCACTATGGTAAAGAGTTAGTGTAAAATGAATAATTGTAGAAAATGAAGGTCATCATTTTAAAAATTTGAAATGTCATTGTTAACATCTGCAGGAATTTTGGAGTAATCTCCAGACTGTCTTTAATGGACAATGACATGGAAATTATACAGAGATATGATATTTCTACTGAAGCTAGATATTAGCTTTAATAGCTACACCAACAAAGTTTAAAAAATGAATTGACTGCAACAAGATGGGAAACACTGGTATGTTTCCCCATTGTTTTTGTATGCATAGAAACATACATATATGTATGTACATATACATATACATATACATAATGTGTGTGTGTATGTCTGTGTGTGTGTGTGTCTGTGTGTGTATTTTAATAAAACAACAAATAACATAATGATTCTTTATGAATAATTAAATAATAAAATTCAGGTTAGAAATATTAGAAATTTCTTATCAAAATAAAGTTGAGAGTAGGGCATTGTGGCCCATCTTAGCAATCAAATCTTAGTACTCAAAAGGTTTAGTCAGTAGGGATGCTGTGAGTCCAATGCAGAACACACACACACATACATACACACACAGACACACACACTATAACACATTAAACTAAAATATAAAAGATTGTGACTTAAATGAAGAGTATATAGCCTCCTTATAAAATTCTTGATAGATTCTGGTTTTGTTTGATTGCTTACTTGTTTTTATTTTTGTTTTTTAATATATTCTTCATGGGCCCTAGAAATTTGTTTGTACTTGCTAGGTCTACATTGTAAGGCAGCAAACACATTTACTCACTGAGCCATCATGCCTATCCCTTCAGGTACTTTATTATTAGTAGTAGTGGTAGTGGTAGTGGTAGTGGTAGTGGTAGTGGTAGTGGTAGTGGTAGTCGTAGTGGTAGTGGTAGTGGTAGTGGTAGTGGTAGTGGTAGTGGTAGTGGTAGTGGTAGTATTCCCAACTCCAGTTCATTCCCACCTCCCTTCCTCTCTGGATCCACTCACTATCTGTATCTCATTAGGAAAAAACAGGCTACCAAGAGACAACCAAGTGTGACAAAATAAATTATAAGATGAAACAAAAGCTATCCTATTGAAGTCGGATGGAGCAACTCAGCAGGAGGAAGATTACCATGGGCATGGGCAAGAATCAGAGACCTGCTTGTTCTCAGTCAAGAGTCCCATAAAATACTCAGTTAACAGCCGTAACATATGCAGAGAATCTGAAGCACACCCATGTAAGCCCTGTGTTTGTTGCGTCAGTCTCTGTGATCTCACGTAGGCCCTGCTTTGTTGATTTAACGAGTGTTGTTCTCCTGGTGTCCTCCATCCTCTCTGGCTCTCACAATCTTACTGTCTCGTCTTCCTCAGCTTAGCCTGAGGTCTGGGGTATTATTTGATGGAGACTTCCCATTTAGATACTCTCTCCACATAATGTCTGGCTGTGGCTCTCTATTCCCATCTACTGCTGAAGGAAGACGCTGATGATACGTGGATAAGGTAGTGAACTATAAGCATGGCAGAATTTCATTGAGAGTCATTTTTTCATTCTTTTTTTTCTTTAACCAGTAGTGTTTGATTCATTCTGGGTCTCTGGGCCACCTAGCCTGTAGCTCTTGGTTACTGAAGCAGTGTCAGTACAAGTTATTTCTCATGGAGTGGACCTTAAGTTAAATCAGACATAGGTTGGATGCTTCCACAAGTTCTGTGCCACCATTGCTCTTAACATATTTTGCAAGTAGGCCAAAAGCTTTGTGGCTTGCTTTCTTCATTTCACTTTCATTAGTCAACAGAGTACCTTCCCTCAACAAAGAGACTAGAACATAGGGGTGAAAGTTCAATGCAAACACCAGCTTGACGTCTTTATTTTCAATGACTCAGTGTTGTGTGGGTGTTGTCCTTGGCAATGGGTCCCTGTTGTAGCTCTGCAGAGAAGAGCCCTTTGTATTAACAACAGCCTGGGATATATGGGGATATTCCGTTGGTCCACAACTCAATTGAATGTAACCTAGTCCCTCCACTGGAAGCCTTGACTAGCTATAAGAGATGACCTGTTGTTGATGGCAACATCCCCCATTTCTAGATGTCCTCATTAGGATCACCTTCATAGATTCCCTGAGAGTATAAATTTCCATGCTTTTCCCCAAAAGACCACCAACTCCAGCTGTCTCTTCCTGCAGTCTCTCTCCACTGGACTCCCCAACTGATTTCTTACCTCCTCCTGCTCGCATCCCTACCTGCTCCTAGTCAACCCTTAAAATCTGTTTTCCCCTCCAAGAGATTCATGCATTTCTCCCAAACTTTAGACCTGTATTCTTTACTTTATCTTTCTAGGTCTACAGATGTTATCGTAGTTAACATTTACTTAATAGTCCGTATCTACTTATAAATGAATACATATCATATTTGCCTTTCTAGGTCTGAGTTGCCCTACTCAACATGATTATTTCTGTCTCCATCTCTTTGCCTGAAAATTTCATTTTGAATAATAGCTGAGTAATACTATATTGTATAAGGGCACCACATTTTTTTTATCCATTATTTTTTGGGAGGACATCTAGATTACTTTCCAGTTTCTGGCTACTATAAACAAATCTCCAATGAACACAATTGAGCAAGTGTCCCTGTAGGATGGAGTATTATTTGTGTATATACCCAAGAGTGGGATAGCTGAATCTTGAGGTAGATTCATTTGAATATTCTTAGAAACTGATTTTCACAGTGATTATATACATGCTTACTCCCATCAGCAATGGAAGAGTGTTTCCCTTGCTCCACATCTTCACCAGCATGACCTATCAGATATGTTATTGACTTTAGCTATTATGATATTTGTAAGATGGAATATCAGCATGATTTTGATTACATTTCCCTGATGGCTAAGGATGTTGACCATTTCTTTAAATGTTTCTCAGCCATTTAAGTTTCCTCTATTGAACATTCGTGACATATATATGTTATTTTTTTTTTCTGATCTAGTTCCTTGAATTCTTTATATATTTTGGGTATCCAATATATTTGGATATTAGTCTTATACTAGATGTGAAATTGGTTAAAAAAAAAAGTTTCCCACTCTGTAGGCTGCTGTTTTTGTCTGATTAATGCTGTCCTTTGCCTTAAAGAAACTTTTCAGTTCCATGAAGTCCCATTTAACTGTTGGTTTTAGTGATGCATACACTATCTGTCTTCTGTTAAGAAAGTTGTCTCCTATGCCAACATGTTCTAAGCTAATCTTCAATTTCTTTTTAATCAGGTTCTGCATATCTGGTTTATGTTGAGGTTTTTGATCCACTTGGATTTCAGTTTTGCACAAGGCAATCTACATAGACATATTTTCATTCTTCTACATGCAGACATCTAATTTATCCAGCACTGGATATTTTCTTTTTCCTATGTATATTTCTGAATTCTTTATTAAACACCAGATGTCCATATGTGTTTGGGTTGGATTTATGTCTGGGTAATAAATGTGATTCCATTGATCAATTTGTCTGTTTTTATGCCAATACCATGCAGTCTTTATTAGTCTGTAATAAAATTCTGTAATACAACTTGAAATTACAGATAGTGATACCTCTACTATTTCTTTTGTAGTTCAGAATTGTTTTAGCTATCCTGGTTTTTTTTCTGTTTTTGTTTTTTGTTTTTGTTTTTTTTTGGATTTTCTGTATGAAATTGACACTGGTCCTTTCAAGGTCTATAAATCATTGTGTAGGAATTTTGATGGGAATTGCATTGACTCTGTCAGTTGCTTTTGGTAGGATGGTCATTTTTACTATTTTAATGTTAATAATACATGAGCATGGGAAATCTCTCCATCTTCTGATATGCTCTCTAATTTCTTTCTTCGAAGACTTGTTCTTCTACCATACAAGTTTTTCTTTTGCTTGGTTCAAGTTACCTCAAGATATTTTATACTATTGGAGGCTATTGTGTGTGAAAGATGTTGTTTCCCTAATTTCTTTCTCAACATGTTTGCTCTCAGTATATATGACAGCTGTTGATTTTTGGTTTTGTGTTTTATTTTGTTTGTTTGTTTGTTTTTGTATTTTTTGGTTGTTGTTGCTGCTGTTGTTTAGTTAAACCTGTGTCTGTCTATTTTGCTGAAAGTGCTTATCAGCTCTGGGTGATCCCTGATGACATTTTTACAGTAACTGATGTATATAACCATATCATCTGCAAATAATAGAACTTTGACTTATTCCTTTTGAATTTTTATGCCCTTGATCTATCTTAGTTGTCTTATGTCTCAACATCAAGTACTATATTAAATACAAATAGAGTGCAGAACTTTGTGTTTTTCTGAATTTATGAAATTGTTTTGAATTTCTTTCCATTTAATTTGACATTGCCTACAGGTTTGCTGTAAGTTTCCTTTATTAAGTTGAGGTATATCCTTTGTATCCCTAATCCCCCCCAAGACTTTCATCAGGAAGGGGTGTTAAATTTTGTCAAAGGCCCTTTTCTCTACTAATGAGATGATTATGTGTTTTTTTTCTTTCAGTTTATTTATATGGTAGATTACATTGGCTGATTTCCATGTGTTGAGCCAGTCTTACGGCTGTAGGATGAAGCCTGCTTCCTCATGATAGATGATCTATTGGATGTGTTCTTAGATTCCGTTTACTCATGTTTTATTGATTACTTTTGCATTTATATTCATAAGGGAAATGGCTCTGTAATTTCCTTTCTGTTTTCAGCCTTTCTTTGGTTTGAGTATTGGGTTAATTTTAGCTTACTAAAATGAACTGAGCAAAGTTCCTTCTGTTTCTATTTTGTGAAATAATTTCAGGAGTATAGGTGTCAAATCTTCTTTGAAAATCAGGTAGAATTCTTCCCTAAATCAATTTGTCTCTAGAAGTTTTTCTTCTGTTGCTGTTGTTGCAAGACTTTTAATGACTGCTTTTATTTCAATAGAGGTTATAAGTCTATTTAAATTGTTTATCTGATATTGATTTAACTTTGATAAGTGATACATATAGAGCAAACTATCCATTTCATTTATATTTCCCATTTGGTGAAACACAATTTCTAAGAATATGTCCTTATGATTTTGGTTATTATTGTTAGGTTGTTATATCCCCCATTCATAATTTGTTCATTGGATTATTTGACTCTGTGTCTTTTAGTTAGTTTAGAAGAGAATTTGTCTATCTCGTTTATCTTCTCAAAGAAAAAATTTCTCTGTTTTACTGATTTATTTGTATTGTTCACTGTGTTACAATTTTACTGATTTTATTCCTCAGTTTATTTCTTGCTGTCTACTCCTCTTGGATGTGACTACATTTTTGTTGTAGAGTTGTCCCTTTAACACCACAGATACACTTCATCATTCTCCATTCCCTTTCACAAGATCCATAGTGTCATGATGATGACGATGATGATGATATGATGATGATGATGAAGATGATGATGATGATTAGGTGCTGCTCTATATCCAGCTAGTGATGTGATGTTCATTTTTAATGAATACTTCCATTGTATTTATTATTGATCTACACACACAATGCATATTTAGAAAGAGATACTATTCTTTAGTGAAATTTTCATTATTTTGAAACTGAGAAAATAGCCAGGGAGACAGGGCCAAGGGATACAGAAAGTATCTGAGAACTGCATTGTGGCTTTCTCCTCTGCCAAGTAATTCATCCCCTTTTCACCCCCACAATGAGATGTTAAAAATTCAGATATATATTAACTTTGTGCTTGAGTTCTACTCAGAATTCTAAGCAGAAATATTTTATTCAGGTGATATTTAGCACCTTTTTCAGAGTTTAGTTTAAAAGCCTTTCTTCTTAACCCCTCTCTAAAAAACAAAAAACAAAAACTCTGTTGGGTAAAAATAGACTGAAAGCTAAAGTCTTTGATCCCCTCAGAAGCTGAGAAACTCTGAATTGGTAAAGCACACTTATTTCTTATAAATTCCCAGATGAACTGGGAATAATAAATTAGAAACCAACAGTAAGTCAGCTGTTTTGGGTTTTGGTTTGGTTTCTGAAAGCCACCACAGTGACGTTGATCTCTTTGTTTAGAATAGTTTGTATACTACGTATTAGAGTAAATGTAAAGAATTTAGACAAATTTCTATTATCATTATTATGATGATTATTATTTTTGTTATTATTTATTCTTTTATTTATTTGCATCTCAAATGTTGTCCCACCTTCCAGTACCCACTGGCAGATTTCTTTGCCCTATCCCCCCAAACTTTTGCCTCTGAGAGGGTACTTCACTTCTGGTATTCCCTCAGCCTTGGGCATCAAGTCTCTACAGATTAAGTACTCCATCTCTCACTGAGGCCAGACAAGGCATCCCTCTGCTACATATGTGCCCTAGGGTCTCATGTATGATCTTTGTTTGGTGGCTCAGTCTCTGGGAGCTCCATGTTAGTTGACACTGTGGTCTACTTATGGGGTTTGTACTTCCTTCAATTCCTGCAGTCCTTCCCTAACTCTTCCATAGGAGTCCCAGACCTCTAACCAAAGCTTAGATGTTAGTTTTTGAATCTGTCTCAGTCAGCTGCTGGGTGGAGCCTCCCAGAGACAAACAGGTTAGGCTCCTCTTTGCAAGCACAACGTTGATTTAATTTGTTCTACTTTTCTAGTAAAATAATAGCAAACAAAATAATTAACACTTTTCTATCTTGGATATTATTCCTAATTACTTTGACCCCTTAAAATTTAATAATAGAGCAATGCATTTGTGAAAAATAGAAGATAAGTATAGTGAATGAAAATTTGTCAACTCGTCCTTTTCATGGGGTTGTTACTAGTCAAGATATGCTCAGGTTTGTAATTCAGAAGAGAATATAAATCAAATCAAGGGCAAGTAAATGCAACATATGCTTATTTATCAACTGATATAAGAAGGCAATGCAGGTTGTACTTAGAAGCTTCAGAAGAATGAATCTGATACAAGAATGAGATCAAGCCACTTGAAACAAAGTTGGGGACATGTGAAGATTGGCCACTGGAAAATTATTAAATTTTATGTCACCTATTTCTTTTGAATGTATACTTAACTTCTCAGCAGAATACCTAATGTTTTTCTCAAAATTAATGTTCCCTTGTAGAATAGAATAAGGTACATTGTTCTACTGAGCCTATCAAAAAACAATGTTTAAGTAGCTCATTGAAGACACTGTAGACAGTAAATGCATATCAAATATCACAGTTCTGTTCCATGTTAATATGGAGGATTTTGGTTCAGAACATTGAAGAAATTGTTAACAGACAGCTCTATGCAAAGAGCAGCCTGACACAGTTCACTGAGAAGGGTAAATGTCTAATTAATCCATGACATAGTGTTCAAGTTCCCAGTTATAAAGAAATGTAAATTAGAATCAAATACAATTATCTGCCACTGAACTGAACAGTTTTAAAGAATAATAGTTGCAAGGGTATAGCGTTAAGCAGTCAAGTTCATTGTTTGTGGGAGTGCACACTGGAATCAACTTACAAACAAACGATTTCCATGAAAAAATGCTCATACACACAGAAGTCAAATTACTTCTGTGCATACATAAGAAAGCCAGCACTATAAAGACATTGTCTAGTTACAAAGATATTCACTGTAAGAAATATGAAATGATGATCCATTTTTAAAAGTGCTTGTGAGTCAACTTAAGTCCACCAACAAATGATCAAGGGTACTACAGTCACTTGGGAACAATGTTTGTCTAACTAAACCCCTCAAACTATGATTAGAGTAGAAAACTATTAACAACGAAGATGTGACAAGATCTTGTATCTGATGAACTTTAAAACAAGCAGTAATCCACACATGGTCTTTTAAAATAAATGGATATGTGTGAATGACAGTGGGAAAGATAAAACCCCGATGATGTGCAAGATTGAACCTTCCTAATTCTGCTGCCAATGAGGAAAAGGAGCTCTCTGTGCCGTATCAACTCTGTTATTCTTAGGTAACATCTGGCTTTGTACGCTGATAAAATAAATGTCTAGATTTTGCTTCTCTGAGTATCCAGGACTCATTATTAGGATGGGAAGGCTACCATCCTTCACATCCCTCACAGTCACTAATATGTTACTTTTAATGACAAATACTGAGAACAACACTACTCAGAAAGACGAGATAATTTATATTGTATCTGAAAATAAGTACTATTTCTGAACATTTTAAATTATATGGAGAATTATGTGTTGTTGAACATTTTTTAAATATTTATTTTAATTTTTATTATGTGTATGTGTGTATATGTGTGTGTACTTGTGTACAGGTGCCTGGGAAGGCTAGAAGAAGTCAGATCCCCTGGAGTTGGAGTCACAGTGACTATGAGTTGCCTGAGGTGGAAACTATGGACTTTATGAGGGATCTCTGCAAGAGTAGCACATTATCTTAACTACTGAATGTGTCGCCTGTTCTCAAAATATCTATATGCCCATGTTGAAAATGAATTGGATAAAGAAGGGAGAAAACATTTTGAAGTTAGTGATTGTTGTCTTTCTATATGAGTATGGTTTGGAGTAACTTATTCCATACTACATACATTTTGTATTCTAAGTTATTCCAATAGACTGTTATAAGAGAAGGAGAGTTAAACTTCAGGATTAAAAAAAGAGAGTATATAAAGAATTGCAAGCAGATTTACATTATTTTTCATTTATGTCTACTATTGTATTAGCTAGGCTTTTCTAGAGGAACCAGTGTGATAGAATTAGTATATTTATTAAGTGGTGATATATCAGATTAGCTTAGAGGATAAAATCTGAAGAGTGTGGCAGTGGCTGTCTTCACAATGGTTGGGCTGAGATCCAGATGGCTGCTCAGTCCATGAGGCTGCATGACTCAGCAATCTCATACTTCTGCAAAACATCTGGAGATTCCTGCAGAACCACTGGGCTTCCATCTCGTTAGAAGCATGACAAAGTTTGGTTCTGAAGTCAGCAAATAGTGACATCATCATTAGCAGCACGGCAGATGGACTCACAAGTAAGAAACATGACAGCAAGATGCAAAAGCAGGCAAGGAAAAATAAATACATTTTTATCCATTTGGCATTCTTTATCTGGGCTGCCACCTTAAGGTGTCACCTACATTTAGGATGTATTCCCCAATTGAAATAATTCAATCAAGAAAAGCATTCACAGGTGTGTCCAGTGACTTTTCTCTTAGTTAATCCAGTTGCAGTCAAATCATGAACAAATATTAATCATAATGATCAAAATATTATCAATTAAAAATTAAATAAAGACTTATCAACTTTATGAAAATATCTAAAACATGGCACTTTAAAATGGAAGATTAACTCAAAAAGATATGCTTAAAGTTGATCAGGGAAAATAACTGGTATATATTTTGTGTGCAAA
Source organism: Grammomys surdaster (assembly GCF_004785775.1). Classification (NCBI taxonomy): domain Eukaryota; kingdom Metazoa; phylum Chordata; class Mammalia; order Rodentia; family Muridae; genus Grammomys; species Grammomys surdaster. The sequence continues at coordinate 8,208,919 of NW_021604658.1, read as the reverse complement.
AGATATATAAAGTCACTGGCTTGTTTTTAGTATGCATATACTATTCCTCAAGAAGCAAATTATGTTTTGGTGAACTGAGTGCACATATTGATAGCCAAAATAGAATAGTCAATATTAAGTATGGCATTATTACTTCCAAAGTTAAAAATAATAAAATATACATTCCATATCTTACTGCTAAGCAATATATTCTGTGATAACTGAAAAAATACTTAAAATTATGTACATAAGATGGAAATATTGTATATTCTAATTACTCCCATCACACATAATCCCACTAGAAAGTTAATTTATCAAATTTCTATGGGTAAAAAATATAAAAAAAGTAATGAATTTTAAAAAAAGCACTAGTTTCTTATTTGGCTATGTTGAAGCAATCCAGATCCATCTTTCCCTCTGCCTCCCCACCACACACAGGGATGACACACCTGTGCACATATGTGTGCAGCTGCATGGTGTGTTCTGGTAGCTTGAACACAGGTTTTCATGCTCTGTGGCATGCACTCTATTAACTGAGACATATCAGTTATGTCTGATGTTCTTTTGAGGAAAGAGGAAGGGTTTGGCATTTATTTTAATAAGGCAGATTATCCACAAATGCCTACCTTCATAAAAAAATGGCAGCAAGGTATGATATGTCTAGTCCAGGTCTTCATATATATGTTGTATATATCAAATTATTTCCCAAGAAGTATTTTTTTACCCAAAGCCCTCATAGAATGTGTGGTTTTCATTGAAGAAATAGTGATATATATTGAAAAGCTAAACTTCATCAACCCACAATTGAAAAGTATAATGTAAAAGGAAAATATTTAATTACTCATGGATATTATTCTATTCATTCACTCAATAATTCCCTCACATCTTCTTTTATGAGTTAAAGCTACCTTTGGGCTATTAGGACATCACCAAGCAATACCAACCGTAGATGTCACACTAGTAAAAATTTCTGAGGTAAGCATTAAAACGCACACACACACACATACACACACACACAAACACACACACACAGAAAGAGAAAGAGAGAGACAGAGACAGAGACAGAGGCAGAGACAGGGACAGAGACAGAGAGACAGAGAAACAGAGAAGTCAAATGACTTCCAGAGGAAGGAACTCTAAAATTTGAACAAAATAAGCCAAAAATTATTTTATACTGACAAATATTGTCTATCATATCTACTAGGATGTTCAGTGCAAAGGGATTTTTGAGAATTAATTTTGATCTGGATAAGTAATTCATTAGAAGAAACCAGTATAGTGTTTTTGAAAAAAAATATGCATGAGAATAAAATCCCAGAAACTGTATCTATGTAATGACAATGATTTTATCAGTCTCCAATCAATGACAAAGTCTTAAGATAAAATGCAAATTAAAATCATAGTAGAAACAACAGAATTAATAAATCAAGCATAAATTATGAAATTGATTACATTTAAAAATACAATAGAAGATATTGGAATATAATAAAGCATTCTAAAGTGTGGTGATTTTAGAATCCAATAATTTAATGTAAAAAAAGACTAAAGTATTCTTTAACATAAGAATTAAAAGACAACAACACATGAAATAAACAGGGAAAGCAACAGAGAAATGATGTGAATTGTTGCATTTCTAATGAGCACTAGAGCTTAGAACCTATAGTTAGACATGTCATAGGTCCTAGAGGATAACTATGATGCTGAGAGATTGTCATGGTATTAAACTTACTCCTAATGGCATTCCATTATACTATAGATCAATTTATCTATAGTCCATAATCTGGAAAGCTTTATTTTCAGCAGTTTATTAGCACAGTGACACACAAGTGATCAAGGTACAGAGAACGAGAGACAGCAGAATTCTCAGCACTAAAGTTAACATAGAGCCACCCCTAAGATCATGAATCACTGCAGAAGCAGAGGCAGAAAGAATGAAAATATAAGAATGGAAACTATAAAGAGATACATCTCGTCTTCCGGACATAGCAGTGTAGCTGCACGGATGAGCTTACAGTAATTGTAACATCATGCACAAGATCTGTGTAAGCACAATACACACCATATCCCATCAAAGGAAAAAGAAGCTGGCCACACAATCCCATCCCAATCCCTGAAGCTATTGGTAGTTGTTGGCTGCTGGGAGTGGGACAAATAATTTACCTGGGAGTCTACCTCCTGGTTGGTCTACCAAAGCTACACATCCAAGAGCATTTTCAAGAGTAAAACTTCTTGAATTTTTAACGACACATACAAATTGGAGTGAATTGAAAACTGGGCAAACTAGGAAAGATTTTGGCGAGGAATATGAAATATAATCAAAACAGAATGAAACACTCAAAGACCTACTGAAACATAAAAATTAAATTTCAAAAGCAGGAAATGGTTTCTACAATTAGTACAAATTGAAGAATCTTTTAAAAGAACAAAGTTCTTTCAAAGGCATAAAGTTGAACTCAAATTCTAGAAGTACATTAAACAGAGAAGATGAAATATAATAACAGAAATATACAAAGGGAGTTAGAGCCAGCATGTCAACAGTTCATGGGAGATATTCATCTTGATCTGACAACTGCATTTTGTTTAATGAATGTCTTTGAAAAGCAGATGTCTCTATTCAAGGTAGATCCTTGATTTGTTTGTTTTTCCAGTTGACAAGAGCCAGAGGCAGAGTTACACAAAAATTTTTCTTTCCCCTTGCCTCAGGTCTGCAACAACAGGGCACTCTGTAATTTGAACACAGTTTCTAATATCTGTCACTGAGGGTTAAGCCCTGGAAGAGTGATGCCTTGAAGCATGAACAGAACCTAGTAAATTTTCAACCTTCTGACCCTGGTCATGCACCAGTGCCTACCTTATTTTTGAAAGAAAATACATTCACATTTCATATATTATGCTTTTTTAATTTAAAATAACAGCATATCCCCCTCCTGAAGGAACCCTGCCATGTGTCTTTCCTAATGAGAATTCAGCATTCATTAATCACTAGGATTCCTATCTGCGTCCAACTCTTTGGCTTTGCACTGAGATACAGTCTCATAGTTTTATAAGGATGACTGCTTTAACTAAATAGGATACCAAATCACAGTTTCACATTCCCTTGTATTTCAGTCTTAATACAGTTCAACTTTTCTATAGTCAAGAAGTTGATTCTTAAAATCCATCATTCCTTGGTGGTCTCTGCTGATTTAGAATGATAAGTAAGTACTCAGCCTGTTCCAGTTTAAACTGCCTTTGGCAGTGTACTGGGGTTGCTAAGCATCATATATGCTTTGAAATTGGGGATGAATGGCTGGCAGAGGGATGCTATGTGCATCATATATGCACAGCAACCCACAGTGAAGCTATGATTAACACAGAGAGAAGCAGCCTAGACTCACAAAGGAATCTGCCTGTTGTAGAAGTAAAGTCCTTTAGGAAGCCTTTTCAAATGATGGGCTGCAGGATCTAGAGCCACCTCTCTGCCCAGAGAAAACACAAAAGTGAATTGGAACAAAACATTTTAAGCAACCTGATTTGAAACTTCAGCAAAAATTTCAACAACAGGCACCGAAGAGGTGATTAAAATCAAGATGTTCAGAAAATTAACTTCAGCTTCATTAGACGGGAATGCACAATGCTCCAGGGCATATTGTGTTTATCACAGCACAGGTAATGGGATTTTTGAGGGGAGAACTCAACAATTGAGTAAAAGAGAATATGGCATTATACTTTGACCTCATTAAAACAATTACCTGAATTTGCACATTGCCTTTACCCGTGTATTAATAGCTCATCATCCATGTTTCAGATTGCATCCCATTATAACTGATTCCTTTGAGATAAGTGCATTTGGGAAATGCAATTCGTTCTCTGAAGGAAATAGTTGGGCTGTTTTTTATTTATATCATCATTTTAACCATTATAAATAATAGTGCTCAGTCTCTTATACAGGAGGCATCGCCTATGGAGTCTCTGCTGTTCTGCTGATACATCTTGTTGAAATAAATAATTAAATAAATCCCTGTGGTGGGCTCACTACCCATCTCAATGCTTATTGTTGCCCAAAGTAATATGTACACACACACCACCTTTATATTTTGATATGCCTTAAACAGCACAATAACTGGGCCACTTCCTAACCTTCATGTGGTCAACCTACCTCCTTCCAATAATCCCAAGTTATCACTTACTAAACTTTGTATTCTACCTTGACTGGCCTGGACCCAGTTGGGGAGCCCTTGGGGCCACATTCCTCTAGCTCCTTCACATGTCAGCTATGTCTCCCTGTTCTCCACTCTTCACAGGCATGCTGTCTCCTCTCCTCCAGACTCTCCTGCCCTGGTGGACCTCCTCCTCCTTCCACAATCTTGGTTCCAAACCTGAAAAGTTTTCTAAGGTTCCATCTCTGTCTGCCCTGCACAGCCATTGGCTGCTGGCACTTTTATTTACCAGTCAGAACCAATTGGAGACAGGTTCCCAGAATCTACTTACAGAAACTCAGTTTTGAGAACATAAATTAACATTAGGATACAAGCATCATTAGCCAAATCCACTATACCATCTGCCTATCTTTATGTCACGTTCACTCTTGTTTCAATGGATCTCACTTTGTAATATAGTTTGAAATAAAATAGAGTAAATCATTCAGCTTCTTTCTCTTCAAAGCTTCTTCGGGATATTTGGCATTCTTTGATAATGTGAGTAGTACAGTAGTTTCCCACTTTAAAAAAAATGACTTTGGGAATTTGATTGATATTGGATTGATTCTGCAGGTTGCTTTAATTCTTCGTTTTGGAATAACATAAAACCAGCTTCTGCTTCCTGGAGTGTTCTGATTACGCCCATTAAATCAGTGCTCCATAGCATCATCCCAGCCCTAGAATATGTGTCTCCTTTTTAGCTTGTTTTCTGTCGTTCAGGTCATGGTTTGGAATCGCTGTGTTCCTCGTTATTTCTCTCCTCAATTGTCTTGGCATATATCTTCTTTCATATGTTTGGGAACTTAGAGGTTTGGTGAACAAATTACCATGGTTCAATCTGCTTACAAACTTGTCACTCAGTCATCACAAGATATGCTCCTTTGCCACTTTGGACACTCTTTATTTAAAACTATTTTCCATGACTAGAGAAAGATGCTATTAATGATAATCTGATATGCTTGCAAATAGGAGTCTAGCATAACTGTTGTCTGTGAGGCTTCATCCTGTAAGTGATGGAAATGAATGCAGAGACCCACAGGTAAACATCAGGTGGAGCTCAGTGAGTCTTATGGAAGAGTGGGAGACAGGATTGAAGGAACAGGAGTGGTCAAAGAAACCAAAACAGCCCTACGGAGTCAACTAACCTAGACCCAAGGTCTGGATGCTTAGACTCTCCCATCATGGTGGTAAAATGGGAGGTCAAAAGAAAAATACACACAAATTTAATGACATTTGTCCCAGTAATGTCTTCAAGCCCTACATTTAAGATACATTTTCTATCCTGCTATTAAGTTCTCCCCAAATTAAAGATACCATATTGTTTCCTCTATAATTCAATGATAAGATAGTTTAACTATGATGCTATAAATAGAAAGACTCTGATGCTCTTGGAAATGATAACAATAAAGTACATGGGGGGAAATAATGGCCTCCTTCTGTAACAGGCATTGTCTGGTATGATCAGAAGACAGTCATGTTGCATTTTCTGAAGACTATCCTGAATTCTTTTTAGTTGTGTTCAAGTATCTTTGCCAAGTTAGTAATTCTAAACATCTTCCAGAATCCTCTTCCCATCTGAGCCGCAACTATTAAACAGTTACAGGCAAAGCACTCTGACCAGATACTTAATGCTAAAGTTCTTGCTCCTTGTCTCCCTAGGAACACTGCCACCCATGTCTTAGGTCCAGTTATCCTCCTGTTCTGTAGATTCTCATTTCATATACACATCCATAGCCTTCCTTTTCCTGAACTGCTGACCTCTCAGAAACTATGTGACTTGATTTACAAATAGCTCTGCAACCTTGAGGAAACTGCATCCATACTGGAGTTGATAAGAGCACCTGCCTTAGAGGACTGAGCAAATTAAATGAGTTATTATGCATGCAGTGTTCGGCACACAGTTAGCTACTTTATTATCATTATTGTGGTTACTGCTATACAAAGTGCACAATCATAAGCCTCAAAAGACATTATAAAACATGAGTGTTTGCCCTATGGCTGTGAGACATTCTTGTAAAAACCAATAGAGTGAGAGTATAAAAGCTTAGGAGTTTATATACCTATATCCAAAACCACCTTTAAAATCAATTGCCAAACATAAAACTTGACCTTGGTCTAGAAACAAATGGAATTAATTTGTAGGTCTGGCTTGTAAGCTTTACTTCCTAATGGCTGCTATCCCTCACCAATTATCTTTAGTGATTTAGGTTTTGTTTCAAGGTCCCTAGAGTAAACATTCAAATAAAATTGTCCAGGGCATCAACGTGGAACATGATTCAGTTTTATCAAAATTCTTTGAGAGTGAGTTCTCAGTCACAAAGGACTTTCTCACACTGCACAGTAATCAGAAAATATCATACCTTATTTACTCTGCTCAAGCCAGTGAGGAGCACAGGCAGAAATAGATCACTCAGAGTAAAATAATTACAATAATTGATCATATAGTACAATTTAGCATGTGGGGATATATGTATCTATATGTGTGTGTGTGCAGATTTTTGCATACAGTCACATATATAGCTATGTGTGTATCTGTATGAAGACCAGATAGGTTGGTATCACCTATCTTCTTCAGATACTGTACACCTTATGTTTTGACACAGGGTCCCTCTCTGAACCTGAAGCTCAGTGATGTCAATGAGTATGAACGTCCATCAAAACCCTACAATATTCCTGTCTCTACTTCCCAGCACTAAGATTATAGACGTGCATAGGAATAGCTTACGTTTTATGTTTGTGCTAGGGGTTTGAACTCAGATCCTCATGCATAGAAAGCATTCTAAAAACTGAGACAACTTTTCAGCTTCTGTGATACAATTTACTGCTGCCCTGATTGAACAATCAACTGATCAATCTCTTCTAATGAGAGCTCATCCCAAGTGAATGCCAAAATATTAACCCAATCTAAAAACACATCAAAATGTTATTTCATCTGTGATACATTCCTTTGCCCTCTATTCCCAGAATACTTTTCATGTTGTCTTTATTTCAGTAGGTAATGTCAATATGTGCATAGATTTTTTTGTAGAAAAAATTATAATATTTGAGAAAATTAGCCAATCAAAGGGTTTGTACTGGTGAAAGTCTTCTCTGATCAGTTGTATAGAGACAGCCAATCCTTTGTCTTTGTCTTTCTTGAAGTGAAAACTGTATATAACTGAGGATATTTCTTTCAGGGCCCCGAGAAAGCATATATTGATGATGATTTATCACATAGCCCTTCCAGTACCTTTACAGTCCATCAACAAGAAATGGAAATACTGTGGACATGAACATGCTCCAGTGATAATTTGTAACTGGAGTAATCCTGAATAAGACAATATATTCACCCAGCAAACAAAGCAAAAAGTTTGTAAATACAGAGCCATATCATTTTGGATTCGTATTTTACATTGCACAAGTTTTCTGACAAGAGACCATTATATTACATGCAGAGACCTATAGCTTATATTTTACAACAATTTGATCCTTACAAAATAAAATCAAATCCTATTTGCTACATTTCTTTGAAAGCTGACACATTTAAACAAGGGGAGAAGAATAAGTAGACAGAATTCTAAAAAGCAGAACATAAGAGAATATAAAAAATAAACTAGTCATTATGATCAAGTACTGTCTTTACCATTGTTGTGACTTCGTGTCTCTATGAATTTCACATTAGAATCCAGGGTACAATGGGTCTAATCCTTTTCTCAGTTGTCAAGTACAGCTAGCAAAGTTTTTTTGTGTGTGTCTACATAGATGCAAGGAATTGAGAAGGCATCACTTTGACAGTATTGGCTTCAATTCAAAGGTTTACTAACCACTTTCACTACTCTGCATGGAGTCAAAAAATGCTATTTTCAACAACATGATAAACAATATGCTCATTTATTTTGCATGTTCCCTATAAAGGTAAGTGAGGCCCAGGTTCTAAAATTATGGTTGCCACAGCCTTAATACTGAACTTCTCAGCACCCTCCAGATCTGTGATAAATTTCTTTGCATTTCAGATTTTGTTTGTAATTTTTTTATATACCATACTTTGAACATAATCCTTCCCTTTCCTCAACTCCCCCACAATCTCCCTATCTTCCCAACTTGATGATGTTTCTCTCCTTTCAAAAGTGAGGCGACGAAACACATATGAACTCACAGAGACTATGATAGCATCCACAAGTTCAGACTTGTTCAAGCCAGACAAAATCCCAACTGTTTGCAAATCATTTGGTTTGTGCTCTTTGTAAACAGAAGAGAGGAAGATGAGTATAAAGTTCAGGAAACAGGCAATGATGCCAGGTGTCTTCCACACAGGCAATATTTGACAATTCTATATTTCTCTGTGTGTCCAGGGCAATGTTCTCCAGCCAGATTGTTCCTGTCAGTTAATACACTTGAGTCACACACTTGAGTCATCTGCTCTGACCACACTTGGACTGCCTTGCCTGTCCTTCTTCAACTTTATTTGCTTTGAAATTTTTAATCAAACTAACTTTTGGATAGTTTCCATCATAACTTTATAGATTCCAATTTATTTATTCATTTATGCTATTTTCCATTGGATTTTTTAAAAACATAAACAAAGAAAGTACTGGTAAATATGACAGAGCAAATAAAAGCTGTAGCCCATGTCTAGTGCTGCTATTTGATATGCTGCTTAAACGGTTTGACATTTTATAGCATACCTCCTGACTTTGAAAGCGATTTTTGTTCACTCGGACCATAGTTTCTATTTTTCAACATGGTTTGTGTTTTTTTAATATCTTAAAGATGCGTTTATTTTCATTTTTAATTTGATTGTAGGCACATTAATCTAAAAAGCCATCGCTGTTCACTGTCTTTACATATATGGATCTGATCATTCCACCATGGATCAACTGGTGGTTTAGCATTAGTTTTGTTTTTAGAGTTAAAGATCTTTTCCTTGAGATTCAGATTTTAACAGAAACTTTGATGTGTTTGCAGATTTAAAATTTTACAAAAATATCAAGGATAACAGGAAACAGTATGTTAAGGAAATAGCCATGTATTCTCCAAATGATAGCAGTGACTTAGCCAATGACAAACCCTTGATTAATAGAAATCAGAAAAATGTATTAAAATTATTAGAGAATGAAAAATAACAGTTACAATAAAACTTTCAGAATCATGACTCTATTTGATAGTGTAACTAATCCTTCCCATTATCTTTTTATATTTGGGCATTCTTGGACATAATATACTACGAGAGCAAATAAGAAAATTATTATTTATAATTATTTCCAGTTAAATTGTCCATCACTCCAGTCCCTCTTTTTGTATACCACTCCCCTCAGAAACTTAGCACTGTCATTACTTAATTTGCCACATTTTTCAAGCACCTATTTTGTACAAACTCCTAGAGACAACAGTTGTCAATACATAAATAAACATGTTGAATCTAAATCAGTGGATATAGGAGAAGCCCTGTAATACTTTGCCATGGAAACTCTACAGAGGATTTTCTTTCCTCTTTTCCTTCAGTTAGAAAAAAAATCATCACCTGTGCTTGTTGTTTTCCTGAGTTTTTATTTATCAAGTTGAGTCTGCCCATATTGATCTGATTCCTGTTATACAAACAACTCTGTCCAACTGTATTCTTTTTTTCTTCATTTCTTTATGTATTTACTGCTTATTGGGAGATTTCTGACTGCCCAAATCACTGGCTCAGGCTTCATAAATTGGAAAGCTTGGGCTGTGGATTGGGAGCTGTCCCAGCTTTCCTCGCAGATTATAAATGATGTTGTCTGGCTGGAGGACACTGTATTAATGGGTATTACAGATAGGCCTGCTCTACTTCACAACTGTGATTCCAAACCAATCACTTGTCTAAGACTGGAAGGATGGAGAAGGCTGTAGGAGAAGAAATAGGAGTTACCCTTTTCAGAGAAAAAAATTACAAATAATACACACAGTGACAAGCAATAACAGCAACTGTACAGAGTCAAGGTATGTTTGAAAGGGAATCAAACAAACAATTTTTGCCCAAAGCCATTAACTATCAATGTTTCTTTTACCTTATATAATGGAAAAGATTTAAAAATTACATTTTTTTCTTGTCAACTTATTTCTCTTTTAGAAAATAGGAAACATTTTAAACTCTAGCTATTAAAAGTAAAGTACAGTCCAAAGTTAATGGAGCCTGGAACAACTATGTTGAATAGTAGATTAAGATGAAGAATAGAGAAGCTTGGTAGATTATTCACTGACTTAACCCTCTCATGGCCATAGGCATTATAGACAGCTGTTGGGAAGGGTAATAAAGAGACATGGATAGCTGACATTTCCCTGAACCAAATTTATTATTTTATTTATTGTATTTTTAAGAAAAAAAATAATGATGGTAAGTATACATCTCAGATAAATCTACAGAATTGAGAATTTAGATTGATAGATGTTGCAGTGATTTTTTGGCTATCCCACTTTGTGCTTCCAGCTGGACACGTGTACTCACCAACCCATGAGCTCTTTGAATCTGCAGATGAAACACACACACACACACACACACACACACACACACAAAACACACCAGTTAATATTAAAATACCTTGGCTAACTCAATGACTGGGCACTCCTAAACCTTCCCTGCCACTCAATGCCCAAAACCTCACAGGGCTGGTTAGCTTTATCTCCTACCACTACTGTTTCCTCTTTTCTCCACCAGCCCCACCTTCCCCAACAGCCCCTGTTCTGGTAATACTTTCTTTATCCTACCTACACAACTTCTAAGTATCCCACCTCTTGCTCAACCATTTGTCTTTATTGGTAGATCAAAAACCAATTAGGGACAAGACCTTCAGCATCAGCAAAAAAATTCCCAATTAAATCAAAGTATCAGAACCACTCTGCTATGGGTAGAAGCTGGGGAGATAATGTACTTTGAGATTTATAATATAAGACAAACCAATTGTTCTATTATGTGTTTATGTTTATACACACACACACACACACACACACACAAACATCAATGTTCTGTGCATGTTCATCTGTATACCAGCAGAGTGTATCAGATTCCATTATAGATGGCTGTGAGCAGCCATGTGGTTGCTGGAAATTGAACTCAGGACCTCTAGAAAAGCAGCCAGTACACTTAACAGCTGAACCATCTATTCAGTCTAACAAGACTGTTCTCAAAATTATGATGAATCAATGATGACATTCAATAAGTTATTTAACTCTTCTGCATGTTACGCATTCACCAAGGAATGTGACCACAGACATCCTACACTGATGCCCAGAGATTAATGCAATGATATACCTAAGCTCCGCTTCTTTCATTTCATCCTTCATTTGGACTGCCGTATGGATGGTAAGAAACTAGGGAGATTGCTTACTGGTTAAGAATATTTTCTGTGCAAGCAGTAGAATTTGAGTTTTCATTCTGACCCCCGCAAAACACATAACAAAACAAAACTGAGAGTGTTGGCCTGGAGTGATATCTCATCAATACAAAAGTACTTTTTGCTTTTTGCTCTTCCAGAGGACCCATGGTTGATTTTCAGATCCATATGTTAGGTCTTGAAGATATAAGGTGAGAAGTGATTCTTCTTTTCATCCTTCATGCAGATGCATATGCCCACACTTACACACACATGTGAAGATAATACATATGTATATACCACACATATGTATCACATACACAATATAAACATACCAGAAAAATATATCAATTAATCTGTTAACTAAAGTAAAAGTTTCGTATCAAGTGGCTTTATTTCTATTAAGTGTTTATGGCTAATGAACTTGAGACTGATAGTGTCTGCCTAGGCAGTTTTCAATTTTTCTTGAAGACCGAGACACTTGAGTAAATCACAATTCAAGTAAGGTCTTAGAATCTATCGCAACATTCATTCATTTGTCCCCTATAAAGTGGAGAGACAAATTCTGAACCATTTACTCTGCCGTGGCTAAAATGGTTTGAGAAACTAGATCGTTTGAAGCTAATGACAGCCAGCCATGTTCTCAATTTAGAGATCCTCTCCTGAGCATCAATTATAACTCACATTTTCAGAGAGAGTAACAAATCAATCCAGTCTCAAATCATTTTATATAACAGGAGGAGTGAGTAGATAACTTCATGAAATTGTCACTTTCACTGTTTAAGTCAAGAAGGATAAAGACAGAGGATCAGAACATGAGAGCTAGCCTAATTATTGGCATTCTTCCTGGCTAAGTAACTGGAGGGCTGGTGTTAAATTCCTTAAGGATTGAGCAAGAGAATCTTAAGGGTAAGCTACGGAGGTAATAGAAACTTAAACAGAAGGATGGTAGGCACCTTCAGCATCCCAGATGCTTTAAAAGAATTCTCTGAATTGGTTTCATTTCTAACTTCTTCCTAGAGCATTGGGAGTAGAGTAGAATTATCTTTGAAAAGTTGAAACCTCTTTATGCAAAGTACTTTACTTAGGCCAAACTCAAGTCCTTGCCAGGAGATTAAAGCTTATAACCACACAGGCATGATACTAAGGCAACACTGTGCATGACAGACAGACATTTGGAATCATTTGAGTTAACTTTGTCTTCTCTCCTTAATCGTGGTGAGCCCATCTGATATATAGGACAGGCCTTTGCAAGGGGACCAGGACTGACCACTTTCTGAACATCTGCAGTGAAAGCTGAATGAATTGCTGTGTGGATAGACTTCCTGGAGCAACATCATTTGGCTGCACTGTGGAAAGAACACTATGGATGTCTTTGACATCTGCCACCGATGACTAATGTGTCACCATGACACCAAGAACAAGCAGAGAACTGAAATATGTTAAGTGTCCTTTGGCTGTTTATGAACTTTTGGCTCTGGATTCAGCATGCTACTGACTGCCGGACTCTCTCCCACAACATGCTAACATCTCTCACACAGTCTCCTCCTCAACAGGCCTACAGGGGTGTTGGCACTTGACATATATTGAAACCATTGTGATCCTAGCAGATGTATCATAAATATTTATGGGAGTTATATATCTCCATGGTGATTATGGATAGCAATGTGCGGCACAGACACAATTAAAAGACCTATGGTAGGTGTACTCTTTATGAACTGTTGTCTAGGTCTTGAGTAGGAAAATTCTAAGCCTGTGGTGTTAAACATGGAGCCCATACACTAAGACCAGAAAGCTTTGGCATGTATTTTCTGTCGGCTTTACTTATTCAGTCTGCCCTTCCATCCTTTCTTTTTCTTCCTCTTTCTTTGCCATCCCATACAATCCTCTTCATTTCATTCATTCCCATCCCTTTCCAATTTAAAAAAAATGTAAATTACTTAAAGACTATGTCTGCCTTAAGCCAAGTAGATAATTACGATGATAAATGTATAAAGGTATGAATTACATGTAAAGTATGATGATAAGTACCTAATAAATACAGTTTTAGCTATGAAGTTTGTATTTTCAAGGAACTTACCTTAATTCATAATGTAAAACACACTCAGGTACACAAAACAAAATAAAGATGGCAAGGTGTATCCAGAATGACAGGAACGTAGAAAAGAATGGTGCGTCTCTTACACATTGGAATCAATGCATGGAGAACAAGTGACACTTGAGCTGGGCCCAGGAGAGCCAATAAGATTCAGACAGAAATGAGATCTATTCTGAGATCTAGAATATGAGACAGATAGGATAAAATGAATAAGAAGACAAAGAAATATAAAAAAATAAAATAAAATGAGCCTGGACATGACAGAATGAACTTTTCAAATTTTAAACATTGTTATGTAGTAGTGGTCAGTTACAAGTGATACAATTAACAAAAAATAAAAATATATAAAACAAATACATGATCTGGATAATAACAAAGGTACCTAGATTTTTTTTTCTGAAATGGAAACTCAGAAATGTATTAGAAATAATGATTTCTGCCACTGATATATAATGCTGATGTTAAAAAATGAGATTTAATGCTCAGAGAAGATAGGAAACAAGGATTTTATAGCTTTATAAAGTTGTGCCATTTGGAGGAAAAGATGAAGAAATAATCAATAGGAAATAAGGAAAGAATCACAAGAAATAAGCCAAGATTTAGAAACATACATCCCTGAATACTGGGAGTAGAGGCTCAGCTGAGTGTCAACTTACAAAAGCTGGAGAGGAAGGGGCCCTTATGTCAGAAGTGTCCATGGATCTGAAATGATGCAGGCTTAAAATAGACAGATGGAGATAGCTAGAGAGTTTTCTGAGTCATTTATCTGTGTCATCTCAAGGAAGTCCCATTGCGTTTCTGGTCTTCCATTATCCATAAAACAAAAGAAAGAGAGAAAGAAAGAAAGAAAGAAAGAAAGAAAGAAAGAAAG
>NW_021604658.1:8189016-8194377 GCF_004785775.1 Grammomys surdaster | reverse complement strand
GAAGAAGAAGAAGAAGAAGAAGAAGAAGAAGAAGAAGAAGAAGAAGAAGAAGAAGAAGAAGAAGACAAAGAAGAAGGGGAAGAAGGAAGGAAGGAGGGAAGGAAGGAAGGAAGGAAGGAAGGAAGGAAGGAAGGAAGGAAGGAAGGGAAGGAAGACAGAAAGAACAACAATAACAAATAACCAGAGCTGTTTTTTGAAGAAATAAAAAATTTAGACTGTTTAAAATTAAGGTACAGGTAAGTGTACTTCCTGTTTCTTGTGCCTGGAAAGAGATGGATACTGAAGATGATTCACTGTAAATTCTGAATTCAAACATCTGCCTTTTCTTCATGACATGATAGTGAAAAGGTATGCAGCCTACTATAATCAAATTATAATAATCAACTCTGGTCCATGCCATGCGGTTATTTACTGGAATATAATTATTTGGAGGGAGTGACAAGGAAATCACCTTTTGATACAGATGCTTTCCTCTGCCACCAGCATTTGCCACCAGATGTTTGGACTCCCCAAACTGAGGTAAGGCACTGTCTGGTAAGACAGACTCTAGTACTTATTCTCTGGGTGACTTTGACTGTGCTACTTCATACATTATTTTGTTATTTCATTTTCTTTGTCTATTAGATATTGCAGCATATTAATCAGCTTACTGAGTCCCTGTGACTGGCAGTGCCAGGTAAGTTTCAGATGCTCAATGGACATTATGTTCCCTTGTATAAGTGAGGATGGACTAGGAGTATTTCTGCATCTGAGTTATAGTGGGCCAGAAGAAAATGAAGCTGAGAAAAGATTCATTTCTCTGAAGTATCCTAGGCTTATGATGTTTGAACCTCAATTTCTCTTTGGATTTCAGTGTTTTCATATACAAACATGCACATTATTTAAATATTATAAACTTCTTAGGTGTTCAAAGTTTTGAGTGAGCTAAAGCACAGGAAAATTGGAAATTAGAAAATGTTAAATGCTACACCTCATCCACAGATCACCTTAGTCATTATTCTTGAATAATTGGAACATTAAGACGAGATCCATACAAATATTTTCAAAAGTAACACTAAAATGAATTCTTGGAAAATAACATACATTTATCTTAATCTTAAATACAGAGAGTTCTCTTGCTGTGGGCAAAATATGATGAACAGATGGGCTTAGTTTTGCCCACATATTGTATTTGAAATAATGTTGAAAATGTTTTCAAAATGTTTAAAATGGAAGATATATTTTAATAGAAACTTATATTTGCATGCTATCATCAAGCATAAAGGGAACATCTTATAATTTAGCAACACTTAGAATGGCCCATTGTTTACCTAGTAGGTATCTACTTTCAATATTTGATTCATCATAGGCTATAGCTTATTCATTTACAATACACTTCTGGCTAGTTGGCAGCTCAGTTTGCAGTTCCTGCTGTAACACACAGTTAGCTAGCATACTGTTACTATACGATGAACCCATTCCTTACATTAAGACTATTAATGATAGATTTATTAGAAACTTCACTTCTAATAAAGTGGTATGTTAAGTGTCAAAAGTGATTAGATATTGCTTAGAAAGAGGTCTGCATATAAAATCAAAACAATTGTTGCTAACTTCCCTTTGCATAGATTATTCATTCATTTATATATGCCACCCCCAAAAGACTTACTGATTTGGAGTGCCCTAAATATTTATTTATTTATTTATTTATTTATTTATTTATTTTTATTATTAATAATTCCATTCGTTTACATCCCAAATGATATCCCACTTTCTGTTTACCCCTCCAAAAAAACCCCATCCCACATCTGCCCTCTCCCCCCTCACCTTTGCCTCTATGAGGGTACTTCTCTCCAACTCTCTCCAGCCCCACCACTCCAGCATTCCCCTACATTGGGGAATCAAACCTCTACAGGACCAAGGGTCTCACATACCATTGCTGTAAGGCAAGGCCATCTTCTGCTACATATGTATCTGGAGCCCTCCCTGTACTCTCCTTGGTTAGTAGTCTAGTCTCTGGGAGTGCTGGGTAGTCCGGACAGATGATGTTCTTCATATGGAGTTGGAATCCCTTTCTGCTCCTCTAGTCCTTCTGCCAGCTCTGCCACCAGGGTCCATGAGCTGCTCTAAATTTGACATGAAATTTTTTTCTCTTTTAAAACCCAAATTGTTTCACTGATTGCATTCAGGAACGTGAAATGTTGGCTCTGTAATAATCAATATTAAATACGACATTGTTAGGTTATCTGCTATGGTCTAAGGAGAAGGTCATTATTCTTATTTAAATTCCTAAATAGACTGACAGAATCAAATATAAGAATCACTTTAAAACAGAGAATTCAAGACTATACAATAAGCAAACAGCCTGAGCCTATGTTGGAGTGTCACACATTCATAAAGAGGGAATAAAATTTTAGTCATTTCTAACTTTGAACTTCAGTTGCTTGAATAAAGAGATGATGTGAATAAAGAAATTTATGAATATACACATTAGAGTATAGTTGTTCTAATAAGTTTTTGTATGAATGGATGAATGAAGAAAATCTAACTAAATGAAACAAATCAAGAAGTAGATTGTGTCCAACAGGATCATTTTAGAGTTTTGCACATACTCACTGGGAACAGTATTCCCTCGTTCCTCTCTTCCGTCACAGCTTGGGAGCAGACATGCTAACCACACTTTTGACCTAACTTTGATTTTCAAGGACTCCTTCAGGGCAACCAAGCTTGAAATATAGACATGGTAGCAGAGTTGCATATTGACCAGTGGAAAAAAGATAAAAGTCTTTCTACTAAGATTTCCAAAAATGAAAACACTTATAGCTGAAAGTTAACAGATGAAGCAAGACCAGAAGGAGATTATTATCATTCATAATTTTAATATGCCCATTGAAAAGGGGGGAAAGTTTAAATGTGTTTTTTAACCTAAGGAGTTGTTTCTTGCCCAAGAACAGGGTAGAATAGAGAGAATCAGTAGATCTTTTAAACTATAGCATCCAGACGCTCTTTGGTTTGTGAGGCTTGCAAATTTGTTCAGCGCACAAAGGCATAAATTGGAGATTCATATCACTCATCACACAAGGTTTAGATAACATCATGGAAAAGGAAACAAAACATTTTAAAACAAGGAGTCAGGTGAGACTGTTTTGACATAGATTCTTCTAGAGCTGACAAGATCATTGCCCACATAAACTCACAAAAGTTGTTAAGATCTGAGCTATATAAAGCCAGTGAACATTCCATCAAGGGCTCTGGGGCAATTCATAAGGCTCCACTGCTAGCGCAGAGCTATTGATAGTTGATGTTCCTGTGGGAAGAGGGGAGGTGAGTCAGTTTTCTTCCCTGGTGAGGCTTTTTCTCACTTTTTCTCATTCTCTGGTATGGCTCTGAATTCATACACATCTGGACAGCTTTTTATTGGAGTCTGTGGCTTAGAAAAGAAAAAAAGAAATAATAAAAGAGTATGAAGTTGGAGATTTTGAAAGGGGTCTAGGAAAAGGTGGAGGGAGGTGGGTATGATCAAAATACAATGTATAAAAAATATAATGTATTCTCAAAAAAAGATAAATAAAATTAAAATTTTAAAACTGAAATTAGCCTTGAATAAAGTTTAGGTGTCTGCACTAATTCTTCTTCTGTTGTTGTGGTAAACACCATGACTGAAATCAATACAATTTACATATTATTGTGCTCTATTTTGGGTATTCTTTCTTCTACCTTGAAGAAAAATTTAAATTAATGTATATAAGGGATATTCTTCCCAGACATTTTTCCAATATTATTTTCTCCTTTGTATTTTTGATCTGCTTCCTTTATTCCTTAAGTATGAATGTCAAGATTTTTCCTCTAAAATGTTAACAAAAGGATGAAGCAGAGACATCCAGATAGTTAAGCGAAGCCTGACTTCAGCTGGCGCTGTGGAAATAAATCCACAGCCTGTCTGCAGTGCCCTTTGACAGCTGAAGCTCTTATTGTTTAATTTTGCAACTCTGCTTATGTTTTATTTATTCTTTGGCAAGTTAAAGTGAATTAAAATTTAATTTTCTGTTGAAAATTGTTTTGGAAATTCAAAGCTCCTGAAATAACTTGAGATGCTCCAGGGGCCAGAGGCTGGAGGTGGAAAACAGGTAGGAGATCCAAAGATGGCACTGGAACATGAGATGTTAAACCCAGAATAGCTTTCCTAAGCATATGAATTCTTTCTATAGTGGACAAAAATCTCTGCACATTTATTAGAAAACCTTTAAGGTCAGGTAGTTGTACCTGTATAACATATTTCATTTAACATAATATCAAATTTCGTCCATTTATCACAGAGAAAACCAATGGAATATATTTGAATGGGTGAATAGTATTCCATTATGTACACCTACTGTATTTTCTTTATCCATGTATCAACTGATGGACATTAAGGTTGGCTCTGTTTCCTGGCTTTTATGTGAACATGGGGGATACAGTTGTTTCCATGTATTGATTTAAGACTTTAATACCAAATAAATACTATATTCAGAACTTTTTAAAATATGTATTTATTATTATCTTATGTATATGAATATTTTGCCTACCTGTATGTCTGTGCACCATGTTTATATTTGATACCAATAGAGGCTAGCAGAGAACATTGGATCTGCTGGGCCTGAGGTTAGAGAAGGCTTTGAACTGCCTTGTGCATGCTAGAAATTGAACCTAGATCTTCTAGGCAGAGCAGCAGTAATTCTTGTCCATTGAGCCATCTCTCCAACAACTTATCCTCAGAGAACTTTAAAAAATAGCAAGTGGTCATCACAGAAAATATTTATATTTTTACAGACAGAGCAGGTTGCATATACCGATGCACATATCTATGTTACAGCAATTAGGGAAAAAGAGGCCAGAGATTTGAAAATGGACGGGTATACAGGATGGTTTGGAGAAAGGAAAAGAAAAGAAATATGTATTTATATACTAAGCTCAAAAATAAAATGAATAATTAAAAATAAACAGAGCAGTCAAGGTTAAAATAATTGGAGATACTTGTTATTGTATATATTACTACACAATAATAAAATCATATAAGAACAAAATATTTAGCCACACTCCTTTTATTACAACATATTTTATTTTTTTCCTCTGTTAGAACATAGACTAAGTACAGAGCAGAAGATAAATTCAATTTACCATTTAACCTATGCTTGACCCTATATTTGTTTATCTATCTACACTAACCATTAAGCCCACATTTCTTAATTGATTTACAGAAGTTTTGTTGAAATTATTACTCTTTATAGTTCAGGGTGCCAAGAACACAAGGATGAATGAAACACACAAGGTTCTTGCTTTTCTACCTTATCTACCTTTAAAGCTGAAGAAAAGAGGAGAGAAGAGAAGAGAAGAGGGGAGGGG
>NW_021604658.1:8128936-8188916 GCF_004785775.1 Grammomys surdaster | reverse complement strand
AGGGGAGGGGAGGGGAGGGGAGGGGAGGGGAGGAGAGGAGAGGAGAGGAGAGGAGAGGAGAGGAGAGGAGAGGAGAGGAGAGGAGAGGAGAGGAGAGGAGAGGAGAGGGGGAGGGAAACAGTAAGAGTTTAATTCCTCATCTACACACAGAACAGTTAAATCAAAACGGATGGGAGCAGGAAGAGACAGGTAACTGGAAGTGTGCAGCAAGAAATCTTCAGTCCCATTTATTTCTCTGTCCTTTTTGTAACAAGAAAGCATAACAGGTTTCTATCTCATTTCATTGCATCATACCATCGGTGTGCTTGCTTAGGATCCCTGTACTATGGGAAGAAATGTTGCACTTTACAAAAGGGTAAAGCACAAGGTATCCAAAATGACTCTGTAGCTCTCCCTCATCTGCCTCATCAGTCCTAAACAACCAGAAAAGTTGATACCATCCATTGGAATTGTATCAGTAAAATGTATTGTGTGCATATATGTGTAGATAAATGATATGAAACTTATTAATATGACATGAAAATTGTTAATTGTATTCTATTCTGCCAAAGCAACATTGATTTTGTTTATCAACTGTATAATTATATGATTTTAAAGAAGGTAGACTCAGATTAATCACAGAGAAAGGAACAATAATCATATTTTACTTTGCTCCAAAACAAAAAGTAAAATCCTGTGACATTGTGACATTTAAAATCATGAGGAGTTCAGCAATAATTCAGACCAAAAAGTTGCATTTTGCCTCATTGAAACAAAAAGATATTACTTATTGCAGTCATTTGGCAACTAGCAGTGCCAACTTCTTTTAGTAGGGAGGACTATTCATTACTACACACACACACACACACACACACACACACACACACACACACATATATTTGTGTGATTTATATATATATATACACATATATATCTGTGTGTGTGTTAATAATTTTACCATATTTTGGACATTATGAAAAGTTCTGAGAATATCTGAGATCACTAGGCATGTTCCAAAATTCTTAAAGCACATATTTCCCTGAAGGGAAAATTAATATATTTACACATGATCTTAGCCAATATCCAAGAAATAGTTAGAACATAACTAGTGCATCAAAAGTATGTAGAGGTATATAATTCTAGTCCTGAGGATGTGTATAGAGGAAGATCAAGAGGCATCCTTGATATAGAAGAAGTTCAAGGTCATTCTGGGATATATAATACCTTGTCTAGATAAATCTGTAACTCATCAATTGAATAAACTGGATTGTCAGTGAAGCCTTGCTGGTCAGAGGCCTCCCAGCACTGAGATTACAATCCATGGGGCTCCATCAGGGTTTTTATAAGGATGCAGAAAATCCAAGTCAGATTCTCATTCTGGTAAAGCAAACACTTTATGCTCTGGACCATCTTCTCATCCCCTTACACAAAGGAATGCTAATCAGCAGAAACAAAGAAGTATCTATTTAGAAGATACGGAAAGTTCAATTTGCAAGCCAAGGAAGTTGTAACTACAAGGTCACTTTCATATAATATAATCAATATAAGTAAGAGATAGAAAGAAAACCAGCTCTATCAAGGAACGTACAGAGTGGTGGGTTATAAAACAGCAAATGTATTAAGTAGTATTTCATAGCAAAGAGAAAACCCTGAAGTTCATTTGCCTTGTAGTAAGGAGCCATTGATAACTAGTAAGGAGAAGGGCAATGCTAGTGGATCTCATTTCATTTTTAACATAACTTACATAGCCAGACAGAATGAAGCCTGAGACCAACTACATGAGTTATGTTCATAGCCCATGATCAGGATCAGAGAGAAACACCATATTTTGGATTTACTGTGACAATGAAATGAGTAAAAGCTAATAAACTTGGACTTAGAACGGCAGGAGGACTCAAATGCTGCTTCCCATTGTTGATTTAAACAGTGAAGAAGCCCATAATCTTTATTCTGCTCAATGACTTGAATAAGATGGAAGGAGAAAGTCAGAGAAACAAAGTGATAGCCAGCTCATTCTTTGAGAAAAGATATGATGCTGTCACTTAGGTATAAATGTCAAAATTGTGCTATGACATTCTACTTTGAGTAAATAAGTATGAATATAAACACACACATGTCAAACAATGGAACTGAACTATAGCACCTGGGAAATTTTTCATGGGAAGTCACAAGGAAGGAACAAGTTTAGCTTTCTGACATTAGAGGATTTAAGAATTAGAGTATCAGGAAAGCACAGCAGAGTGGTGCAAGTAAACCTAGTGAATCCATAGCATGACAGCCAAGACAGAGTGTTCTAGATTAAAGATTCCAGTTTTACTTGAAGGTTAGTCTGAAAGGAAAGAGGGATGACAGCCACATTTGTCTCATGGTATTCACCAATGAACTTGACAAAAGTCACCAATACAGGATGTTTTTACAATAGCTAAAAATCTCCTGGGGAAAGAATGGAAGGCAGTGTAGGTGTGAAAAACTAGAAACTCTGCCTGTGGACTGTTCTCTGAAAACACATTGTAAAGCCGAATTGGAAAGTGGGACTTAGGTAGGGAATCAATACAAGGTCAAGGGGAGCATTCATTGATCTTTAAAGAAAAAATTCGTTTGAGGACATGGGGGAAAGCAGCAGCAAGGAGCCAGGTACTTTCTCTAACTCAACTGTTTGACAAAGCTTACTGAGTTCTCATCTATGCCTCCACCTCTGTGAAAATCGTTATGGAAAGAATTCTTTAGGGAAAGTTTCACTACTACAAGAAAGACTCAGAGTGCATGAATTCGCATCAAAAACAGGCTTAGTGAGGTGTAGGCACATGGAGATAAGAGATAAGAATTCACACAAAGCATAGACGAGGAAGAATAAATACCCAGTAATGACAGAACAGTGATGGAAAAGTTTATAATAAAAGACTAAAGGGAAAAGACCATGCTAAAAAGCTCTAAAATGTAAATAGCAGTGAACTTTATTGTAATAGATTTTAAATGAAACAACATCAATGAGGAAGGAATGTCAATGTCGATATTAGAATGACTAAGGCAACACCAAAAAAAATTTATTTTGGAAAATTTGACTTCCACAAATTTATGAAATCTGGCATTGCATTAAATTTGATAATAGATGTATATGTATTTAAATATACAGTCAATTATATTATCAATCATTAGGGTCAATTTCTCATTATAAAAGAAGGATTATAAAATGAGCTATGGGAAAGCATTCACCTATAATTCCAAAATGCAAGAGGCAGATGAAAGACCTCTTGTTTGATGACAGTCTAGACTATAAGGGAAATCTTTAAACTAAATACAAACAAACAAAACAAAAGCAAAACAAACCATAAAAACATGAAGTTAGAAGTTACATTTACCAATGACTCAAATATATAAACTGTCAGTAGTAGTATTACACACTTCTTGATAGAACAGAATTTAAGGCATTTCCTTCAGAATTTGAAATTTCCCAAATCATAATTTCCCTCTAATCATAAGATATCAGATACATTTAAATAAAGGATCACTGTATAAAATATATTAAAAGAGCTTTTCTGGCATCATGAAAAGTCAGGGCAGCTTGAGATAGTGTCATAAATGTCACAAATAAGACACATGACTGTGGTATGTTGAATCGACAGCTGAGATAAGGAAACAATGTGATAAGAACATGAATCTTGACTGTCACTTTGACTAGCTTGGGATATGTCTGGATTAATAAAGCATACCTGTGAGGATGCTCCTGAGAGCTCTGATATAATAGACAGGTAAATTTTGGGTAATTTATAAAATAGAATACAGTTTGGGAGTTCTGAAAGGTACGCAGCATGCCTAGTTGGAGAAAGTATGTGTGTAATTAGAAGCATGGTTTATGAGTTCTATCGTCTCTGTGTCCATTCTGTGTTCCTTTATTGTTTTGCTTTGTTTCATTTATTTGGTTTTCTTGTTGTTTGTTTGTTTGTTTCCTGCTTCTGATCCACCACAAACTAGAGACTCTCCTTGATCAAAGGCTTCCCTTCCCAACTCAAAGGCCCAAATGTCTACAGCTAAGCATGTGACACCATGAGAGGAATCACATCCTTTGGCCTTAAGTTATTTTCTTAGGTGTTTGGTTATACTGATGAAATACTGACCGTCATATCTGTTAAAATTCAAATAATGCCTGTAGTGCAATTAACATTCATGATAGTTCTTTACTTTTCATTACTTTGTCGAGGTTATGTCATTATTAATATTAGAAAAATCTGGGGAAAGAGATAAAGATTCTCATTGTTATTCTTATAACTACTTAACTTTATAATTAACATTGTAAAATATATGGTTGTAAGAGTACTTTTTATATTTGTTCATATATAATTCAATATAAACATGCTAAAAATTTAAAAATTGTACTTTTGGCCATGTTTGTTATTGTGGCTTAGACTATTTCAAATTTCGTACTTCGGTTAAGGACAAGGAACCTAGAGTTCATGTTTAGCTGCGTAAAGACAGACATACAACTAATTTCTCCTGCCCTATCCTTTCTGTACTCCATTATCCAGTTCAGACCTCTACCTATAATCGAGAATTTATATTCTACTCCGCAGCCCACATCTCTGCCTGTCTCCCAGGAGACCTATGGCCACCTGGCACAACCAGATGATGTATCCATGCTCTAATATGCCACATGCAGGGTTCCTAGCAAGCCCACTAGTCATAAGGTCTACCCATTCTTTCTGTGTTTCATCTTCCAGTCTTCACCTCTACCGACAATCACTGATCTATCTGCACTTCACTTCCTGGTGCCAGCTAGGACAACCAGTCCCAGAGGTTGCTATTACTACTGCTACTACTACCAAGGGCTACCAGGTCAGTCAATATCAAAGACAACCAGATGGTTAAACAAAAGCACCAGAACACAATCAACAAAAGCCAGTGCAATATGGCACAATCAGAATCCAGCTCTCCTATTATAGCAAGCCTATATTCTCATACACTTGAAGAGCAAGACTGTGACTTTAAATCTCATCTAATATAAGTGATAGAGGTCTTTAAAGAGGACATAAATAAATCCCTTAATGGAATAGACCAAATAAAATCAAACAAGCAGAGGCCTTTAAAAAAATACAGGAAGTCATCATATATTCATTTAACTATGTAAAGGAGCCTCCTGAATTGTAGTATTGAGCGCCACAGATGTAGCTTCTGCCCTATGAGAGTTTAGTATACATTGTAGTGAATAGATGCTGCATAGTCATAAAGATGTGTTAGTGGTACTGCAGTCAGTGCTGACGGTAACAGTACATTGATGATGATGGTGGTGATGGCCATGCTAAAATCAGCAAATCCAAAAAAGACAAATAACAAGGCAGGCACAGAAGAGGATGGTTAAATTTTTCTCAGAAAGGGAAACAATAGATATTGGAGGTCAATGGAAAGAGGGAACTAGTTAGAAGAGAAGATGAGAAGGAGTGCCAGGCAGGGGACAGAACATTGTATGGAAGGAGAACAGGGGAGAGAGAAGACAGATCAGTTGTGGGAGGACAATCGGTATGATATGCCAGAGACCTGGGAAGTGTAGAGGCCCCAAAAGGTCTAGAAGGTGACTCTAGCTGAGATATTAGCAGTGAGGGATATCGATCCTGAAGCAGCCATTTCCTGTAGCCAGGCAGAACTCCTAGTGGAAGGATGAGGACAGCAACCCACTCACAAAGAAGTTGACCAAAAATGTGTCCTGCCTACACACTGTGCTTGGACAAAGATAGAGCAGAGATTCAAAAAATGGCCAAACAATGGCTATTCAATATGTGTGTGTGTGTGTGTGTGTGTGTGTGTGTGTGTGTGTGTGTGTGTACGCATTTCTCTGTAAAAGTAGAAGGGAACCAGAAAATTAAAAATCTCCCTTATGATCAGACTTCAAATCGATTGACATTTTATGAAAAAGTTTGTACAATTTGCCCAAACAAAAAGTATCCCTTCCCCTCATTTCATCTGGTCTGCAGGTAGAAGTGACTATGTCACCCAGTTCTACTGAGTAAGATTTAAGTAAAATAGGCAGGGGATAGGTGGTGATGGTGGTGGTGATATAGAGAAACAGAAAGTTGAAACAGAGAAAAGTAGAAAACATTCTGTTTCTTGAGAGGATGATGAAATAGAAACATGAGGAAAACAAACGGACATTTTGACACCAGATTGGCAGGCACAGGTGCAGACAAGGCCCATAGTTCAAGTAAGTGTCGGGCACAAATATGGAGATTTGCTAAGGCAGGGAATTCTGTGAGGAATTAAAGAAATGAAATATATCACTTAGCTTACTTTACATCTTCAATCTAGGTGATGGCTTGAGCTGTGCGCTGGGGGTGTTTAGATTCTAAACAACATTGTAGACCTGAAAAGAAGCGAGAGAGTTGAAGGGATATTGCTATAATGTCTGGATGGAAGATGGATATTGATTATTGGCAGCATTCACAGAGAAAGGAAGAATCTTATATAGGCCCACTGTGACCCCAAGCTGTAGAGACCACCGCAGTCACCACTTACCTTGATGAGGAAATCACCTGCTACTTATGGAAAACTGCAGAGATATAGGATTCTGAGCCCGAGGCCAGCATATTGTTCCACTGCTGCCTTAGCTGGTTTAGAATTCTGAGCCCACAGTGGTGGATCTCAGCTGAGCCCACAGTGGTGGTCTCTTACCTTGATGAGGAGAGCACCTACCACTTATGGAATACTGAAGAGGTTTAAAGTTCCTACCCCAAGGCCAGCAGATTGTTCTGCAGCTGTCTCACTGCTTGTATGGTTTAATTCTTTATAGAGTTAACAACTCCAAACTCAGTTAATACAGGCTTACTTTAGAGATGAGTCCTAATGTATTCAGGCCCCTAAGTGGAATGTCTAGATACATTCTATTTATTGAATGCATAGAATGCACTGTAGTAAAAAAAAAAAAAAAAAAAAAAAAAAAAAAAGAATGTCCCTATGTCCCTATCCCCGCAATGCAGTTGGGTGTCAGACACCCTGAGGAGCTTGGATAAGCTTAGATATTACTTCCAAACACTAGAAGGTTCTACAGCAATGCGAAAGTTTCACATGCTGCAAAGCTTATTGGAGCCATGAGCAGCTCCCAGTAAACAAAGTGAACCATATAAAGAGAATATAATCTTGATAATGACAATCTATTCTTCCCTCAGCCTCTACCCTCAGCCCACACACAGCAGGAACCTTTACAGAGAGAATGAAGAAGGACTATAATAGAATCTACGAGTAATGAGCCTCTGCTTTCTCAAGCACAGGGCTCTAATATTAGACATTCAAAAAGACTTTCTGGTTCTTTGTCTTTGTTCTGTGATTGAAAATGATGTTCTAAGTATTGCTTTTATTTTAATTTAAAAATGTCTTCTAAATATATTATTTACTCTATCTTTTAAAATAATATTTCCAATTAATCCTTTAAAAATGTTATTGGATGTATTTTGATCCTATTCACTTCCCTTTTCACAAGTCCTCTGAGATCCCCTCCCACCTCCTATTCACTTATTCACTCATCTTCATATCTCTCTCTCTCCTCTCTCTCTCTCTGTCTCTCTCTCTGTCTCTCTTTCTTTCTGTCTCTCTGTCTCTCTTTCTCTCTCTCTCTCTCTCTCTCTCTCTCTCTCTCTCTCTCACACACACACACACACATACACACACACACACAGATACATATATTAATTTTAATTCTTGGGCTCAGTTTTATAAAATAAGCACTACGAAACAGAAAAATACAGGAGCACTAACAGCAATTGTAGGTGACTAAAATAATAGGTGACTTTAATGTCCCATTCTTATCAATACAAAGGTCACCTCATCAAAACTAACAGCCTGAGTTCATATCACACACACACACACACACACACACACACACACACACATTAATTTAAAGAACTTAGGAAATAAATTCTTCAAAGCCAATATTACCTTGATATCAAAAATCAAAACTCGACAAAAATTAAGCTATAAATTTACAGAGAATATCTCCTCTATGAGTCATGGACAAGATACCCCAGATTCCGGCACCAGAAGCTTCCTTTTCATCATGAGAATAGCTGCTACAGAATAAGATTGGATGAACAGAAGCAAAATATGCTTTATTTTTAATAATAACCAACCATCCACCCCTATAAATCTAGTATCTCAGGACGATTAACCATATCACATGTTAAATCTCTGTACTTCCAGACGCTAACAAACTTGTCAAAGTCTGAGAGTAAGTGGAAAAGTCATTAATAAAAGCAGTTTCATACTCTCAATAGAAATCCTAAACAATTTAGCCAATTTAAGTGGTTAGGATATTGCACAGAGTCTCTTTCTCTTTTGATTAGCTCAATGTATCTTTAGTTAGTGAAGTCCCATTATGTAAAGACAGTTTTAGAAAGTCTCATTATTTCACAGCATGAACTTGATTTGGAATCTCAGTCATCTTAAAGCAGAATGATGTGCATGCACAACTGCTGATTAAGATGGTATGTTGATTATTAAACAGACTTTATAAGCATTCAAAGAAATTGATGGTTCATGTGATTTTATGAGACTCATTGTCTGTGCAATTCAAATTTATTTTTTTCTGGGTTACTTCTATGATATTGGACAAAACGAAAAACACAAAAAGTAATAATAGTGTTTGTCAAATGTGAATAAATTCTACAAGATGTCATGTGAGAAATAAGACCTGTTTCAGACACATTACAAAGATGAAGTCAACTGAATAAAAACAGTCATGAAAAGATGCTTCATGATGAAGGGAAAAATCCAACCCCCCATCCACACAGCTTTCCCCACAGCTCTGATAAATGACTATATGCAGAGGACAGAGCACCACATGCTAGTCAAGCAGCCATTTTGTTGAGAGCTGACATGAGTGGAGTTGCCATACAGGACCTTAAAGAGTGCATGGTTCATGTCTTCAGTTCATTAAAAAAAAAAAGATACTCAGTAAAAATACCTTTGAGTGTGTTTAATTTATTTAGAGGAACTTAATGTTAAAAATACATGTGTATAATACAAACTCGGGTCTTACTTGGAACATTTGAAAATGCCTTTATTCAGACTATGAAAGGTACTGAAAAATTTAAAGTGAAAATAGTCAACTTATCTTTCCTCTAGTTATCTTTAAGTAGTAAGCTATGTTATTATTTACACAAGTATTTTTCCAGAAATATCTGGTCAAAGCCAACAATGTAAGCACTATCTTCCTTTAACTTTGTTTGCTTCTCATTTTATTGATTTACTTATTTGGTAATTTTATGCAAGTATATAATGTATTCTGATTACTTCTCTGCAAGCTCTCTTATCTTTTTCCCAACCCTCTCATACCTCCATCCCAACCCCTTTTCAAGAATCATGATTTTGAGGTTGATTTATGAACCATTTAGTTCTATTAGAGCTGTCTGTGTTGTGTTTGAGCTACATGTAGGGACCTGATGGAGTCATTAATGGATATTTAACTGAAGGTACTAATCTCCCTGTAAAAACCTACTTGTATAAAACATTTCTGCACTGAAAAATAGCTCTCCCTGAGCTCCTCCTTTATTTATGCCTGACTCTTCACAGATTCACTTTTGTGCAGACCCTGTGCAAGCATTTATAACTACTGTGAGTCCCTGGTTATAATTGCTAGACTTGCTATGAAGACGGCATTTTGCAGACATTCTCTCTTTTATAGCTTTCCCTTTCCTTTTTTCTCCTCTCTTGCAATGTTTTCTGAGTCTTAGAGAAAATAGTATAAATTACTTGCTTGGGACTGAGTACTCATCCATCACTTATTATCAGCTCCTATGTTTTGATTGATCTCTATATTTACCACTGTTCACTGAAAAGAGAGATATTTATGAATAAGGCTGAATGTGCTATTTACCTATGGTAAGATAAATATTCAGTAGACTGCTTGATGCTATGTCAGTTTTGCTAAACAACGGTCTTCTGTTTATCCATAGAGCCTATACTCTCATTTACTATGGATTTTTGGCCAGATATACAGTACCAGATATGTAATCCAAGCTGTGGAGCAGGTCTCAAATCCAAGCGGAGAGCAGTTGATTACCCCTATAATAGCAGTGACACTGTTATTCAGGTCCACACATCATGTTTGTGGTCTCATAGATGTTAGGATTTATAGCTGAATAAGATTATTGATGTCTTTCCTTCCATCAGCAGATTGCATAGCTCCTATGACAACTACCAAAGAGAGCTGGTGGAAAGGCAGTTTCCAGCGCAGATCCAGTTTGACATCTCATTATAATGCATTCAAGGTGTGGTCTCTTCAGCAGTGAGGTCTAAGCATCTAGTTATGGTGAGTGACCAAGAGGAATAGCAAAAGTCTATACTCTCTGGAGGGCTTCTGAAGCCTCTCTGACATCTCATGAGGAGGAATCTGACAATTCTTTGAAGTTTTTCTTTCATAAAACACTGCTACTGGGAAGTTTTTTTTCCAGCTATGTAGAATAGAATTCTTCAAACTACAAATTTTATAAAATTGTTTTATTTACAAGATAGCAAGTTTCTATTTGATTATTTCATACCTCTGCCATTTTGGTTAATCGTCCCTGTTGTCCCACCATCCTCCTATTCCTTCACCCTATCCCTGTGTGAATATCTCGAATCCTAATAATGTTCCTCTTTATTTTCTTATTATATATATACTGCTATGCTTTACAACATCCTTCTCCCAGTGACTTCTTTTTACTTTACTGCCTCCTAGTTGTTCTCCAAGCTGAAAAACATAGAAATTCTGTTCGAACAAGAAAAGACGGCATTTGTTGTTGTTGTTTGAATTTTGTTTGATTGATTGATTTTGTGCCTAAATTTTAAAATTCCTTTTTAAAAAATCAATTTTTAAAATTTTTAAAATTTATTTTTTCACTTATCTGACCGATTCATAATTTCAACTTCTGCTTCCTTGGTTAAGTTTAATCTGTCTTTTTGTTTGTTTGTTATTTCTTTGTGAATGAGATTGTTTTTCTAATGCTTCTCAGTGTATATGGTTGTCATCAATCTGGATTCATGGTAGTCATGTGGGTTTTAGAAGGCAGCTGAGAGACCAGGAAGGATAGAGGTTAAGCTGGTAGTTAGGATAGATGAAAAGCAATAGAGAGCTGGGTGGTCTGGGAACAAACACACTCTCTTTTAATAAGTAATAATATATTATAGAGATTTCTTCATATTTACATATAGCTGACATTTTTATCAGTTTTTTTTACTTAAAATTTACAGAATAAATAGATGAAATTAACATAACCATGTGCTTTCTACGACAAAACACTGGGAATTTATCACCCTGCTTCTGTGTAGTGCATGTCAGTAGCATCTGCCTCCATCCTCCAGCCCTCAAGGTCACCATTACCCTGAATTTTGTTACTTACTCGTTTTGCTTATAGGTGAAGTTACTGGATGAAGACTGGTAGAGAGAAGAAAAATCTTATGTTATTCAGCAACAAGGTCATGAAAGTAATAGTAAGAGCCTTGATATGATAGGCAAGTAAACAGCTTGGGCTGAGCTCAGAGTGTTTCCTTCTCTGTTCCAAATATACTCTGCCTAGACATGTGAGTATCTAGCCTCCATACATTCTATTCTTTCAAGCTGACTGATTCAAACTGGCTTCTCTTAGATTTTGACTATATTGCTCTGATAGGCCTCAAACTAACTATGCAATCTGTTCAAATGTTCTATCTCCTGTCTTCACCTGCAACCTGTCTCTATAAAACTGTGCTTGTAAAATCTCTCTCTCTCCTTTCTCTTTTTCTCTCTCTCCCTCCTTCCCTCCCTTTCCCTTTCCCTCTCCCCATCCTTCTTTCTCTCTCTTTCCTTCCTTCTCTCCTCTCCATTTTCCTCCCCTTCCCTCTCCCTTCATAAACCACTTCTCTTTCTTGTCTCTTCTCCTGAGAGTTGGGTGTATCCTAGCTCTTACTCATTCTGTCAAATCATTCTCTAATTTGTTACTTTGTCTGCACCTCAAATAGACATTATTGTTTGGCCCCAAATGTTTTTATTAAAGCCACGTCTACATTCCAGCCAGATTATACAGAACTAAAAAGAGCTTCGTATGTGATCTCTTGCCAGAGATGCCATGTTACTGGGTTAAAATTCCTTTACATTAGAACATATATTAAACATCTGGTAGCTATGCCATCTAAAAAACTGAGATGTTGTTGGACTTCTCACCCAATATTTCCTACTTATGTCTCCTGGAGTATTCAAGGCACATATCATTAAGGTGAAATGAGTGGCCTAAGCAATTCAGACTGTCAATCAGTGAACTTCAAATACACATTGGAAAAGGAACAATTCTGATACAGAGGCACTTCTTGATGCTCTCTACAGTACCTTGAAAGCCCTCTACCTTTCAGAGGTCTCTGTTTGGAAGTTATGGGCCTTTTGTTTGTTTTGTTTTGTTTTGATTGACTTCTTCTATGTGTGCTGAATTCTTGGCAGGCCACCCGTATCTTATCTCTGTCACTCTTTCCATCCTTTTATATTTATATCTTTAGAATAATGGATGGTTTTATTCAGTATTTGTTTGGCATGAGGTTAAATGGGATTATTTATGCAGAATACTTTTCCAAGAGGCCAGCACTTGTATTGAGTAATACTAACGGTGCTGTAAACACATCAATATGAGCTCAGTCTAAACGCCATGCACCAAAAATTTCGGAGCACTGACAAACTGAAGCAAGTTAATGTTAAAGATAAATGCACAGTGGTCATATTCAAAGTTATTTATTCTTTATTGTGTCCAGTTTTACTTTTCGTTGCTTGGTATTTTTAAATATATGTTTATGTATTTACTTATTTGTATGTATGTGTTCACATTTGTGAGTTTGAGTGTACCACAAATGTGCAAATGCCCACAGAACCGAGAAGAGTATGTCAAACCCTCTGCAGCTGGACTTATAGACAGACATAAACCTCTTAATGTAGGTGCTAGGAATAGAACCCAGATCCTATGAAAAACCAGCAAATGCTCTTAACCATTGAGTCACCTCTCCAGCCCTATCTTTTACTCATTCTTGTGGAAAGGTGAGGTATTAATTGCACTGAGATTATGGAATTGAAGCTTCTTTGAGAGAGATTATGAGCAATTTTGGGAGATTTGCAAAGTTGACCTTGAAAAAAAACACAAAGCATTAAGGACTTTTGCTGCATTTAGAGATTTTATAATTTCCTATAACTATTCTTGAAGTAAAATAGCAAGTCTAACATTCTAATTTTAGTTTCATTCCTTAATCCTGATTTTGTAGCTAGTTACCTGCTGAAGTTATCAGCCTGTCTCACATCACTCTTCCCTAGTACACACCTCTTTTCCAAAGTGTTTTGCAAACATCAGGCCATGTATGCAGAGATGAACATACTTATCAGCACTCTTACCTTGAGGAGGTATTTTCCAATTCCACTCAGTGTTCATAAAATTAGGAATTGAAACCTAATTTGCATTTCCTGAAATTACATGTGTTGATTGATTAGGTTAAAGACATGTCAACACAGGTTCTGAATTTCTGTAACACCTGAGTCATACAATACAACTGGTTAAAGAGCATTCTTTCTGCTCTTGCAAACCACTCAGGATTGGTTTCCTGCCTCCACTTCAGGATGCATGTGATGCCCTTTTCGGGTCTCTGTGGGAACACACACACTTCACACATTCTCTCTCTCTCTCTCTCTCTCTCTCTCTCTCTCTCTCTCTCTCTCTTTCTTTCACACACACACACACACACACACACACACACACACACACACACACCTACCTGTCTTAGTAATGGAAGACTGAGCACTGTCAAATACAAGAATTGTCATAATTAGAAAACTTTTATTACTCTAAATGTCAATAAGTAGTTAGAAATTGTGTTTATGATCAGAGAGCTAGGAAAAAATATTGATACCCAGACAGAAGAATTTACAGGGTGGGCTGATCAATATGACAAAGAGTATCAAGAAAAATCATTTGATTATTTATTCCCAAAATGAAGTTTTCCTGGGTCTGAAACAATTACAATATGTAGACAAAAACCAAGAGAACAAACAATTATAAAACTGATAGTCCCAAGTCACGCCATTTATTTTAGATACAGAGCAGTTGGTTAAAGTAATCCTAGAACTGTGACCTATTTTGAAAGTATGTCTTATTCTTATAAATATGACTACTCAGATGGATATTTACTGTGCTTTAAAAATAAATCATAAAATTACTAAATAACACTTTATCTTTTAGGAAAAGATAGCGTAATATACATATGGAAGAACTGGTGAAATACAGACTCAATTCATGCTAGTACATTTAATAGACTGCTGAGAGGCTCTCCCTTTAAAACAACCCCAAAAAGAACTGATGAGTTAAGTAATTAGGTTTTCTGAGTACCTTTAAGTGATCAAACTCCTTTCAAATACTTAAGGTTGAGTCAGAGTTAAAATTGGATTTAAGATTGCTGTCAAGAATGAATTACAGCAGACACAAGAATGTACACACTCTAATGGGAAACTTGTATATCCATTAATGGTATTTGATTGTCGACATCAGAAATGGCTTCCGTAGTTTTAAGTAAAATCTTGTTTGTTAGAAGGGTAATGAGATAATTCACAGAATCAAGGTGGAGTTAGAATAGCTTGTGAAAGAGGAAGAGTGAGGTTGACTTTGAGTAGCTTATCTGAGTAACTCAAAAAGCATCTTTTCTTGGTGTGCTTAATAGTAATTCTGCCCAACAGCCTCATATCTTGTATTGATCTTTTAGACTATTAATTCTAAAGAAGGAAAACTGACGTGGTTAAGCTTGAGTCAGGTGGTGTAATCCTCTACCTTAGGATATGTTATGGTGAGTCAGAATAGCTGTGAGCTATGCATTTATTTCAAGTTGTGTGCCCTATTTGAGATAGCACATATGACTTTTATTTTCTTCAGATTGTTTGATATCATGTTTTATTCATCCTAGTGCATAGTCTGACCTAAAACTTTCAATGTGCCTAAAAAATTGGCATGAAGGGGCTGAGAAGATGGTTCAGTTGCTAAGAGCACATGCTGCTCTTTGGACCTCATTTCAGTCACCAGCACCCTTATCAGGTTCTGGCTCATGTTCACCTATAACTCCAGCTCTAGGGGATTCAACAACCTTTTCTGGCCTCTGCCTTCCTTGGGACAAACTTTTGCATATATACAGATAGATAATTAAAATAAATCATATAAAGGACATATCAATATTTAATCACTATGTTTATGAGAACATTCCACTCTTAATCTTGCTTGTAAATGTTTTTAATAAACTATCTTATATGAAACACTTTTCATTTTCATTGCATAAACAAGAAGAGTGAGAGAAGGAATAAATAACATTTTCAATTTCACAGTAACAGTGAAGAAAGATCAGATTTTAACTACACTCTTTTCTGCAGTATTATTGCTCCTGAACATAATATTATGTCTGCTTCCATAAGTGACTGTTAAACAGTCTTATTTAAAAGCATGAATTTGGCTTTTCCCCCTCAAAGTTGTTGATCAGAAATATGCTAAAAGTTGCCCACAAAGACATCTAATAAAAACTAACCATTATCATGTTCTTTCTAACGATATAACCTTAGACATGGATGTTTCTTCAGCAGTGCTACGGATTTTTGTATTCTTAATCTTCAAATATTCTGATTATGACTTATAAACTATTCTGTAACATATGTACAACTATGAGAATATCATTTTAAGCCACCTTTGCTTAGGCAATGTCATAAAATTAACTAGTATAAACCTTGACTACGTTCCACAATCTCATGTTCAATTTTCTATTTTTGCTCCACTTAGATGTCTCATGATGTATTTTTCATTTACTGCTTCTATTAACTAACATTGGCAAAATAAACAGCAAAAATGTTGCATTTCTAGTCAATGATATGCAAACCATTGGTTCATGTTTAACTTTGGTACGAAATGGTTCTGAAGGATCAGTTGATTTCAATCTTGTTAGTTCATCAGACAGCTAGATTAGTTTGCTTGAGTTCAAGAGAAGTCTTTTGGCTGATCTTGTGGTTTCTTAGAATGCAAGTTTGGTTCCTGTGCTTTTGATATTCAATCTGTGGTCCCCAGAATACATATCCTACCATTAATTTTGATCAAATGTTTATATAGAATAACCACGCAGGTCCTGCTCTTTCATGTGTGTGTATGTGTGTGTGTGTACAAATGTAGAGAGTAAATGTCAGTGTATATGCATGTGTATGTGTGTGTATTTGAATTATATTTCTTCTGTTGGAGTCTTGTACATAAATAGCATATTTGTTTGCCTTGTATGATTGAGCAATTAGAGTTCAGGGGATGATAGCTATCTTAATAATTTTCTTCTTGCAACGTAATTTCCCATAAGCTGTGTGAGATAACTCTACTACGTGTCACTAGTAATATGTTTGTCAGTGCCCTTCTTGAATGACAGAAACATTCATTTTTCTTACTCGTCTCATACAGTCTGTCAG
The DNA here is from genome assembly GCF_004785775.1 of Grammomys surdaster. NCBI lineage: Eukaryota > Metazoa > Chordata > Mammalia > Rodentia > Muridae > Grammomys > Grammomys surdaster. The sequence continues at coordinate 8,172,499 of NW_021604658.1, read as the reverse complement.
AAAATCAAATCAGCCCTGCCTTCAACATATGTATAAAATATGACCCCTTCTTATCACTTTCCCAACTACTGACTACTGTCTGATCTAAGACACAATCATATCTCAAGTTGCATGATTTATATTCTGAAACATTCAGATAGCTTGTACATAGCCATCTTCTGAATTCACATGGTCTCTCCTATCTCCAACTACATCCAATTTCCTCTTTTTGAAAGAACAGCCATCATATAGGTTAAAAACTCACTCAAAAGACTTTATTTAACTCAATTGTCCCCTTAATGCTCTTCTTATATGTTTAAGTATAATGACTTTCTTGGGCATTAGTGTTTAAGAAATCAGTGTACAAATTGGGTGAGAGGCACATCATTTAGCCTATAGCCTCCATTATACACAGTCTAACTAGGTTTTGTGACTAAGGCCTTGCTGCCTCAGTCCTTAGACATAGCTGTTGTCTTGTGCATGGATTAATTCCTCACTTTATTAAGTCTTCATAAATATTCTATCTTGTTAGCACATATTTGTCTGTGAAATATATTTAAAAGCACATCCATTGAGCCCACAACCTCTCTCCTTTATATATTTGAATCATATGTCTTATTTATTGCCTAGCTCTCCCAATTAGAAAACTATAAGGATCTTAGAAACTACTGAGTATCAAGAAGTCCATAATAGGACCTAGCATATAGTCAGCATTTAGTAAATATCTGTTGAAATTTTAATTCATTACTGTCTGAATTAATTGGCTTCTAAATATGACCTAGAAATGTAAAAACAACTCATCTTCAAATCCAATTAGAATTAAGTTACTAATGAAAAGTTCAATTTCGCATGGAAATACAATGTGCTAATAAATGGCAAATGCAATTAATGGTAAAACATAGACAGTATGAAATAAAATCGTAAATAGAAATTTCCATTATGTTTTTGGATGTAAGTGATCAACTTTCTGTGAAATTACAAGATGAAATCACCTCATCAGTTTAATTTTATGTATATATGTAGTGATATGTATATATATATATATATATATATATATATATATATATGCATGTGTGTATGCATGGTTGCATATGTGTATGTGTGTATGTGAGAATGGCTACCTATGCATTGCTGGAAGAATGCATGTACAATGATTGATATATGAAGAGGCTTGAGAAGAATGTCAGGTGTCGCCTACTTCCGCTGAGCCATGATGTCTCATCAGTTTGGAGCTACTAATTAGCTTAATGTGGCTAATGAGAAAGCCTCATGGGTCCTCCTGTCTCCACTTCTTCAGTAAGGAGAGCATGTATGCTCCGCCTCCCACAGTTTGTAAGTGGGTACTGGGAACTGAACTTGAGTTCTCTGGCTTGCACAGAAAGTATTTTATCAATTGAGCTGTCTCTCCAATCGTCACTGTATTATTTCTAACCAAAAGTATACTTTTCTTTCCAAACGGACAAGACTACATCATGTCTTTGAAACCAAGCAAGTACAATTTACCCAGGCATCAAAGCAGGTATGGGAATCCCATACCGTATCCCCAAGGCACTTCCTTGAACCAGTGAGAAGGGGCTGCCAGAATAGACACAGCCCAGAGCTGTGCCAAAGGCTAGCAAAGAAGCACTCTCCCTGTTGAGTTCTGTCTTGCCTTATGCTTCCTAGAAGCAGAGTGTAGTTGTTAATACATCAGAAAGGCTGGAGACTACAAAGAGGAGAAAGGGCTGGAGTACTGCTCAGTAAATACTTTAAAGAGCCCGGAGGGTGGGGGGCTGGAGAGATGCGCCTGGAGGGAGTGTGGCTGTTTACCAAACAGAGCTAATGTTATCACATTTCATATTTTGCCTGATCCCTGACTATGTGAGTGACATAAAAATGTACTCAACTGTGGCAGTCCCCTGCTCCACTGGCTTTAATTAAACTTGCTTTGTGCTTAGGAAATTAGCAAACTGTTTACAGTTGACTGGAGAAAAACATAGGTTTATTCACATGGGTAGATTTTTTTTTTCCTTTTTAACTCACACGGCTCAGATGCTTTGTCATATTCAGATACTCTCTGGTGGCTACAGTACAGTGCCAAAAGCCATTAGCAGAGTCTGTTCACTCTGCCTGTGCAATGGAATTGCCACCTAAGTCTGGGGCACATGATGGATAGCATCAAAGAGGAAGGTCAGTGGATTAAAGCTCTTATCAGAGATCTGTCATTCTGGCAAACAAACTAGGAAGCAATGAGCAGCAGAGAATGAATCCCATGTTGAGCTAATAGATGTAGTAGTGTGGAGATTTTTCTGCCTTCCCCAGCTCTGTCTCTGTTTTATATGGGAATGACTGGCTGGGGCTGGAGCTTTGAGCCCACAGTGAGCTATCTTCTACCTATGGCAAAAAAAAAAAGTCATCTTCTAAATCTTTAGGCATGCAAAATTAAAGCTTCAGTCGCAGCAGAAAATCAGTATTTCTGCTCAGAGGTGAGGCAGCTCTCAGAGTGAAATGTAAACAGAACTGTATCTTGCAGTAATTGGAACATGTTTTCATGTCGTCTAAAGGAAAAACACAATGCAGACTAAAAGTGATTAAGGCATACACCATAATTGGCTCTCTATATGATTTATAACTCCAATAGACATAAACCCAGGACATGTTGACATATTATTACCATAGTTAGTGCAAGAACATTGCAGTTTGGGGCTGCATTGCAGATCTAGTAAGGATATGAGTACCTGTGAGGCAGGAAAGTCCTTTCACTAATAGAATGGCCAAATCAGGAAGAACAGGGTCCAGTGACCAAAGAGCCAACTGCTGTCTATGTGTTCTGATTATAACAGTTTCTTTTATATAAAAGAAAAGCAAAGCTAATGGTTTAGAAGTTTCCATGGCAGACGTCTATATAGTCTGCATCCAGTTATAGATTGCTTGATCACTACATTGAACCATTATCACAGAAACCATGATGAACATCTTTGCTGGGAACAAGAAGCTAGATACTGGTGGTATACTGGGTAGTTTTATGTCAACTTGAAGCAAGCTAAAGTCATTTTAGAGGAGAAAAAACTTAGTTGAAAAAATGTCTCCATAGATCATGTTATAGGCATGTCTGAAGGGTATTTTCTTAATTGGTGACTGATGGAGGAAGGCCCAGGCCATTGTGGGCTGGCCTAGGCTAGCAATTCCAAATTCTGAAGAAATCAGGCTTAGCAAGACATGGGAGCAAGCCAGTAAGCAGCACCCCTTCATGCTCTCTGCAACAGAGCCTGTGTCCAGATTCCTTCCCTCTTTTTGTTCCTGTCTTGATTTCTTTCAATGATGAAGTGTAGGCAGAACTAAATCCTTTTCTCCACAACTTGCTTTTTGGTGTTTGATTGCAGTAATACAAACCTTAAATAAGATAAGAAATAAGTGGTTCTTAGGATCTAAAACAATTGTAGAGCAAAGACAGAGAGCTTAGAAGGAAAGAAATGGAGGCAGAGACAAAGCAGAAATAGGGAGATTACTGAATGTGTTCTTCAGAATGTTCATAAGTCAACCATAGTAACTACAAAGAATGGTCCTGAACAAATCAGATTTTCCCACAGTTACCATAAAAGGCAAGATATCATTCAATTGCCCAGGCTAGTCTTCAACATATTTTATAATACTGATACTGAACATGTAAACCTTCTGTTTCAGCCTTGTGAGTAGCACCACCAGGGTAAGATGATTTTGAGTCATTAAATTAATCCTATGTAAGGCTACTATTGCCAATAATTACAAAAGACTCAAGGAGTTATTCTACGGGTCACAGAGCTGATACAATAATATTTGTGTCCTTCCCGTTTGAGCCTCACGCAGTAGTACAGAGCAGGTAAGCTCAGGCTTGGAGTCCTGAATGCTGTTGAACGCCTGTCTTCCTATGTTCACTTGTCTATATCTTGACTCTATTTCTTAAGTGAGAGTTTTGATGTTTTTAAAATTTTAGACAAAAATAATACAAAAGATGCCCCCTATTACCTCTCAGTGAGGCATAAAAGAGGCAGAAATGCAAATATTAAGGTAATGTAAATTGTCCCTCACCAAGAAAGAGATTCCCAGCATTAAACACATCCATTGAAGCCAGCATAAGCTACTATTGGTGACAAAAAAGAATGCCCATCTCAAAGGTTTAATATCATTGCATTGCTGCTCTGTAGTCTTTCTAAGCCACCCCTTTAATGGTGGCATGTGTCTACTTTGTGTTATAATCTAACAATTACTTCTTCACAATGGCATTCTTGGATCAATGAGTGAAGACTAAATCTCACATTCTTGGATATTCATCATTTGTAAGATTTCTATTTGCTTGTTTCTGAATCATTTTATAGGCAAAATCCTGTTTGTTTGATAAATGATATATTCCTGCATCTACTGTAGTGGTGTTTCATGAAGGACAAGTATGTAGGGGTTATTAAGCGTGAAGATTAAAATGTATTTTTTAAATATGTCACCGCCCATAGGTGAATACACAAGTATCCAAAGCAATATAAGCATTTTCTCCAAGAGTAGATTATGAAAGAGAGAAAGAACTACCTCTAAGCATTGGGGACAAGGATTAGACATGCAATGGTTACAGTTACTATACTTACCTATGCAATGCCTGCAGGAAAATCATTGTAAATCTTATTTATCTCATAACTTGTCATGTTTTAAAAATAACAATAGCTAATGAATGTGGTATCAATATAAGCAATTGTTTAGATACTTCTTTTCTTTGATTGTTGATCCCAAATTTTGAAGTAATGAAGTCTGAATAATTAGCCCCCCCCAAAAAAAACCCAATCGTATACATCTTAGATGTTCAGATAGCTGCAAAAAATACAGCTAAGTTGCAAAACAAGTATCCTTCTCTTGCCTGAAGTCAATATACAAGAGGTCCCTTGTTGAAAGTGAGGAGTCGAGAGTGTCACAACTAATAGGGAAATCCATCACTGAAAATGGTTAAAGCTGATTCTAAAATAGAAAGTGTTTTGTAAAAGTAAGAGCTTTGGAAGTTTGGACATAAAACCTTGATAAGATGAAAGAAAAGAAAGCTTGAATCCAAAGACAGGTATGTGACACAGAAGTGCAGAGCAAAAATCAATCAGAACAGCAGTCAGAAGGCAATCAGCTTCTAAAGTATTTTTTTGCTGCAGGGACAATGTCTGCATTCTTCATCTTGGTGTTACTGGTCAATGACAAGTGGCCTGTCCCATGCTGAATAAAGTTGGTCACCTCTTTATTTGCAGTGACACAAAACCTACATGTTAATGTTTTATATTAAGGCCATCCCTGGACTAAATATTAGGGTAAATAACTATCAAAACTAATAAATGATTACCGATAATTTGTTCTCCAACTTGCTTTTTTAAATTACATATTCAATGCTCAATGTTTTAGGTTGGCTGAAAACTGTGGCCTTTCCATCTAATTTAATATTCTTAGAAATGGTATGTAACTATATAAAAAAAAATAGAGGGTAATGTCTTACTGGTAAGAGAGGGACAGCAGACTGTCAATCTTGTGAGCTTACTTTGAAACGTTGCACTACAGCTTTGTTAAGTAATTGACATTTTTGTTGATATATCTTTTGTGAAACAACCTTATGAATCTGCAAACAACCTTACTCTTTGTTTTCCAGCCAAAAGTTGTCCATTAGATTTCTCCAAAAATGTCATTGCATATGTTGACACTGTTAAAAATTGACATTTCTTCCTATGTTGGGAGGAACTATATTCTTCTATATTCTTGGAAATTTAGCATAATTAGTGAAAATGTATATGATTTAAATGTTAGAAATATGTAAATGAAATGTGTTCTTTCTGGATAGAGTACCATGGTTTCTTTTTATTTTTTTAATTTGCCACACCACAAACGAAAATGGAAAATTCAGTTGCAGAAACCTAGATTATGGTATAAGTAGTATTAGTTACACACCCAATATTAACAGTTCTGACTTGACTTTAAAATCTTTCTGAAGGAGATTGGGGAAATGGCTTAGTCAGTAAAGACTTTCCCTTGCAAGCACAAGAATTCACATTTAAAAAATAAAATGTGATCAGGCTGGCCCAAATTTGTAAAACCAGTGCAGGCAACTCTGAACTGAAACACCAGGTTGTAGTTGTATGTCGATTGTTTGTAAGTATATCTAACAACAATGGAGAGAGGAGGCAGTGAATTTGGGAGGAATATCAGACACAACAAGGATAAAAAGGAGGAAATGGAAGGGAAAATGTTATATTTTAAAGAAAAGGATAAGATCCAGTACATATATGTAATGGATGATTAGCTTCATGGCTCAAAGTGGCATAACACCTGTTTGTCACACACAAATAAATGATAACCAAGATTATCTGAGAAATTGAGAGTGGATAATTATGGAATTAAATATAGTCTTTTCCCTTCTTTGATTAGAATTTGTTTGTTGCTTTAGATAGTGTCTCATGTAGCTAAGAATGGCCTTGAATTTTTTTTTAACTTGGGAGTCACCTGCCTCCACTTTCCAAGTACTGGTCTTCAAAGCATGCAACACTATGATCAATGTATAATGTTCTGAGTTTCCAACATAGTGCTTTATGCATGATAGACAAGGCGTGCTTTCAATTGAGCTATACACATGAATAAAATTTATTTATAAATATGTAAATATATCTTGTAAAAACAAAATCATCATCTAGAATTATCAGCAATTAAATGATTACCATTTGGTAGAAGTCGTTAATGCTTAGGGACATTTGTGCTATGTCATCCTGGTATAGGGCTATGCATCTAACATGCTTTCTAATCATTATCACACTAGATACAAGTACGATATAGAGAAACTAATTAGTAGGAACTATGAAAACCAGGATGGAAAATTACTTAGCATGGTAAGAGTAACTAGTATACCACAGAGTTGGATATGAACATGTATTTTTAACAAATCCTGTGTATTTGTCTCCCTTTGACTCTGCCATGTGGTTTCCATTACCACTTCAAACTTGACCATTGAGAGAGTTATAAAAGTTGCCTTTGTTATTTCTGAACTCAGAGCAACTGATAGAGTGGGAATGAAGGCAAGAAGACAGAGGGCAGTGAAGTAAAAAGTGAAAAAATTAAAAAAAAATACTCATCCAAAGGAAAAATCATTGCACATTAATTCTGCACATTTTCATAATATTTAATGACCATTTTAAATCACTATGTGCTCAAGGCATTAGGAAATAAAGCACACATACCTCAGCATTCCTTAATGTGCTTGTAGCTCATACCTGGAAGTACATTCCAGTATGATTTGTTCCCATTTTCATTAAATCTAGGGCTTTTAAAATTTTTTATTTCCTTCTCCTGTAGATTCACCCATAAAATATGTTGAGGGATCATATCTTCTCTTGAGACTTCTTTTTTTTCTTCCAATACTATATATTTCAAAATGATAGCCCAGAGGTGGAATAGGAATTAAGTGGTGGAAGATGCATGGGGAGCAAGGCTGAGTCTGTGGTTAGGAGAATAAAGCAGGGAAAGATTTGAAGAGGAAATAGGCTCATGGCTTAAAGTATCGCCCTTGCTTAATGCGTGTGAGAGCTCCCACTCTCCAGCAGAGACATATTTTCATGAAACGTTATAGTTATTCACAGATCTTAAAGCTTGGAAAGTAAAGACTCAGCTAGAAAGTTTGAAAGCTTGTTAAAATTCAGATATCTCTAGAAACCTTCTAGATTGAGTACACTTCTAAGATTAGGTAAGGTTGAGCCAGTATTTTAGTGGCTGTGGGAAGTGCCAGGACAGTCATTTACAAGATTAGACAGAGTACATGCTTTGAAAACCACGGTGTCTTGTGATAAAGGAGGAAAAGAGAAACCCAGGACTACTAAATGCCAAGGACTGAGTGCGATTAACTAAGGAATGTGTCTTCTAACTCTCCCTATTACAGATAATTGCTTATTAAAATAATAGAGTGTCCAGAGAAAAGCATGAAATACCTTGTCATTTAAGTAAACATTTAAGCAATACAACTGGCCTCCATATGCAATGAAAGTAATAAAATATGATACCCTTTAAAAAGGATATATTCATTAAATTGTAAACCATCTCAAGGCTTGGAACAGGCCCTCTTTGTGTGTATCCACCATATGACCTTGATACCTTCACACAAGATCTATCTTGATAAAGTCATTACTTATGATGTAGCCACTAAACTAGAAAATAAATTTTCTAGTTCCAGGATTTACAGAAATCATCCAAAAGCTTGAATTCAAACTACATAGCTTTGGCTGCTTCTCTCTTATAAACTGTGACTTTTTTATTTACACCTCAAATGCAGTCCCCTGATTCCTGTCCCTCCTCACAGAGTTTCACCCCCTCCTCTTCTCTTCTAAGAGGGTGGTGACCCTCTTGGATATTCCCTTACCACTCTAGCACATCAGGTCTCTGCAGGATTAAGTATATCCTCTCCCACTGAATCCAGACAGTTAGAGGAATGGATTCCACCAACAGACAGCAGCTTTATGGAAAGCCCCAGACCTAGTTGTTGGAGGACCCACATGAAGTCAGAGCTATATGAGTACCTCTGCGACATATGTGCCCTAGGCTTGATCCTTCCAATTTATGTACTTTAGTTGGTCACTAAGTTTCTGAGAGCTTCCAGGGGTCCAGGTTAATTCACTCTGTTGGTCTTCCAGTGGGGTTCCTATCCACTTCAGGGTCTTCAATCCTTCCTGTTTATCAAATCTTCCACAAGAGTTCCCGACCTCCATCCAAAGTTTGGCTGTGGGTATCTATATCTGTTTCAGTCTGCTGCCATGTAGAGCCTCTCAGAGGAAAGTTATGTTAAGCTCTTGTCTGCAAGCATAACAGAATAACATTAAAAGTGTTAGGGATTGGTGCTTGACCATGGGATAGGTCTTAAGTTAGGCTGGTTATTGGTTGGCCATTACTTCAGTCTCTGCTTCATCTTCGTCACAGCATTTCTTTTAGACAGGACAAACTTCGGGTTGAAAGCTTTGCGGGTGGGTTGGTGACCTTATCACTCCACTGAAGGTCTGGCCTAGCTACAGGAGATGACCACTTCAGGTTCCATATCTCCACTTCTATGTGTTTTGGCTAAGGTCACAGGCATTGACTCCTGAAAGCTTACCATATACCAACTCTCTGGCACTTCCTAAGGATTCCCCTCCTCCACCCTACTCTAACAGTTTCAGATTTCCTTTCATTCCCCTGGCCCTCTGGCCCTCTGTTCTGTTTCTTTTCACACCTGATCCTGACCCCTCGATTATCATCTTTCCTCTTTGACCCAGTGCTCGCACTCCCTCGGCCTCCTATGACTATTTTATCTCCCCTTCTAAAACTATGTGACTTTTGAAAAATAATTTTGAATACAGAGTTGGGATAACAAAAGAGAATGGGGCATAAAAGGTTTAGTGCTCCAATGCATAGGTAAATAACATATGCTGGTCTTAGGTGACTTGCTTATTCACTTTCCCCAATAGCATGGGTACTATTATAATGACTTTGCAATAGTTTAAAGTAGCCATGTCCAGCTTGTAGCCCATGAGCCAACATGTATTCCAGAGTAGTTATGAAAGTGGCCCAACACATTTGTAGATGAAAACATTATGTTGCCATGCCAAAAGTTGGTCACCTGTGGTTTGAACCAAAGCATAGGGTATTATCTTATCAAACATCACACTGGGTTCCTAAGCAAACACACATTTAAACACAACCCAAAGATATGACATTGAATTTATTTCTTAGTAAGAAGGCTGAGCTGTCTTTAATATAACATATTTACCTAGCTGTCAAGTGCTGCATGGTGCTAGTAACACGACAGTTCATTCACTTTGTTTATATATATAAGTATCTGCTCTATCCCCAGCTTCTGCAAGACAGGCCGTTGTCTCAGATTTTATTACCCAAAACGAAAACCTGAAGCCATGAAGATGAGGATTTGAGGGAAATGAGTAATTGATAAGGTGAGTGATCTCAGAAGACACTAGTCAGAAAGTGAGAGGAACTAGAGAGAATAGAAAAATAAGTCAGGGTTGGTTAAATCTTATAGAAAGTTCCAGCCTTAGCCTGACCCTCAGGGAGTTATGAAATGTACAGAGCATCTCAAAATTTATAACTATATAGCAACTAGGAAGACCCAATGGCCTGGATGGTTGGAGGGAGGACATAGACTCGCATCATTATCCACATCCTGACCCTGATAACCCTGACTTCAGAACTCCTCTGGAAGCATCTTCTTAGAAGTGGACCCAAGACACCCTGAACTTGCTAGAAGCTGGCTTAAGGGAGGTCCTATCATAAACCTCAATCCAGTGACTGTGCACAAAGACTTCTATGAAAGTCTTTGTTTTCTGCATGTTCAGAGGTTTATACTACAGTGTGACTGCTTTGTGAACGCCTGACCAGAACCCTAACCTGTGTGGATGATTGGTTACTTTTTTGAGGAGGACAGATGATACTTCCCAAAAGCCTTAGCACTCTGTGATTTTTCATGCTAACAGTTTTTAGGAGACTTGCAAATGAGGGTGGAGTGTTCTCTTGGTGCAGCCAAAAACTGGGGTGTCCGCAGTTTGGCTCAGAAGTTGAAAGTTTAGTCCAGCTCCAACCTATCAGTGTAGCCAAGAACAGGCTGCTTGTTCTTCTTCAGGAGTCAAGGGAACATGTGTCAATCATCCTCTCTTGGCAGAAATTTTTAACAGGGGCTGGGAAGTGTGACTCAGGGGGAGGCTAGTAGGCTCAGCAAAGATACCATCTGTTACTCAGTTTTTTATCTCTCTGTCTGAGTCTAAGCTCATTTAGTCACAAATAATAGTGAACACCTCAAATAGAAAGAAATTTGTTAACCCACTACTGTCATATAACAGGAGAACAATATGGGTCCCTGGTCATAGCATGTATCAAATATGAAAATTAGGTCAAAGAGAGTGGAAAAGGTCTGATTTTCTTTCCTTATCTTAGTAAGTCTATACATCTTTTTTTTTCACATTTGTTATTCATAGTATGTATGCATGTGTGTTTATGTGTGTGTTCATGCATGTAGTTATATTTATGTGTGTATATGTTTGTGTATTAGTATATGTTCATGTGTGTATATGTGTGTATGTGTGTGTGCATCCACTCATGTGCGTGTGTGTATATGTGTGTGTGCAAATTCCAAAGTCACATGACTCATTGCAAGATCCAGTTCTTTCCATTCATGTAAATATGTAACTTACAGGGACCAAACTCAGGTCCTTAGGCTTGACTACAACCATCACTACTCACTAGCAATGGTGTTAATCTGTTTCTTTTTACAGAACCCACTTTTAGTTTTGTTCTATTGCTACTTACCACCTTACAGAACCTCCAAAGTACTAGTTCAGCTACTCTGTTTTTCTGAAATCCAAACTTTGAGAAAAATACAGACTCAGAGTTTCTGAGTCTGGGTTCAAAGCCTTGCAGGAAAGAATCTGATGGAGATAATCAATGAGAAATTTATTCCCACAAGGTACTACTGGAGAGCTGAGACGTAGCATAACAAAACTTGCTGGGAGTAACCCATCCTGGTCAACCCAAAGACAATCAATGCAAGCTAAAAGAGGAGCAAAAACGTATTTCTTCTGTACTAGCTGAAACACAATTCTCCAGTGTATAAAAAGAGGCATGTAGGAAGAAATAATTAAGTGTTTAGCTTAAATGTACTTGCAGACTTGAATGGAAGGAAATCAAATTATGAACTCTGATGGGTCCATCTTAATTATCCCCTATTATACAGTGTCAATATGAACTAGAAATGCAAAAATAAATAAAGTAGCATCCTTGTGAGTTTTTTACATTGCATGTTTGCTCCAAGATAATTGAGTTTCATGCATGGATTTTGCACTGTGAATTAGTAGCATCTTTAAGAAAGAAATTTAGTAATAAATATAAGACTTTAAAATTTGTCCATTCCTATATATACAGTAATTTTCTTTAAGAGAAACTATCACAAAGCATTCAAAATACTGAGAAAAAGATATATACCACATAAGCATCACAGAAGAATTTACAAGCAAAAAGAGATGATAAATTATATATGCCACAGGAAAAAAAGAATAATTAAAGAAGCCACTAGAAGAGTCTCTAGTCATTAGAGTTGTGCACTAAAGAGTGTACTGCTTTATAGAAAATGCTTATATATTATAAAGTGAGGCAGTATGGAATACTGGAAGGGAGCTACGAATATTAGGATAAAATGATGGAAAAAACGTTATTCCAAGACAAGAGTTAGAGGGGTGAAATTATAATTATTCTCTATTTTCTGATCTTTTTAAAATGTAAATTCTTACTGCATTTAGAAGAGAAAACCATAGTTTGCACAATTGTTAACATATTGTCACTTCCTTCTAAGGGGGATAGTTTGTATTCCCTGGTGCTATTTCTTTCCACTTTTCAATGGACTACTACCTCTCTTGAATCCTCCAGCTTCTGGAAAGGATTTTATAAATTAAATACAATATCACCGCGGACTTAGAAACTGCTGAGATGAAAATAGAAAAGCCAGATTAAGCGACGACATTGGAGAACATTCGGAAAGGTCTTGGAAAAGTGGCTTTAAAGAAAAAAAATTAGTAGAGGTAGAAAGAACCTGTAAATCTGAGAAGTGTCTAAAGCTGTAGCTGTCACAGATGTGCTAGAAAGCTGGACATCCCTCTCTACATATCTCAGGTATCACTGGGAACATTGCCCAAGAGAGAGTAATTAGCACATGCTGTACTGAGTGATCATCAATCTTGTAGATTGTCTTTTCCAAGTGCCTATTCTTAGCTGAATTCTCCTGCCTATTTATGGGATACTATAGTATTATAAAATCACCATATGAAAGTGAAAGTATTTACAACTCTTATGCTACAAATGAATAGAAGGTGGATTTCTCACAGAAATTGTTTTAGGATGACAGTGGTATGCTTAGATAACATGAAAGGTGGTCTAAATAAAGTCGCCATCATATCCTGAGTTACAGGATATAATAAGATACTTTCCAAAGTCTGCTGTGCATATACAGGCAAGAAAGTACTTTGGCTGAGAAACATAATTGGCAGATTATATGGATGTCATCTTTAACAGGGGTTCACTTGAAAATACCATAGTTGTTCTTCCTAACTCTTCCACTGGGGTCCCTGGGCTCAGTCCTATGGTTGGCTGTGAGTATCTGTATCTGTCTTAGTCAAATCACCAATCAAAGTGTATACATGGATGGGTCCATGGCACCAGCTCCATATGTAGCAGAGAATTGCCTTATCTGGCATCAATGGAAGGGGAGGCCTTTGGTCCTGTGGAGGGGCAATGCTAGAGGGGTGAGGCAGAAGCAGGTGGTGGGTAGGGGAGCACCCTCTACGAGGCAAAGGTGATATGGGGGATTTATGGAGGGGAGATCAGGGAGGGGGATAACATTTGAAATGTAAATAAATAAACTAACCAACTAATAAAAAATAACATAGTAAAGAAAAATTATTTTATCATCAGTTCTTAAACTCCTAAGCCACATTCTCATCCATGTTTCCAAAGCAATAACTAATGCCCTTGAGCATAATAAAACAAAAAATTGTTACATAGTGTTGACAGATTTCAGAACACATTTGTCCTAAGTTCCAGAGAATTTCCAAAGTACACTAACCACAGGAGTCTGAATATTATTTGAGTTGGCTTTTCAGGCAATAATCTCTAAGTGATTTCAACCCATCTCACATAGGATTGTAAATATACAGGAATCATAATAAACAAATACCTTTAATGAATAAGTATGTAATGTCTGTCACTCTTGTAGAAACAATGCTAATTCTATTATCATTCCTGTGTATATTATACCTACACTTAATATTTGTCTCAGCCTCCCATGTCATCATTACTGATCTTAATAAAAAGTTTCCAGCTCTTTCCAGCTATTACGAAGTGTGGCAGAATAACAAAGGTCAGCATAGATTTTTATCACTTACTAACTGCAGTATCCAAAACCTGGAAGAGAAATGTTCTTCATGATATAGTACATCATGAGAGTCATAGCATGACTTTCTGGAGAGATGTAAAATATCTTTTTCTACACTTGGATGTCACCAAAAATCAAATGTAGGATTCAGTGCTGAAGAGATGACTCAGTAGTTAGTGATACTTGCAGCTCTTTAAAGTCCTTAGTTCAGTCAGACAGGTCACAGCAAACCACCTTGAAATCCAGCTCCAAGGAGATCCAAAGTTATCTTTCTGTTTTCTGTGAGCATCTGTACACAGGACACACACACACACACACACACACACACACACACACACACACACACATTTAATTTTTTTAAAAGTTCATTCAAGTTTCTCTGGGTGAGTTATTGAGTTTATATTAGAAGTTGTTCACATAGTCAAGAACATCTTCAAACAACTTCAGTTTTCTAAAGTCATCAAGCCAGTTTTCCAAACTTCCATTTTGTCTAGCACTGTGTTCCAGAAGAATAGATAAAAACCTAAGTTAGAAGTACCACACTGAAAAATGATAAAAGGCAAGTGAATACAGGCTAAGACAATATAGGATACAAACCAAACTAGAGTCTAGGAAGAAGTACATCTCTGTGTGCACTCTTCCCTTTCCCTTAGCTGGATTCTGCTGGGCTTAGCAAACACAGTCTAACAGTAGCAAAAACAGACTAACAAAGTCTTAGTCACAGTCTGTCAAGTAGAAAATCTAAAATGAGATAACCGTAACATCCTGCTCAATGTAAATGAGGAATGCTTAAAGAATCGATCCCCATACTACAACTCAGGTAATGAAGTTTATGACTGGAAAGTAATAAAATTATCAAGTCTTATATAGGAGCAATAGAATTTTTTTATAATTTTATTTTAATATGCTTTTTCTGATGCCAAACCATACTAAACTATTATGTATCCATCGTTCATATGTCTTTGTTTTCACTTTATGAAATTCTGCTACTAGATTCCTCCATTCTGATAGTTTTATTAGTGTGCATTTGAATGGGACTGTTCGTTTATATGTACATCATGTGCATGAGGTCCCTGCAGAAGCCAGAAGAGAGCAACAGATCTCATGGAAATGGAACTACATGTACTTAACCAATACTCTATCCGATTGTAGTGAATTTTCTTAAATCATCTGTATGAACCAATATTTTAGTGGATTTATCTTATTATTGGTTTTCCCAGGTATTTTCTATATACAATTTAGGACCTGTTTCACAGGGATAGCACAGTCACAGTGGATTAAATCAACTATCAGGCCAGAATATGGGTGAAAGACTTAGCTATTGGCCAATTTGATGGATACATTTTCTCAATTGAACATTCCTCCTCCAAGATGACCCTAGTTTGTGTCAAGTGAACAAAATACTAACCAACAAGTCACCCTCTGGCATATAACATTCAGACCCTACTGTTGAAGACAAAGCACTATTGAGTCATACATGTGGAAAAGTCATGTTGGTACCAATTCAGAAGCCTAATTTCTACTGGTTGGCATCCATAAGGGCTAACAAGTGGTATGTATACTACCAAAGGGGATAAAAATAACCACTAGTCTTATCTACATGTGAACTATACTAACAGTAGCTTCTCAAGATGTGGGCATGGGTGTCATGAGAGTAACCAACAAATTTCAAATTGGATTCTTGGATTTAAGGACCACTCTACAAAACAGAACCCATTCCTGACACTGTTACTAGGCCCAAAAACCTATAGTTAAAAATGACTGGTCATATGCTCTAGGGAAGAACATGATATTAATTGTTAAGCTAATTCCTCATAACTTATCATTACACCAATAAACTAGTGCTTCTACCAACCCTTATTAGAGAAGCTTCTTTTTCTATTAAATGAAGATTAGCACAGAGACCCTAGTTAATTGGCACCTACTCCTCTCATAGTTAATAAGCAGAGGGGAGGGATGATTATATCTATGTTGAAATAGCTCAAAGATCACATGAATATACTGAGAGATAAAAGTCAAAGAGTTGAATTAAATAAGAAAGTAAAGACAAAGTATGATACTAAAATCCAATAAAGATTCCAAAATATGGAAGAAAAAATATTTCTTATTAAAAATGAGTCAACAGAGAGTAGTTACGAATGTTCATCTCTTGATAATGAAAAGGTCATATGATAAAAATAAAAGAGACAAATGATACTATAAATAGGCCTAACAAACATCTCAGGAAATTCAACACAAACAGTAAAGGGTACACATTCTTCTCAGTTGCCTATAGAACTTCCTCCAATGTTAATCTCTTATTAGGACACAAAGTAAATATAGAAAAATGAGAATATACCATCATGTGTGCTATCTGATCAAGAATAAAGTTAGAACTATTACAATTATAATTCAAAAATATAACAGAGCTACTGTATAATATAATGTCTTTTACACTGATTTTTATAAATGGAATAAATATAGTTAGATGAAACATGAACATAAATTAATTACCTAATTATACAAAAGTCATTGGTAAGAAATAAGTAAATGAAATAAATTTTTAATCATGGTCTCTCACATTGCAACTTTATGGAGACTCTGTATGGAGATAAAAGATTCTGAGACTCTTATACACAATAAAAATGGTTTCAATATCAAAAAGGTCAATAGTATATTATCAATTGTTCTATGATCACTAAGTGAAAATGTTGGCCAAATGAATAACTAATATAAAAAAACATATTTGCAATTACAAATGTGAAGAGTGATTAATACATTTTTCAGATTTTCTTACTATCTGCAAATATATATTCGTAACTTCTTATGCTTACATTATAAATACTGGGCTCTAATTTTGAAGGAAATGCTGTGTGGCATAAAAGATTCATTATCTGTGAGAAATCTATTTAAAAATGATGATCTCTTTAAAATGGTTAATAAGATATTTGCATTTACATTTGAAAAGCCAGATATTCTCACTGAAATATATAACATCAAAGCACTACACAGATCAGAGGATATGATTCCTTCTATCATCAGTTGAGCTATTGAACCTAACTATCCAAGGAATTCTCATGAAAAAAAAATAAAATTTCAGCATTTTCACGGTTGCGATTTTCGTCTGAAACTTCATGATAATGCTGACACTGAAATTCAATTATACAGTTTCTAATTGAAGAATATTGTACAGTCTTCTGAATAAAAGCATGTGAACAGGTATTTTGCTACTATTAAAACTCCAAATACTTTTTTATTTTCTGGAAAACAGGTAAAATTTTCAAAATGGTGTTTTATCTGCATATTTAAATCTAGTCTATTTTATTACAAGCGCTGGGTATAGTTTTACATATAGATAGCATTAACAACTATGAAGTATGACATGGCAAGTCCTGATGGATAGATGGACATTGTCCAGGACCCACTCTTGGTTTGTAACTTGTTCTAATGCATGTTCTAGCATCCCTTCATAATTCATATGCCATGCTTCTCAACCCAGAATTCTCCCATTAAATTCAATAAGCAATTTTCTACCATTTTTTGTGCTCTATTCTTTCCAGTTGAGTACATATTGAGTTGCTTTTTCCAATTCAGTCTTCCTATACAAAATGGTAGAGCTAAGGCTCCTGAGTAATGGATATGATGCTGCTGAGATGCTAGAAAAGAGGACCAATCCTCCTCTTCATAAAGATACTGACACTGTGAGCAATAAAAGAAGTGAAAAATATGTTAGCTACTCTGCTTTCTGAAAGAGGAACATTTGACTGACAAGCATCTCTATGTGTTGTTCAATTTTTTAAAGAAAAAAATCTGTTCAAGTTTTATTGCCTATGTTTTGTTGTCTCCTGGCTGTGTGTATCTACTCACTAGAGCCTGGTCCACTCACATGAACTTAAAGACAACTGGCCCTCCTACTCCTAGCAACTACCAATTGCCAATAGCACTTCAGCTAGCTGTGAGTTTTTGTGACCATCTCCCTGTCCCAATGATGGGATTTTATGGGGCTTGAGCTTCTTCAGGATTTAATTAAGATGCCATGTATAATCATTCTAAGTTCACATACACAACTTACCTTCCCTGTTGTGTCCAGAAAACACTGCTATGAAGTAGCTACTTTTAACTCTATTGTTTTTCAAGTTGAAGAAATTGAGCCTCAGTGTAATATAGACTTTATTTTATATATGCCTGCCTGTATAGTGATTTATCTTGGTTTATTAACATCAGTTTTGTGGTGGCTCACTTGAGAGGTTTATATGTTTTCATCTTGCCAAAAAATTGTTTCCCATTATATTCTGTCGACTGCTACATTCAGTAGATGTGTATTCCCTGGCATTATCTTTAAGAGTAATATTACTTATGATAACAATTATTACTCATTAAAATTTGAGGCAGACAAGCTCTATGTCCCTGAGTAGGTCCTTATCTAAACCAGGCATCATAAATAACTAACCGAGGAAATTGGAGTGTATCTTCTAAAGGGCTTTGCTTTTGAGTAATAGCAAGGATGCATGTATGACTTATTTCCCTTATTTTATTTTTATTTTTTATTCTTTTCTCATATTTGAATCCCAGTCTTCCACTCCTCTAAGTCTCACCCCTATCTTCTGTCTATCCCAGACTTACTTCTTTTCCATTTCTTTTAGAAAAGAACAGGCCCTCTAGGGATATCAAAGAAAAATGGTATCACAATTTAAAATAATACAAACCACATACCCTCATATCAAGGCTATATGAGGCATACTAAAGAAGAAAAGGGTTCTAAAAGCATGGAAAAGAGACACAGCCCCTGCTTTCACTGTTAGAAGTCCTAAAAGAACAACAAGCTACACAACCATAACCTATGTGCACAGGATAAAGATCAGATCACTACAGGTTGCCTAGTTGTTGGTTCACTCTCTGTGAGCTTTTATTAACCTTGCTTAGTTGATTCTGTAGACCATATTCTTGTGGTGTACTTTACAATTCTTCTTCCCCATTTTCTGCAGAATTTCCCAAGTTCTGCCTAACAATGATCCGTGGGTGTCTTCATCTGCTCCCATCAGTTGCTGGATGAAGCTTCTCTGACAACAATTTTGGTAGACCCAGGTCTATCAGTATATTCTAATCCATTCTGTTTCCTCTTACTAAAGAAATCTATACATCTTGTCCTTGAGCCCTCAGGTTACTTAGCCTCTCTGAGTCTGTGGACTATAGCATAATTATCCTTTTACTTCACAGCTAATATCTACCTGTAAGTGAGTACTTACCATGTTTTTCTTTCTGGATTTGAGTTATGTAACTCAGAATGATTTTATTTTCTAGTTCCATCGATTTGCCTGCAAATAAGATGTATTTTTAAACTTCTGATTAATACTACATTGTGTAAATGTGCCACATTTTATTTATGCATACTTGGATTGAAGGACATATAGGTTGTCTCCATTTTTGGCTGTTATAAATAAAGCAGCTGCTATGAACATAGCTGAGCAAGTATCCTTGTGGTAAGAAGGGAATTCCTTTGGGTATATGCCCATAAGTGGGAGAGCTGGGTCTTGAGGTAGACTGATTCCAAATGTTCTGGGAAACCACCATACTGATTTCAAAAATGACTGTATATGTTTGCACTCCCACCAGCAATGGAGGCATATCTCCGTGTTCCATATGTTTACCAACATGAGCTGCCATTTGTGCTTTTCATATTAGGCATTCTGACATGGATAAGAAGGAATCTCAAGGTAGTTTTGACTTTTATATCCTCGATGAACATTTGTTTAAGCCATTCTTAGACATATGATATTTGTTAAAAATTCCCTGTTGTGACGTGAACATATATTTTAAAAAAGTGGTCACTGTCAGCTGTCTTCCTAGGACATTCTCTTCTTTATTATTTTTGAGACAAGGTGTCTCATTGGACAGCAATTACCTGCCCCATTAGTTCAAGTGCAAAGAATATAGGCCCATGCTGCAGCACCAATGTATTTTTTTCTTTGTTCTTTTGGTAGCTGCCTGGCATCAAAACTCATGTCTCCATATTTGCACAGAAAGGACTTCACCTACTGAGCTGTCTCCCCCTCCCATTATTTTTTTTACAACCATTTAATAGCTCAAGTATTTCAGATAACTACAATAATAATTGTAGCTTTCAAAATCTAGCTAGTTATGACTATAAATGCAGTTGATCTTAATTATTTGCATATTTTTTAGATCTATATACTGGCCTAGTCATTAATGTTTCTTTCTGATTCTACAAAGGATTGGTCCAGCCATATTCTGAGGGGTACATGTTCAAAACTACATAGATTATGCTGTCCAAAGTATACATTCCTAGCCAAAGTCAAATATGACAAACCTGTAATTTTATTTTCAGGCATGACACCAGAAACATATCACACTTAGCAATATAAAGGATGACACATTTGTGTGTGTGTGTGTGTGTGTGTGTGTATGTGTGTGTGTGTGGTTAGTCACTGAATTTTTGCTATTAAAAATTATCTATAAGTGTTGTGCTTAAAGCTATCACATTATAAAGAAAAGAAGGCCAAGGTATGCTTTTATAGTTCCAATTAGGAAAAATATGTGTATCCTACAAAGATATGTCCACACATGAGTTATGGTACTACATTGGCTTTGAACTTAATTTTAATGAGCAAGGACTATATTTTGAATAGATGTCTCTAAGCACAAACACACATTTTAAAGCTTATATATTGGTCAGTGGGCAAATCTGCTGGAACAAGAGATACTTCAGAACCTGTCCTCATATTTTGCACAGGAAAAATAATGTTCTGTTGGATAATTCAGTGTACAAGGCAGCCTTATAAAACATAAACTATAATTTGAATCATATGTCAGACATAATGTCAAGACCTGCAGATCTACAAATTTAAATTAATTTGGAGAGCTTAATATTGCCTGGTGTGCCTCAGCCACTATATGGAACCATTGCTAATGCCACATTAGGTTTTTAGTATTCTGGAACCATGAATCAAAGTGTGAAGAGAAGTGTGAAAACAGATAAAGCTGCAGACAAAAATACTTTTTTTCAGACTGTAGCATTCATGGAATGTCAATGGGAGCTAGCATCTTATCTTTTTCTTTACTAAGCATGTCTGCCCAAATCCTCTTCAGACTTAAAAAAAAATGAGCATCATTGAACAAACTAAAAGCATTGTTAAAATTCTTGATAATATGCCAAAATAGTCTGATGATGTAGGGGAAAGATTGGAAATATGTTCCTAAGTTTTGTAATGTGTAAAGGACAAATCAAAATGACACTGAGACTCTATGTTACACCAATCAGAATGGCTCTGATCAAAACCTCAGGCCACAGCACATGCTGGTGAGAATGTGGAGAAGAAGAACACTCCTCCATTGATGGTGGGATTGAAAACTGATAAAAAAAAAAACCACTCTGGAAATCAGTCTGGAGGTTCCTCAGAAAATTGGAAATAGATCTACCTGAAGACCTAGCTATACCACTCTTGGGCATATACACAAAAGATGCCCCACTATGCCACAGGGGCACATGTTCCACTATGTTCATAGCAGTCTTAGAAGCTGAGAAGGAGGGTGACCCCATAGGAGGACTAGCAGTCTAAACTAACCTGGACCCCCAAGATCTCTGAGACACTGAGTCACCAACCAGGCAGCATACACTAGCTGGTTCGAGGACCTGACACATATAAAACAGAGAGCTGCCTGCCCTGGTCTTAGTGAGAGAAGATGCACCTAAACCTGGAGAGATTTGAGGTCCCAGGGAGTGGGGAGGTCTTTTGGAGTGGGTGTCGGTATGGTAGGGACAACCTCTTGGAGACAGGGAGGAGGAATGGGATGAGGAACAGCTGGAGGGTAGACAGAGGATGATAATGACTGGACTACAAACAAAAGATTAAATAATAATAATATGATTGATATAAGTGCATATTTTAAATAATTTTAAATGTATTTTAACCTTCAATATATAAAAACATTACAAATGAAAGAAAAAAAACAAGCAAACGATATGACAACGACAACAACTTTGGTAATTGGACACAAAGACTATACAACTCAATGAATTTTAATAGTTAGTTAAGCCATTTGGAACTGAAGTGACAAAGGTTTTCGTTGGAGTTTATGCTTCCAATTACAAAGATACTTTATGTACATATCTCCCTCCAAACCTTAAGAATTCAAAATAACATTATAAACAGATGAAAAAATATATTTTTTTATCCTTTTTCATAACTTGTGCTCGTTTCCTGAGCCAGTTGGTCTCCATCCCTCAGCCTCTCTTGTTCTTTTTCTACATGTTATTCTGCACACACATGTGCATTCCTTTTACAAGTATATATGTATATATATATATATGAATATGAATATATTTTATATATAATATATGTATTATTTATATTATTTATATGTATTCATTATATATACATATATACATACACACATGTTGCTGGCTAGATAGTAGGAAAACACGTATATTTTTGTTTCTCAGACTATGTGACCTCACTTAATATTATAAATTCTAGGTTCATCCACTTTCCTACAAATTTGGAAATTATATTGTCCTAAAAAAATGAAAGTTGTCCATATATATGCATATATGTATCAATCTTCATCAGTCATTCATCTGTTGATAAACAGCTAGGTTGATTCTAGTATATTGCTACAAGTGACCAAAACAACAATTAACACCATGATGCAACTATGTCTATTATAGGGCATGGAGTTTTCTGGGTATATTCCCAGAAGTGAAATAACAGGGTCATACAGTAGTTCTGTCTTTAAATTTTTAAGGAATCTCCAAAGTGATTCCCAACATTGGTGTATTAATTCCTAGTCCCCAAACAACAATGTGTAAGAGTTCTTTTCTCTTCATATCCCCTCCAACATTTGTTGTCACGTTTATTGATCATAGCCGTTCATCAAGTCGTATCCTCAAATATTGTACTTCACCTTTCCTTGTTAGCTAGGGTTATTGAACAACTTTCAAAATAGTTATTGGGCATTTGTGGTTTTTTTTCTATCAATTTTTGTTCATTTAAACTACATGTTCATTTCACTTTCTCATTTACTAATTGACTTAGTTTCTGCAATTCTTTGTAGAGTCTAGGTATTAGTCCCTTGTCTGAAGTGCATGTAACGGCAATATTCTTCCATTCTGCATGCTGTCTATTTGCTCGGCTGATTGCTACCTGCATAGTAAAGGTGACCTTCTTGTTGCTCTTGCTGTTTTTGACTGGGTGTTTACTTTTCATGTAGTCCCTTCTGAAGCAATAGGTGTTCTATTTATAAGTTCTTTGATACCACAATATTTCAAGGAGTATCCATTATGCCTTCTAGAAGTTTTAATTTTTTTTAAATAGTTTATTTATTTTTACTCAAATTGTAATTCATTCACACAGGGGTTATAAACACAGAAAGGCAGGATATGGGGAAGGGGATGACACTGGAGTGTGGGTGAAGTTTTAATTTTTAATTAAGGTTTTTGATCTATTTTAAATAGATTTTTATACAAAAACAGGACTTGAATAAAAACTGCATTATCTTGCAAGTAGATATGCAGTTTTGACAGCACAGTTTGTTGAATATATTATCATTTTCCAGTGTAGTATTTGGCCTCTTTTTATCAAAACTGAAGTAGGAACAGCAATGTCTCATTATTTCTAGGCTATCTATTCTATTCCATTGATTTTCTAATGTATATGCCAGTATAAGACTGCCTTTAATGTCACTACTCTATAGTATAATTTGAAGTTAGGTATTGTATCACCTACCACATTGTTCGTACTCCAGACAATTTTTTTGACTATCTATATGAAGTGGAAGTTTGTGGATATGTCAAGTGATGCAGACTCAGGTGGTGTTTTGCTGAGCCAAGACCCATGCTATGACACGTGATGTTTGGAGACAGTATAAATAGGGCTCAACTGACAGTGACAGTGTGCTTGCATAGCTAGCCTTACAATGCTTAGTTGGTCTCATGTCTTCGTGTTTGCTGATCTTCACTTTGTCTGGTCTGATCATGATTGCTCCTGTCAATTCATGCCAATTTGGAGGATGCCTGACCTTTTCTTTTCTTTTCCTTTTTTTCATTTTTTACTTTTTATTATTTTAATTATATTTAATCTTTTTTTTTTACACTCCAGATTTTATCCCTCTCCCTGTCCACCATCTGACTGTTCCCCATCCCATACCTCCTATACAACCCCTGCCTCCATCTCCAGGAGGATGTCCCCACCTCACCAGACATCTAAACTCCCTGAGGCCTCCAGTCTACTGATTGTTAGATGAATCTTCTCTGGCTGAACCCCGATCCGGCAGTCCTCTGCTGTATATGTGTTGGGGGCCTCATATCCGCTGGTGTTTGCTGCCTGATTCGTGGTCCAGTGTCTGAGAGATCTCCTGGTTGCAGGTTAATTGAGACTGCTGGTCCTCCTACAGGGTTGAACTCCTTCTCAGCTTCTTCCAGCTTTTCCCTAATTTAACCACAGGGATATTGGGTGGGGGGAGGGGAAGGACTGAAACCCTGAGGGCCAGCAGAAAGAATGGAAACAGGCAACCTCAGGAGGTAGGAGGTGGAGGAGGAACCCTCCAGGTTGTACCAGAGACCTGGGAGGTGAATGACTCTCAGAAGTCAAAGCGGGGGAACTTAGATGAAATGCCCTATAGTGGGGAAAGGGAATTTGTAGAGTCTACCTCCAGCAGAAAGACAGGGCATCAAGTGAGGGATGGGGTTGCCATCCCACAGTCAAAACTGTGACTCATAACTGCCCCTGTCTGAAAGAACTGCAGGGATGGACAAGGAGAGCCTGAATAAAAGAAGGTCCAGCAAGAGGCCCAAATTGAGATCCAGCTCAAGGGGAGGCCCCATCGCCTGACATTATTACTGAGACTATAAAGCACTCACAAGAAGAGACCTATCATGACTGCCCTCTGAAAGACCCAACAAGCAGCTGAAAGAGTCAGATGCAGATATTTGCACCCAATCAATGGACCAAAACCTGGCCATTTCTGCTGGATCATACCACTACTGTTCATTTGTGTTTAGTACCCTGATACTTCTGAATCTGACTGCTGGTATCCTAACAATTGGAGATTGACATTGCCTCAAAGAGCTACTTCTAAACAGGTCCACAACCCCTTATCCTTTACCATCTTTTCTCCCCTATCTTTGGATGGTAGACTAGAAGGGAGCTCAAAGCATTTAAGAACCCTTATTAAAAGTATATTTTTAAAAATCTAAGCCTACATCTGTGGTTGTTTTTGGTTACATATAAATGTTTGTATTGCTTTTCTAAGCCTTGAAATATGATATCATTATTATGGCAGGTATTGTATTAAATCTAAATATTAATTTTAGTAGTTACCATTTCGCAATATTAAGACTGCTAATCAAGGAGAATGGATTGTATTTCCATAGTCCAGTATCTTCTGTTATTTCCTTTTATGATATCCTGAACTCTCACTGTAGAGGTCTTTCATTTCTTTGATTAAATATAATGCTAAATATCTTCTATATTGAGCTTCTTTTGAGTAGAATATTTTAGCTTATTTTTTCTAAGACTATATTGATTTATAAATTGAGGGATATATATATATATATATATACATATATATATATACACAGTTCTGCAACATTCCTGTTTTTATTAGGTAAAATAGTTTCTTTTTTTATTCAGTATGACTTCTAAGTAAAGAATTATGTCATCTACAAATAGGGACAGTTTGATTTACTCCCTTTCTATTGTTATATGTTCTATGCCTTTCTCTTATCTAGTGGCTACAGCTAAGACTTCACGCACTGTATCAATTATGAGAGGAGATAACGCACACCCTTATCTCGTTCCTTATTTTAGAGGAAATATTTTCAAATGCCTTATGTTTAGTGTAATCTTGGCTAGAGGTTTATTTTTTTCCTTATTATTATGAGCTATGGCCCATATATTCCTAAAGTCTCTTGAACTTTTTATTATGAAGACATATTTGCCAAATGCTTGTCCAATGTTAATTGAAATGAATATTTGGTTTCTGTCCTTAGGTATTTGGTACAGGTTTGTGTCTGCAGTACTTTCATACATTATTTAAGATAATAAATGAACATTGAAAGGAATTTCAGAATCAATGTATTACTAGGCATAAGACTGGTAATACCCACAGAAATCTGACAGTGTTCATTCTCAGCAATAAATCTCCCAGGTGGCCTTCTATCCCTGAAGTTGGGAGAAGATGATGATTTCACTGGCTTTATGCCAGTGAAGAAGAGTTCAGAAACTCAGGTTTGTTAGCTTCCTCTTTCTACTCTGCACTCAATCCCTCTGACCTGCATTGATGATGCTTTCCCCCTTCTGATGTTGACTTCAATTTGCACTTCAAAGTGGTAGTCTGGATTCCACTTTTCTAGACTGTATCAATCCCGTGTAGAAATGGATTGCTGATTTGTCTGTTATACCAGTGTCTGTGCATTCTACTCTTTCTGTCCTTTTTGCTTCTGCTTCTATTCTTCTCTGCTTATGGATCATATCTTTTACATTTTGAAATACCTGAATTATTACCAAAAACAAGGATTATGGGTTTTTTAATTAGTGGGTAATTTGTTTTCTTTTGTTGTTTTTGTTATCAATTCATGGGAAATAATTATTTCAGGTCTATCAGTTCATTTTGAATGTTTTCAACTCTGATAGACTACTTCAAGAGGATCTCCATGCCTATGGCAAGTTAGTCCCATGACAAAACAGTATCTTGGAAAGATTCAGTAACAAGTTCATTCCATGACTGCTGAGAGCAGGAATTATTCACCTCTGAGCAACTTACTTTGGTGCTCAGACTAAAATTCAAGTGATACTTTCTTTGGGTCTCCAAATCACTTTTCTTTTTTTAAAAAATTTAAATTATTTTATTTGTTTACATTCCAGCCATTGCCCTCCTAAGCCCCCTCTCCTACCGGTTCTTCACCCCATTCCTCCTCTTCCTTCTCCTTGCCTCCAAGAGATTGTTTTCCCTCACTATGAGGCCTCTCCCTTTCTGGGAGGCTCAAGGCTCTCGAGGATTAAGTGTATCTTCTCCCACCGAGGCCAGACCCGGTAGATCTCTACTCCATATGTGCCAGGGGTCCCTGACCATCCCATGTATGCTCCTGGTTGGTGAATCAGTCTCTGTGAATTCCCTGGGGTTTGGGTTAATTGATACTGCTGGACTGTTGCTCTTCCAATGGTGTCGGTCTCCCTTTCAGCTAATTCAACCAAGGGGTCCCTGACTTCAGTCCAATGGTTGGATATAATTATCTGCTTCTGTCTCAGTCAGCTACTTGTAGAGCCTCTCTGAAGACAGTCATGCCAGGCTCCTGTCTGTTAGCACATCATAGCATATTAGTGCCAGGCCTTGGGGTACCCCCATGAAATAGATCCCAAGTTCGGCCAGTCTTTGAACCACCATTCCTTCAGGCTCTTCTCCGTTTTTTTCCTGAAGTTCTTTTAGACACAAACAATTCTGGGTCAGGAATTCTGACTGTGGATTAGTAATCCTGTCCCTTCATTTGAGGCCCTGTCTATCTACTGGAGGTGGAATGACTTTATCCAAATTCCTTTTCAATCTCTCTCTCTCTCTCTCTCTCTCTCTCTCTCTCTCTCTCTCTCTCTCTCTCTCTCTCTCCTGACTTTGACTCTTTTCACGTAAAATCCCATTTTCCAAGGTTTACATATCCAAACCCCAACCCCATAACCTCTTTATGCACTGGAAAATACCAGGCAGCAGGCTAGGTCTGGGGACCTAAGTCTTCATATGAATGCTGCCCTGACAGAAAAAAAAAAGTCATGAATATTGATCAGTTTTCTAATTGTCTGAGCAGGCAGGGTGCATTTACATCCTTACTCTGTAGTAGTTGGAAGAGAAACCTGAGCCTCATTTCTAATTGTAGAGTAAACCTTAATTTTCTTTAGAAATTGAATTTCAAGTCTCCATGGAACAATGAGGAAAATAACATTTGCTTTATGGTTATTAGTCTCCCGCTGTGGGTTTTTCTAATTCCATATAAATGACAGCTGACTTTGCTTTCCCACAGGGCTCTACTTCTGCCCCTTTCCCTACAGTTACAGTAACATTGCATTAGGATCAACCATCATACTTCTGGATGGTTTCTAAAGCTCAAAAACTCAGTTTTGAATGAGACACTAAAATGCACATTGTACCTTTTTCTTGTATATTATTTGTTCATTGCAGTGCCTCAGAAGAGAAAATTAAAATCACTAGATGAATATTTGAGAAGATAGCCATACCCTCCAGACCAAGCCTTCTCTTCCAGAAGGACTGCACAAATCAAGTTTACATAACTTAAACATAAGGCACACCTGGAAATCTTCGTACTGTCCTTGGTGTCCTCTATGTGCTTAAATATTGCCATTTTTATTTCAGAAGTGTCGTTTAGTAGAATTTTCACAAAATAACTAAAAAGGTCTGATATTAGAGATGGGTGAGATGTTTTCTTTCTTTCTTTTTTTTTTTTTTTTTTTTGTTTTTTGAGACAGGGTTTCTCTGTATAGCCCCGGCTGTCCTGGAACTCACTCTGTAGACGAGGCTGGCCTCGAACTCAGAAATCCACCTGCCTCTGCCTCCCAAGTGCTGGGATTAAAGGCATGCGCCACCACTGCCTGGCGGGTGAGATGTTTTCTTGGGACACTTGAACCATGTTCTATTCACTCCAGATAGACAGCCAATGATAGACCAAAGTAAGGATTTTACCAACGAAGTCATTGAGTTACATATAGGCTCATGGAGGAAAGGTTACTCATAGGAACATGGATGACTCACATGACTCGAGTTACCAAAGAAATGACATTCTACTTCCCTAACATCATAGTTGTAAGCTGAAATGCTCATAGCAAAGTGCATGTATCCATGGCCATCACAAGAAGACATAAACATATCACAGGAGGAGGACAGCCATTGCAAAATTACCTTTGCAGTTGTTTCATCCTCAGAAAGTTCAGCTCAGTTGTATATCTCATCATATATTTTGGAGTCATGTAGCCACTTCCCTTAAATCCATGCTTGGTAAGGTGGTCCTGGTCAATCATTAGTTGCTCTGTGAGACTTTCTCTGTTAAAATATGAGGAAAAATCTACTCTTATCAGACAAGAAACAAATAACAAACCAAAGTAATGATTTCATAGAAGTCCAATTTGGCAAACCAATGATTTTATTAGATTAGCTTATAGGAGTTTAGGGGAAATGCTCTTAAAGGACCAAAAAAAGATTGTCAAATCTTCAAATCAAATATCACCAATAGCTCTTCCTACCCCATACCAGATCACTACTCTTGAAAGCAGTTTCCCTGAAGATTACTGAAGGAATTGCAAGAAGTTTGGCAGGCCATATTTTTTTTCTCTATCTGGAAATAACACTTGTTTGGTAACTCTGTGGAGTAGTCTTGTGAGTATTTTTAGTTTGAGAAACTTCTTAAGACTTGTATGAAACTTATTCCTTGAGTCATAAACCTGCCACTCCCTCCAGAAGGGAAAATTTAAATTTAGAGGAGTTTTCTGCATAGAGATTAATGGCCAAATAACTATATCATATACTGAATGCTTTTAGGGACCTTTTATATTTGAAATTTAAAATTTTTTTAATAGAAAGTCTATTGCAGTAAATTTCTAATTGACATTTTTTTATTTGAATAGTGAGAAACTCCTCTTTTCCTAAACAAATGAGATAATATATTTCATTCATGAAATTCTAGTTTGACAAAGAAATAAAAGATTTATCAACTGAAAAATCAAACAATCACAAGATTACAGATGGGTCTTTTATTTGGTGACCTCTCACCTAGGTAATTAAATGGTATAAGTTCATTCATATATTTGTTCCACAGTGGGTACTTCCCTTTCTGTTATGAGTCTAGATTTTCAAGAAGCCTAATTCTTACAGAAATCTAACAAAGAAAAAAAATCAATGATTTGGAAAAGCCAATAAAATTGACAAAAGCTATCATTTTATCAGCAAAAACAAAATCTAACAAAAGTCTTCTCAGAGTGATTAAAACTTCTCATCTTGAATGTGACTTCATCCATTTCATAGAAAAAAATGAAATTCCATAATGTCTAAGTAGAGCAAAGCTATCAGTATCCCCGTAGGTACCCATTTCAGATCTTTTACACTGCGTCTCAGGCATGTGCTTTGATTGAAAACAGGCACTGGAGTGTCAGAAGAAATGCTTTATAATTACACTTATGAGTTGATAGAAAAGGATAAAAGGAGACGTCCACTTAAGAAATTAAAGTTATATTACTTTCTGTGTGATTATATGTAGTAAGAAAAGAGAAATGTAAACAAACTCAACATAAATAGACAAAAATATTATCTGGCTCGAGAATTATCTCCTGGACTGCATTTAGATGAAGAATTATGTTGGGAAAACCAACTGGATTTACCTATTGTATTATTTCATACAACTTTACATTCATAAGGAAAATATTAGGAAATTGTGCTTTCTATTTTTGTTTTCCACCAAATAATATGTCTTCATCTCCAAGTTGAGACAGACACCAAAACTAAATACAAGAAATAAAAACATAATGAGTACAAACCTATTTACAATTAAAGAAACATCTACAGAAGTGAGTTAGCATTATCTTGGTGTTAACCACTATATTGTTCATGGGTTAATATGCTTTAAAGCTTGATGATTTACAGCAAAGTTGGATGTATTGAAGGTATCTTCCACAGTGCTGGTGGTACTCTTACTCTAATGTGTTTGTAACTCATGACCAGTGACATTGTCCATCACTTTACTACCAGTAAAGACATGGTAAGGCTAATGCTCAGCTCTAATTCTAGACTCCAGCCTCTCATTTTCTTTGATGTGCCATTGTTAGATAATGTTATCCAGCCTTCAAAAACACAATCTGGGATGGTTCACTTATATTCTTCAGGTAGACATACATGTCTTATTGAGAAAAACTCTTTTGAGTCATCCAAGCCCGACATTCAAACCTGCAAAAGGGAAAACTCCAGTCAAGTGAATATCATGCATTTTCATGTATGTATATACCAAGTGATGTTTTTCATAAACTCAAAAAATACATAAATTACCATAAATTTTCTTTGTCAAATGAAATCTTCCCCCTATCTAAGCCCACTGTAAAGGCTCAGAACTCACAATTGTAATATATTTAGTCCCTGAGCATATTTAAGAGGTTAAATATTTTATGAATTAAAAGATTTCTTATGCCTTTCTCTTACTTTATTATGGTTCAGTTCAGAAGTGTTATGGTTAACATATTTTTAGTTAGATTTTGAGTTATGCCTGTATGTTTAGAATCTGCAGAGCTGATTAATATTGTTGGTTTCTTTAAAACTCAAGAAGAGTTTTTGTAGACTGGGAAGGTGATTGGCAAGCAATGGGTTGGGACCGGGTATTACCTGGAATCCTCATGCAGCTAGCATGCAGGAAAGCAGAAAGAGTTGTGGTACTGAAAAATGGAGCCCATTGGGGATGAGGTGCAGCTTACTGTATTTAATGAAATGTTCAACATCATTAGTCATCAGGGAAATGGTAATTAACAGCTCTAAGATTCTGTCTTGCATCTATCAGAATGGATAAGATCAAAAAGTCAAGCATCAGCTCATACTGGACAGGATGTGGAGGAAAGAGATTGCTCCCTCATTGCTGGTAGGAGTGAAAGCTTGTATAACCACCTTGCAAATCAATTTGATGTTTTCTCAGAATATTGAGAATATCCTGACCTCACAACTCAGCTATACCACTCCTGGACATATACCCAAAGGACACTATATCTTACCACAAGGACACTTGCTCAACTATGTTCACAGAAGCTTTATTTATAACAGTCAGAAACTGGTAACAAATTAGATGTCTCTCAACAGAAGTATGAATAAAGAAAATGTGGTACATTTACACAGAGGAGTATTACTCAGATGTTACAAAAAATGATATCACAAATGTTGTAGGCAAAAGGATGGAGCTAGAAAAAAAAATCCTGGGAGAAGTAACTAAGACATAGAAAGACAAACATAGTATATTCTCACTTATAAGTAGACATTAGCTCTACCAAACCACAAAGACACTTGTTCACATATGTTCATAGCCACTTTATTCACAATAGCGTGAAACTGGAAACAACATAGATGTTCCTCAACTGAAGGACAGATATAAAAATTTTAGAAAAATTATACAATAGAGTGTTACCTGGCTTTTACAAGTAAGGGAATTGTGGAATTTGTAGGCAAGAGGATGGAAATAGAAAAAAAATCATCCTGAGTGAGATAACTTAGACCCAGAAAGACAAAACTGTATAAGTGCTCAGGTATAAGTAGATATTAACCATAAAGTATAGGATAACCATGATATAAACCACAGACCCAAGAAAGCTAAGTAACAAGGAAGGCCCAAGGGAGGATGCCTGAATCTCACTGAAAAAAAATCGAATAGACATAGGGGATGGATGCGTGGAGGGAACTGGGTGAGGGAAGGGGTTTGGATAGGAATGAGGGGGTTAGGAGGGGAAAGGACAGAGGGAGAGAACACTGGGGCAGATAATCAGAATGTGGGGAAAGATGTCTACTAGAAAGCTGGAAATCTAAGACAATGGAAACTCTCAGGAATCTATGAAGGTAACCTTAGCTAAGGCTCCTACCAATGGGAGATATAGAACTTGAACCAGCCATCTCCAGTAACCAGACATGGCTTGAAGGATTGGGACACCAATCCAGCAACAAAATTTTCAACCCATAATTTGTTCTGCCTACAACATGTACAGGAGTAAAAACTCTGAAGGAATTGCTAATGACTGGCTCAGTTTGAGACTCATGCCATGAGAGGGAGTCCATTCCAGACACTATGAATAATATTCTGCTATACTTGCAAACAGCAGTCTAGCATAACTCTCATCAGAGAGGCTTCACACAGCAAATGATGGAAACAGATACAGAGACCCACAACCACACTCTAGGCAGAGCTTGAGGAATTCTGTGGAAGAGGGGAGAAAGGATTGAAAGAGCCACAGCAACCAAGGACACAACAAAAAAACCTACAGAACTAACTAACCTGTGCCAGTAGGGGCTAATGAGACTGAACAGCCAAGCAAGATCATGCAGGGGATGGACCTAAGCCAGATATTTTATATATGCATATACACATATATAAGAGATGTACAACTTGGTTTTTATGTGAGACGCCTAACACTGGGAGCAGGTACTGTCTCTGGTTCCTTTGCTTGCCTTTGGGATTCTTTCCCCTAACTGGGCTGCCCTGTTGAACCTCAAAAGGAGAAAATGCACTAGTCTTACTGCAACTTGATACACCAGGGGTGGATGATACCCATTGGAAGCTTCCACTTTTCTGAGGAGAAAGTGATGGCAAAAGGATACGGCAGGGGTGGGTGGGTGTAAGGAGGGGGGACTGTGACGAGAGGAGGGAAGGACACTGCAATGAGGGTGTAAATAAATACATTAATAAAATAAAGAAAACCAAAAAAGTGTTTTTACAAACTTGTCTAAAATTCATCATTTTAAAATAATTCCTTTTCAGATTAAAAGCTTTCTGGGTCTTAAATGTTAAAAAAGTAAATAAATACAAATGGAAAGGGAAAACCATACCTGTTCATATGTTAGCATTTGAAATTTAAGAAAGCAAAGTTAAAGAAACATAATCGTTAATCCAACTAAGTTCTGACCCAGAGAAACCAAAGTATTGATGGAAAGAAACTTAATCCTCCATTATATGAATGGGATGTCCAGAGATATGAAAAGCTAGGTTGGAAGGCTTTAAAGTATTGAGAAAGGATAGAAACTCTATGTGATGCACACATTAAAAAAAATGTATTAGGGATTTTTCAGCTTTTATTTTTGTCCTTACTGGTACAACATCACTGAAGTGGCTCTTTCACCCTTCTCCCTCCTACTTCTCAAGATACATCTACAATTTCATCTGCAGAGCAGGATAACCTATCATCAAGTTTGGGTATTCCAGCAGACATTGCATTTTATAATAGTCACAGGAGCAGATTTTTTTTCTGTGTATAGCTAAATGGGATCAAATGACCTAAGATATCAAAAATATGATGAGAATTCTAGAAAAAATGTATATTTGAAATACGAGGATTACCAAAAAAAAAAAAAAATCAAAAAGTCGGGCATTGGTGGCGCACGCCTTAAATCCCAGCACTTGGGAGGCAGAGGCAGGCAGATTTCTGAGTTCAAGATCTCGAGGCTAGCCTGGTCTACAGAGTGAGTCCCAGGACAGCCAAGGCTACACAGGAAAACCCTGTCTCAAAAAAGAAGAAAAAAGAAAGAAAGAAAGAAAGAAAGAAAGAAAGAAAGAAAGAAAGAAAGAAAGAAACAAACAAACAAACAAACAAACAAACATGGGGGTGGATAAGAAAGAGACATAAAAGAACACAATAAAAACACATCTATGACCTTGTGCAACATGTAAATTGTAGAAACGTTCACACCACCAGGAAGTCCTACAATACTGAAGCCCATGGATCCTAGCCATAGGTGGCACCCTGAGTTATGCACTGGTTGGCAACTGGTGCTAACCAGAGACAGACTGTGAAGTATGCAGCACAAATGTTATAGTTACTGCTCTCAAAACTTTGCATGCTTCTGTGGTTTTGTGGGTTGGTAAATCTTCCTGAAGAGCTTTTCTATATTTTATTACCTACACACAGTCCAGTTTTCACTGTCCATACACTCATGGGTATGGTGCCATCCACTGGAGAGGAGTCCTCCTACTAAGGTCCACACCATTAAAAGAAAATGAATTCTCTTTCCAGTAGCCATTAGCAGTCATGAACCCCCCATCTAGGTGCCCTGAAAATTTCATTTCCACTCTGTGATGAACTGCTGACTGGAGAGCTGTTGAGCAGAAATCAAAGCCACAATTTGGGATGAGTCAGGTTATGTATCTAGGAGGAATTAGGAATTAGTATGGGATCTGAGTATGATCAAAATGTATAGTAAGCATGGGTATGGTTATATAATAAAATATTATATTGTAAACGTTATTATATTTACCAAAATTCAGTTTAAAAGACAAAAATGGCAGCAATATATGAAGTTACCTATAAATAAGCATATAAACAGATGCCTTCATATAGCAGAGAAAGACTTTTCATGGACTATTTTGACACACTCCTCTTCGGGACTTGTGAGACACAGCACTTTGATGAGCACCAAATGGCTCCCAAATACACACCATGAATCTCATCCCTTGAAGCCCTTACCATAGTAAGTAGTTATATTCCTGTTAGAGCTCCAGTTCACAATCGACATTATAGATATTTAACACATAGTAATTTGTTTAGTCTTGTAACAAACTAAAAATTATTTATTGTCCCCACTTAGAGAAAATGGATGTTCACTGACATAAAGAAATATCCTGTATACCCTCTGTTTCAATGCAGGAGAGAACGTAAGGAAATTCAGTCTCATTTTCTGAATTCTATTATCTTTTCACACTTGTCATGTACTCACCTCTAGCAGTCTACTTTCTAAAACTCTTTCTATCTTTTTGGAGAGTTGAGAGAGATGGTAGAGTAATTAAGAGCATTGGTTGCTCATTCAGGAAACCGAAGTTCAAGTCCTAGCGCACACATAGAGATCCACAACCATCTGTAACTCCAGTTCCAGAGGAATCAATACAACCTTATGCCTGCACAGGCACTAGGGATGCATTTGGTACATACACATGAAAGAAAATGCCAATATTTATAAAAGAAATAAAAACATAATAATAAACTTTAAAAAATCTATTTGGGGAGAAGGAAATGAATTTTTACCTTATGCCAAAGTCTCTAGGAGTTAGAACTAGAAATAATTAGCTAGTTAGTCACAGGTTTAGGGTTAATGAATATTGGAACTCCATAACACTTAGCACTGCCTGATCATGTTGTATAACTACAATTGAATATGTTTGGGCATAGAAAAGAGATAGATCAATATGATGCACAAGAAAGTGTCGCAGGTGTGGTGGGTAGCTCATCGTTTAATTTGGCTTTAAACCTTAGGGAAATGGAAAAAAAAGCTAAAGCAAACTCTAGTTACTATGGTCATATTTTCTATTATTTCTGAATATTCAGCCATGGATAGTGAAGAATGTCCATTATCTGTAATCTGCAAAGATGCCTGAAGGTAAATGAAGTTAGAAGGGCCTTGTAGATACCCAAAAGTATCCGTAACAGGAGCTTGAAAGTTTACAGCGACCTAGACACACTCACTCAAGATTCGTGGTCATTTCTGCATGCTTAGCCACTGAATTGGGGAAATGATCAAGTTTCCTGACACAGTGATCCTGTTTTGTTTTGTTTCTCCTGGTGGGCAGACACACTAAATGTGTTATAGAATACACAAAATAAGTGTCAAAGTCCCAGTGCAAGAAAAGGGCATAATGTAAATAATTTGATTTGTACAGTTAAATTACACATAGCTACTTGCCTTATGTCAAAAAGGACAATACTTGTCTTATTCTAAACTGGACAATATCATTCATCCCAAGTGGTTTGTGTTCAGGGATTCTCAGTCTACAAAGAGATCAGATATATTCTGTGGCTGGAAAACAAGGTAGGTTGGTTTGGGTAAGCTAAAGTTTTATTTTAGTTATATAGTGCACTGAATTCATAACACTATATTTCTTTCTTCCTTCATGAAAGAATTATATACAATTTATACAGTAGTGTTTTTTATTCTTTTTATTTTTGAGGCTTATGTAATTAAACATTTTTCCCTTTCCTTCCCTCTCTCTAACTCTAAACATCCCCTACATTCCTATACACTCATGGTCTCTTTTTATTACTTGTTTTATACTTACACACACACACATATCTGTATGTATGTATACATATATGCCATTCATGTATATTCCTAAATATAGACTAGTAATTCCATTTAATGTTATATGTGTGTATGTATTCAAGACTAGTCCTTTGGCACAGGACAACCAATTGATGTGCTCTTTCTAAGAGAAAACCACCTGTCTTGCTCCAGGGTTTTCAATTTGCTTATAGGATGCTATGTATTGTTCAGACTTCATGGGCTTTTCCTCATATAATTTTACATCATGTCTATTGGTCTGCCTTTGCTTAGCTCACATTTCAGTAGTTAACGTGGCAAGACATTATGGATGTAACTTCTGATATTTAAAGAGACAGGATATCACACCAAATTGCTGGATCATCTGACTCTTATAAACTATGTCTATACCTGCACAGATTATATTTTAATAAATCTATGTATGAAGGTTTGTAATATAGCACAGCAGGTAAAGGCACTTGACACCAAGCCTGATAACTTGGTGGAAGAAAATAATGGGCTCCCACCAGTTGTCCTCTGACTCCATGTATGCATTGTGGCATGCATACACACACACACACACACACACACACACATACACACACAACACATGATACATGCACACAAATACATGTAAATTAAGACATTTTTAAATGTCTCCATAATGTAGACTTAAAGAGAACAAACTGATTATAGAACACAAGAATGTGCCTTTTTGAGAAACAGACTATACTTGCTGCTTCTTATAAAGCATAGAAAATATATTGGAAAAGCAAATACAAGGATTCAGTGGTGGATAGACTTGTGACCTGCAGAAGAACGTAAACGTGTTTCCTACAAAAGCTTTCTTATTCTTTTCTAATGAGAAGTATTGTCTGGTAGATGATCAGTGTCAAAAATATTTAGAGGACACTTACAACGAAGAAATTCCCAACCAACACTATTTAATGTCCATCTGAAGAATTGTCTCTCAAGAGTGGAAAAGAGGATGATTGAAGGCAATCTGTGAGAGGACATGCTCAGACTTGTTATTGGGTCATCTTGCCTTTAGGCAGAAGGGCTTGAAAATGATGACACACTCAGTTCATTTCTCTGTATCAGTGTAGTGGAGAAAACCCTTGTAATGGCAGAGTATGGCTCTATGTTGGGAAAGTGTAGATAAGTGTGTCTTTATTGGGATGCATTATAGGGCAGTAAGGGGGGCCTGTGAATACTAGAATGCACATGATACTATGATGTGATAAATACAGCCCTTATTTCCTACTTCCTGATCAAACTTTTAAAAGCATTATACTTTTAAAAGGGAAGTGATAAAAGGGAAACAACATGTTTTCTTTAAGCATGTTTTCTAATAAGGTCCTGCAGGTCCTAGTTGAGTTTGTATTAAGAATGTGACATTTGTGAAGCCACAGAAGATGGAGGGTTGGCTGCCAATGAAACCAACCAGATTGTTATTATAGAGTGAAGAATTTTTGCTTCATCCTCCAAACTCTGGGGTATAGGAGAGACTTGAGACAGAGTTAATCACTTAAACCAGTATTCTAATCAATAATACTAGTGTACTGAATGCCTCATCAAAATACCTCAGTATAGGACCTTCAGAGATTCTGAGCTACCAAATACATGTATGTATTATACCATGACCTGGGCCTCTCTTCTATCTTCCTGACATTTTGTAATAAGTTAATGAATGTCAATAAATTATCAATGAGTACTTTAGAAGATTCATGGAAGAGAAAAGTGTAGAAGCATCCAATGTGGTCAGTCAGAGTATAACTGACAACCAAAAACTGTGAGTGTCCTAGAAGCTGATTGTGAGGCAGTGTTGTGATACACAGTGTGTGTGACACATGGTGTATGTGTGACACACAGCAGCTGTGACCCACAAAAGGGAATCTAACTATTTCATCTTCCCTTACACTGTAGGTAGTATCAGAATTGAGTCCAACTGTGGAGCACTGAACTGTTATTTGAATACTGGGCATTCTCTGGGTCACAACACACAATCTCTGTCTGGTGTAAGAAGATGTACTCCTGCAAGTGGATAGAAAAAAAATAATTCAAGTTATTCAGAAATAATAAAACTGCAAGTATTCATGATACCCAATACATACACACAAATGAACACACATATACCACAGAGAGAGAGAGAGAGAGAGAGAGAGAGAGAGAGAGAGAGAAGAAAGACTTACATATGATGAAGTAGCAAACCTTAAGAAAAAATGAGAACTATTTATTGAAACAAATATACTCTCTTTCTCTTTCTCTTCCTCTGTTTTGCCCTCT
Source organism: Grammomys surdaster (assembly GCF_004785775.1). Lineage (NCBI taxonomy): Eukaryota > Metazoa > Chordata > Mammalia > Rodentia > Muridae > Grammomys > Grammomys surdaster. The sequence continues at coordinate 8,133,567 of NW_021604658.1, read as the reverse complement.
TCCTCCCCCCTCTGTATCTATGGTTCAATATTATGTACTTGCAAAATTCACCACCATGGTCAACAAGGATTGAAGGAATGAACAAATAGATAACACCCATGACATTTTAGTTTATTTTTAAATTATAGATCTTCAGTTTTGTATCTCCCTATAGAAATTAAGAAATGAATGAAGATTCTGAGACACATTCTGTCTCTGAAAAATACTTTGTTTTATTTCTTTAAAATTAATCTGTCTTAAACTATCATATTTTTGTGTCTTAATTTGCTCCTATGCACAGAATAATAGTCAGTTGAATTTAATTTATGTTAAATATTGAGGTCTATTCATTATGAGATGGGGTAAATGAGTGACTATATTCTATGTTATGGGTGGAACTTAAAATACTCCCCATATTCATATTTTTTACTAATTAGGACCAAGCCTCTGATTCTGGTTTTAGAAACTCTGTATTTCTAAGCTCAGAAGACTTCACTTAGTGGACATAGGTCACTAGGGTCAGTATCATCAAGGTCACAGCCTGGCTCTGCTTCCTCTCTAACTTTCTATTGTTAATTCATCAAGATGTAAGCAGGCTGTACCATATGCTCCTCCTGTTACCATGAACAAAAATGCCATGGTTGCCATGTGCTTCCTATCATGATGGACTTCATGCCTGTCACTGTGAGACAAAAAGCATCTCTCTTTTCTTGAGTTGTTTCTGCCACATGTTTTGTGGTATGAATAAAGCAAAACTGAGGTAGGCTTTCAGGAAAACACACAGAGTATTGTTTGTTTTTAGTTTTAAGTTCACCTACTCAAATAGAGACGCTATTCTGGTGATAACTCTTAACAACTGACTGTGATGTAGGCTATTCAAATCCTAAAGATGCCCCAGACACTGTATTCCACTACTATGCAGAGTGTGTTGCCAAGAGCATCTGTTTAGGCTCTGTGTAGTAAGAAGGATAGAGCACTGTTACATGTGCTCTCCTGACATGCTTGGGTTTCCAGAGCACAATTTCAGTTTGGTTGCTAGGGAAAGCACATGGCCATAAGAGGAGCAAACCCTGATGCTGCATGTTATACAAGAGATGGCAGAAAAGTCCACATTCTAATGATGACTCATGCTATGTTCAGTCTTCTATTAATGTACCAGCCATGTGTGAACCACCTTGAGTTTTTCAAGCAAATTGAGCCCCCAGCTAACTGTTCCACTGATTAACATAGAGTGAAATTTAATATTTATACTTCAGAGCCTGATAAATCATGGAATGAGAATAATACGGCTGCTGTATTGAGTTATCAAGGTTTGAAGGACTTTGTAGTTTAGCAACAATGCGTTAAATTTACCCAAACTAGAACTACTTCATATTCTCCACTGCAGAGACAGAAACAGAAGTATACAAGCCATCTTTAGGGGCATGTAGTCCCCTCTGTCCTCCTCTGTCTCTGTTACTCCTCACATCTTAGCATATTAGCAGTAGAGCTAGCTAGAGTTAATTAGTATGTTAATTAATTAATTAGTTAATTAGTACTATATCAACAATAGTTCTTCCCAAGTCATTGATAGTCACCAGAATAAGCATTACTTAATGATGTGACAATATTATCCATAAATATGAAAGCATATATGATATATATGCATATGTATATGTACATGTTATACATGTATATATCATGTATATGTACATATATATCATATAAATTATATATATAACATACATATGAATCATAAATTTTCTAACATCTTCAAATAGCACAAAAACATCCTCAAACCCTTAGATAACTTCCCTCTACATCTTTTTAGGTCAGACAAATGTCATTCCAAAGCTTTTCCAGACAGATAGTTGTTCTGACATATAAAACAAATCTACATTTATACACATTGATATTAATCTAATATTTAACTTATTATAACCAAAGATACATTAAGCTACTTTATCAATACAGACAGAATGCAACTTAAGTACTTTAAAATAAACATTTGTTTGGATAGTTTAGTGAAAGAGCATAAATATTTCACTATAGGAATCTTTCCTCAGGAGAATTCCTAAGCCAGTATCATCAAAGTTAAGCCTAAGTAAGCAAGAGAGGGGGTGTCTTGTAATTTGATCCTTACTTATTTTCTCACATTTTTATTCACCTTCTTTTATTCTGTTTCTACTCTGTAGTCTAAATGGCTCTTCTAGTCCATTTTGTTTTAAAGAAAATAAATGTACCAATCTCATCTGCTCACACTCAGACCCAAATGCACAAAGTCTTTTACAAAAAGATGTGTTAAATAATTAAATGAACAGATTATTATTGCAGTGAATTAAATAAATGGGTGCAGTATATCTCTAATACCCTTGTGTAAAGGCTGTTTAACTTTATAATTCCATTGGATGCAATGTTCTTAAATGAGTACTCTTAACTTGTGGGGTTTTTTTCTCTTTTCTGTTTAGAAACATAATAACAATTGAGAAACATTTGTTTAGAAAACATTCCCTCTATTTGTAGATTCTTAAAGTGAATATTAGAAACACAGAGTTTGAATTCTCATGTATGTAATTTGTTAATATAATTAGAATGGAATAGTGTTAGGTACTCTAAGATCTTTCCATGTTAATTAAAAAGCTAATAACTTGATGGTTCTTAATACTTAATTAGTGGGGCTAATGCTCCTGTAGTTGACTCTTGTCATTTACTGATCACCTAATTGGGTTACTGTCTTTATGCTAGGGAACCCTTTGTCATCAACATTTCAGGAGTTGTGAGACTTCCTAAGCTTTAGATGGTATGTTTTTCCATTGTTGGCCCTTGCATTGCATTCTTATCTGGGAATTCCAGGCAGTAAGTACCACTGCCTTTGACTGCATCCCCTAGGGAATTTTAACAGTCAGCAATTTTCCTGCCACCTTAAATCAAAAGCATGATTTCTAAGTTTCCAAGAAAACTACATACCCAAAGAAAACTAAAAGTGAGTGCCTCAAGCTGTTTAAAAGAATTAAATTGTTTTAATTAAGTTTAACCCTGAGTAACATTATAAAAGTGAACTGTAAGCATCAAAAAGGTTGATGTCATGTATGGGTAGGGTGGCACCAAACAATGGTTGGTATATGTCATGATAGGAATCTGTGGACACAGTACTGTGGAACGGCACTAGGATGTCAGCACTTTATTCTTTGAACTAGTAAATAAAGGGAACGGATCAAAAAGGTTCTTCCTTCTCATGGAGCATAATTCAGGCTTGCTCCTGTGTACTTCTCTTGGAACAATATAAGATTGAGGAATACTAGCATGTCATCATACTTTAGCACATAAAAGTGACATATTGAAGAAGTAGTCACCACTTGTAAAAGATCAGTCATAAAATATTAAGTCAAGAGAAGACAAAACAATGTGATTCAAGCCTCAATCAAGGAATCAATATTCCCATTTATGACATTAAAGCTTTGATGTAGTAGAGTTGTTCAACAGGTAATCATCCAACTCAGTAATTTACAGCCATGTCCATTTATCCAGGAATTATGAAAAAAATATGGGTCTGAGAGAAATACATAAATTCTATTGCATAGGCAGAAATTCAAAAGGCCTTGAGGAATGCCAACACATCCAAAACCGTAGTAAGCTATGTTATACTATGTCCCATTGTCATGCCCCATTCTACTCTGCAGGCTTTGGCAATGCTCTGGCTAAGTTCAATAATGGTATTGTAGAAGCCCATACGTCTCTTATGAAGGCTAGAGGAAAGGCAGAATAAGAAGGGATTATTCTCTGAACAGTTGTAAAACTGACAACATCACATATACATAAAAGGAAACAAATATGCATTATGCATTACTCCAGTGTGTTCAGCTGAGAAGCAGAGAATACAATCCACAGAACATTCTAAACAAGTACATCAGTTTTCTGGAAATAAAAGAAGTGAGGAATGATACTGGTAAACATTACAAGAAAGTAGTTAGCAAACTCTGGGAAGTGACAGACAATACACAGCAATGGCTTGTTTTTATTTTATGTACAAATTGTAAAACAACAATAAAAGTGGAAGAATAAAAGATACAAACCAGAAGCTCCGATATAATCAGACATATTAAATAAATACAGTGTGTGGGCTGCTGGCCATTAGTCGAACACATCAAATAAAAATGTTTATGAAACTGTCGGGACTATTTTAATAATGACTACATATCCAAAGATATTGAGAGGCAGTAATTTGTTCAATTTAGTAATTCAGTAGTCACTGTAGTTTTCAAAATAGCATGGTGATGTGGTATAAATAGAACATGGACTATTAAGGAATAGACTGATAAACATTTCTAATCCTTCTGAGGATAGTTAAGAATAAAGAGGTGTACATGTTTTATAGGTGATAGATATTTTAGTGTACTATTCTCTTCCTCTTCCATGAGGAGTTTGAAATTTTATGTAATAGTAAGGCAAAGGGAGAGAAGGAAGAGGAGAACAGGAGGAGAAGCTGAAAGGGGAAAGAGGGAGGGAGAAAGTAAAAGTTAACTGGAGAAGGGAGGTGAGAGAGGAGAAAAGAGGAAATGGAGAGGAAAGGAGAGGAGGGGAGAGGAGGGGGAAAAAGAAAAGAGAGGGGAAGGAAGGGGAGGGGAGAGGAGAGGGGAGGGGAGAGGGGAGGGGAGAGGAGAGGAGAGGGGAGG
>NW_021604658.1:8091366-8128536 GCF_004785775.1 Grammomys surdaster | reverse complement strand
AGGGGAGGGGAGGAGAGAGGAGGGAAGGGGAGGGGGAAGGGGAGGGGAGGAGAGGGGGGAGGGGAAGGGAGGGGAGGGGAGAGGGGAGGGGAAAGGGGAGGGGAGAGGAGAGGACAGGAGAGAGGGATGAGACATTTCTTCATACCAGACACATACAAATGCAACCAAGAAGAGGTGCATTGGAGTGGATCGGTTACAGTGGTACTTTGACTGAATTCTAAGCATATGCCCTGTGTTAAGATCAATAACAATTCATATCAGTATGAGGTATAGTAGCCAAATCTTGTGACAACAAAACAGTGTACATTTGAAAGAGGAAGTATTACAAATTTCGCAGCATTTTTTTTTTAAGAAATAACTTACCTCAGATGAGATGTGCTCAGATGCTTCCAACAAATAGCTCTTTTAATGACCTCACGTTCAGTCTACATAACCAGAGGACTCATCTAAGTAGGAACAATGTTCCCTGGTAAAAAGCTTCTTTGGTAAATATACAACTACAATTTTATTTCCTCTCCAGAAAGAAACAGTGTGACTCACGAATGTAATTGTATTTTCTTAAGTGAACAGCAAGTGTATGCTCAAAATACCAGTGCCATTTGAGATTCTTATTAATAGACAACCTATTTTAGAAGTTATGAAGAAAATGAAATTGCAAGAGAACTACTTCACCTCCCTCCTACCTATCTACCTCCTATGACTATTTGTTTTTACGCTTCTGAGTGAGATTCATGCATGCTCTGTTGGGCCCTCTGTGTTACTTAGTTTCTTTGAGTCTGGACTGTAGTACGTTTATCCTGTACTTTATGGCTAATGTCCACTTATAAGTGAATACATATCATATGTTTCTTTTTGAGTCTGGCTACCTCACTTAGAGTGATCTTTTCTAGTCCCATGCAATTGCCTAAAAATGTCCTTGTCTTTGGTTTTAATTGCTGAGTAGTATCTCATTTTGTAGGTGAATTACATTTTCTTTATGCACTTTTCAGTTGTTGAGGGACATCTAGGTTGTTTCCAGTTTCTAGCTATTATAAATAAAGCTGCTATGAACATAGTTCTCATTTCATTGTGATATATTGGGCCATTTTTGGACATGCCCATGAGTTTTAGCTGAATCATGGGGTAAAACTATTCCCATCTTTCTGATATATTGTAAAATTGATTTCCAAAGTGGTTGCACAAGTTTGCACTCCAACCAGAAGTGGAGGGTTGTTTCTCTTGCTCCATATTCTCACCAACATGTGCTATCACTTTGATCTTAGCCATTCTGATGGTTGTAAGATGGAATCTCAGAGTTGTTTTCATTTGCATTTCCCTGATGACTAAGGATGCTGAACCTTTCTTTAAGTGCTTCTTGCCCATTACTTTTCTCTGTTGAGAATTCTCTGTTTAACTCTTTACTCCTCTGTTATGTTTTTACTTTGTTGGTTTCTGATTTCTTGAATTTTTTATATATCTTGGATATTAGTCATCTGTCAGATCTAGTGTTCATACAGATCTTTTGCATTTTGCAGGCTGCTGTTTGGTCCTATTAAAGGTGTCCCTAGCTTTGCAGAAGATTTTCAGATACATAATGTACCATTCATTAATTGTTGATCTTAGTGCCTAAGCTATTGGTGTTCTGATGAGCAATTTGTGTCCCATGCCAATGAGTCCAAGACTATTCCTGACTTTCTGTTCTGTTAGATTTAGTGTATCTGATTTTACATCAAGGTCTTTGATCCACTTGGACTTTAGTTTTGTGCAAGGTGATAAATATGGGTCTATTTGCATTCTCCTACATGCAGACACATAGTTAGATCAGCATCATTTCTTGAAGAAGCTTTCTTTTCTCCATAGTATATTTTTGTCAATTTTGTCAAAAATCAAGCATCCAGAGGTGGATGGGTTTATTTATCGGCCTTTGAATTTATTCCATTGATCAACCTGTCTGTTTTTTCGGCCAGTACCATTCTTTTTTTCATTGCTATTTCTCTGTAGTGCAGCTTGAAATCAGCGATGGTGATACCTCTAGAAGTTCTTTTATTGTTTAGGGTTGTTTTTAGCTATCCTGAGTTTTGTTTTTCCATATAAAGTTGAGAATTGTTTATCTGTAAAGAATTGTGTTGGAATTTTGATGGGAATTGCCTTGAATTATAGATTGCTTTGGTAGGGGACAATTTTTACAATGTTAATCTTTCCTAGCCATGAGCATGAGAGATCTTTCCATCTTCTGATTCTTTCTCGAATTTTTTCCTCAGCAATTTGAAATTCTTTTCATACATGTCTTTCACTTGCTTGATTAGAGTTACACAAAGATATTTTATATTATTTGTGGCTATAGTGAATTGTTTTGTTTCCCTAATGTTTTCTCAGCCCATTTATCATTCGTATAAAGGAAGACTACTGAATGTTTTTCTGAGTTGATTTTGCATACATTCATTTTGCCGAAGATGTTTATAAGCTGTAGGTATTTTTTGGTAGAATGTTGGGGGTTACTTATGTATATTATCACATCATTTGCAAGTAACAAAATGTTTATTTTTTCTTTTCTAATTTATGTCTCTGTAATCTCTTTTAGATATTTTATTGCTCTAGCTAGAACTGCAAGTACTAGGTTTAATAGACAGGGAAAGAGTGAACAATCTTGACTTGCCCTGATTTTAGTGGAATTACTTTTTCTTTTTGGTTTGTTTTTTTGTTTTTGTTTTTGTTTTTGTTTTGTTTGTTTGTTTTTCATTTCATTTGATGCTGCTATTGACTTGCTCCACATTGCCTTTATTGTGTTTAGGTATGTACATTGTATTCCTGACCTCTCCAAGACTTTAAAGGGTGTTAGATTTTGTCACAGACTTTTTCAGATCTAATGTGATGATCATTTGATGTTTTACTTTCAATTTGTTCATGTGGTGGATTAGTTTGAGCTATCCGTGTATGCTTAGGATGAAACCCACTTGATTGTGGTGAATGATGTTCATTTCTGATATTCTAATGTTGATAGTGGTTATGTGCGTGTGTGCGTGTGTGCGTGTGTGTGTGTGTGTGTGTGTGTGTGTGTGTGTGTGTATGTGTGTGTGTGCTTTCCAACCTTTGGTTTCCTGGTGTGTGGTTATTTATTTCCTGTGTCTCTTTTATTGGGTATAGTTAGCCTCCTTGGGTTGGAATTTGACTTCTAGTATCTTGTAATGCTGGATTTATAGACAGATATTATTTTTTCATGGAATTTATTGTTTTCTCCATATATAATGAATGACAGTTTTGCTGAGTGTAGTTGTCTTGGCTGACATCTGTGGTCTCTTAGAGACTACAAGATACCTTCTAGGCCTTTCTGGCCTTTAGAGTCTCTGCTGAGAATTCCTGTGTAACTCTGATAGGTCTGCCTTTATATACTACTTTTCCTTTTTCCCTTGCAGCTTTTAATATTATTTCTTTCTTCTGTACATTTAGTGTTTAGATTGTTACATGGCAGGAGGACTGACTTTTTCAGTACACTCTGTTTGGTGTTCTGTAACCTTCTTGTACGTATATAGGCATATATTTCTTCAGGTTGAGAAGATTTTCTTCTATAATTTTGTTGAAAATATTTTCTATGCCTTGTAGCTGGGAATCTTCTCCTTCCTCTATTCCTAATATTCTCAGGTTTAGTCCTTTAATAGTGTCCCATATTTCTGAGATGTTTTGTGTCCTGAACTTTTTAGATTAGGCATTTTCTTTGACTGAATTTTCAATTTCTTCAATTGTATCTTTTAAGATTCTCTCTTCCATCTCTTATAGTCTGTTGATAAATCTTGCATCTGCCATTCACAGTTCTCATCTTCCCTAGGTTTCCCATCTCTAGGATTCTGTGAGTTTGTGTTTTCTTTATAGCTTCTATTTTCATTTTCAGTTCTTGGACAGTTTTACAATTTCCTTCACCGGTTTGATTGTATTTTCTTATACTTCTTAAAGGATTTTCATTTGCTTTTTAAAATGTCTCTATCATCTTTGTAAGATTGAATTTAAGGTCATCTCCTTGTTCTTCCCCTGTGTTAGGATATCCGAAGCTTGCTATAGCAGGAGAGCTGGGCTCTAATGGTTTCATATTGCCCTGACTCTTCTTGATTGTATCCTTATGATGTTCTTTAGCCATCTTGTTGTTACTGCTGTTAGCAGGATGTTCCTGATGCCAGCAGTGCTCCTTAGAGAGTCAGACAAGGCCTAACAATGGCTCTCAGGAACAGGAAGCTGCTGACCTCAGCTGTATGTGCCCCACGTGGACCTGACTGGCATTAGCAAGGGACTGCTGCAAAAGGGGTCTAAGCTGTATGTTCCTGGGTTCCTTCAAGGCCTCCTCAAAGAAGCAGTATGCTGGGCCAGAGGACAGAGGTCAGGTAAAGAGGTGTAACTCACCTCTGCTGGTTGTGTCCCAGGTGGACCTGACTAGCACTATGCAGTTTAATTTCTTCTACATCATTTTCCTCTTCTCAGAGCATGAAATAGTTTACCCGACTTCAGATGACTGCAATTCGATACTCTCTGGTCAACAGATACAATCAAAGCAGATGCTCAAATATTTTGGCTCAATTCAAATTATTAAACAGTCACTAACAAATGTAAACAGCATGGCCAATTGTGAATTGGCATTTTTTAATTTGTATTTATATTTTAATTTTTCTAAAATAAATTGTTCTCAGATGTTTCCATAGTTTCCCAAGGAACACTATTATGATCAGTGAAAACATTTTTGTAGGTTTAAAATAATACTAAATCTAAAATAATAAACCAAAATCTAACTGAATATGAGAAACTATTGTGAGACACAGACAGGAGTCTATGATACAAAGTGGTTTCAACATGATATTTTTTGGAAGTACAAAGGTCATAAGCTACTATTATATGAGAAAAGATATTCTGGGAATAAAACCTTAGGCACCACAAAGTGAGCAACTAGTCTCTCACTTCAAATGCCACAGAAGCTGTGCCACTTTTTCTGCACAGCTTTGATTCCCAGCCATACAATCCATATTTTATGCACAAATGAGTGTAATCAGAGGGAATGTGTATGTTCTTTGTGTTTCTGGCACCTAGATGCCACTTTCAGTCCAAAACATTCTTGAATCTGGCCAACTTTACTCAGCACTTTGGAAGAATCAGTCTCTCTTGGCGAGATGCACAGTGAGTATTTTCAGGCACAGACAGAAAGGTTTTGTTTACAAATTCAGATGGGAGAAAGATCAGAATCCAAGTGAAAACAGCCCCGAACTCTGCTGCACATGGAGTCACACCTCCAGCTCCAGAATGAGAGCTGGTTGAACTCAATGAGAAGGGTAATTTTCTTTTTCAAATGGAGTAGTTTTCCAGTTAGAGAATATACTTGCAGTACACTTGCATATGTTGGGTTTTCCCCAGTTTTACTCAGAATCCTGTAGTCTGCTGAACATTCATATAAAAATATGCCTGCTGCAAGCCAGCAGAGGTTAAAACCACAAGACTCACAAAGGTTAGATGAGGATGATCAAGCCAAGGGTGTTGCCAGGTCAGATCCCATCTCAGAGCCTTCTATCCTAATACAAATGGCCCAAGACTGATTATAGATCAAATTTAATTTCTACTAATTCAAATGGCAGTTGTTGTCAGTTCTGAACAGATATGAGATCCCAGTAAAATATTATATTATGATGATAGTTCATCTTCCAGGGTATACTATTCTATTTTTATGCATTTTTTTCATGGAAAATCTTTTTTCATAACAACATTTTAGAGTGTAAGCTTTGAGTAGTATACTAGCAAAAATAAGGACAGACTTTCAAGTAAGCTTAAATCCCAGCCACTACTTTTTCTAGGGATAAGGAAGAAAAACAGAACAAACAAACAAAAAAACCGAAACCTCAGTGAATCCAAAATCGGCCTCCAAATTTGCCTTCCAAATCTATCACCATTGAACTTCAGCCTTTTATCAGTTATATGAGCATAATGAATTACAGTGTGTTAAAAAACTAAATGAATTAAACTAATTAATATACACACATAAAAGCATATAAACATAAAATTTTAAATTTGTACATCTATATCTGCTTATGTATGTGCACACATAATGATTTACCAGAAGAAATCATTAATTACCCATGGCATTTTAGAATACTAATGTGATAATTAGACACCTGAAAAGTCTGTCCTATCATTAAGAGAGGCACAAGTGGGAGTCAAAGGCAGAGGGAGCCAGGCAGACATATAAATTACAGGGACAAGCAGTAAGAATGGCATGGGCAGATGATGGAGGCTCGTCAAACTGCTTATTACCAGTTTCAGTGTGCATTTATTTATTTGTCACTCACAAATATTTTTGATGTGCCCATATGTGACAAGAGACAAAGAAGTAAACAGGTCACCCATTTCATTGCATGACTTTTTATATAATGTAGAAAGCATGCAACATAAATATTTTCATCAGCCAACAATATTCTTAATCAGTAGAGAAGATGCTCTCAAGCCCAAGAACTATGTTTGACGCCTGAATCCCACAAGGAGGTAGAAAAGATTCAACTCCTCCACAAATTTTAATGTACACACACACTTGCACAAAAACATGCACATCACTAAATCAACATATTTTAAATAATTTGCTACATATTTCAAGTGTACAATAAATAAAGACATGAAAAGTCCAGAGTTCTATGTCAAAAATTTGTCAAATCAAAGAACATAAATGATCCGAAATTTTAGCAAGCGTTTTGTTGAAAGCATAGTAGACTAACTTACAGATCAGAGGTGATAATCGAGATCAACAACTTGTCATCATATTATTGAGGTGTGGTCTACTCTAATGCCTGAGCTGTTTGTCATGGTGCTGGCAAACTTGGAACCAGGGAAGCCTGGTTTAAGAATTAGAACACAAAGTCAGTCAAGTGCAAGAAGCAGAAGCTAGAAAGAAAATGAGGAAGGTATTTATGACTTAAGGGTCATTGCCAATAGGACCCTATACTACAGGAAACATGCCTCAGATATGTGGTTTAGAAAAGACAACTAATGGTTCAGTGGGTGCAATTGGTTGAATTATAGAAAGACCTGAAGAGAGCAGCCCCAGTTAAATATGTGATAGCTATGTGATAAGTAATGGTGACTGATAATACAGAGTCACAGAAACAGGAGTGACATTCCTTGGGGAAAGCTGATTCCATTTTTCCCAGCAGTATCAATTAAAAATATCTTTTGGTTAAGGCTGGGACTTCATGTCCACTTCTCTCTCTCAGTGCTGATTTTTTTTCTCATTTAAACTTCTTTGGGTTTTGCATATGACTAGTAATCACAACGTAAGGCAGGCTTCAAGTACAAGAGTAACTGGCTAAAATAAAGCAGATTCTCCGTGTTTGTGGGGGTCTTTATTAAAAATCTATTAGATTTTTTTGTCAATATATTTTGACCTTTATTTGTTTGCTTGTTTGTGGTTTTGTTTTCTATTTTCTGTTTGTTTGTTGTTTTGGACGGAGGGATGGAGAGAGAAGAGAGAGAGAAAAGAGGGGAGAGAATAAACAAAGTTGGGTGGGGAGAAAGTTGGGGAGGAACTGGGAGAGGAAGTAGAAAAGAAAACATGATGAAATATATTGCATGAAAATAATTTTTTCATTTAAAAAATGAAATGTGGACACACAGAAGAGGTTTTTGTTTTTTGTTTGTTTGTTTTGTTTTGTTTTGTTTTGTTTTAGTATGGTTGAAAGAACCCAAAGAAGAGCCAAATGGCAAATGAAAGGCCAGTGGAAAACCTAGGTGTGAGTGAGAAGATGGATGTACAGAAGGAAAAGCAGAAGTGCTTCAAAGATAAAACCATGTATGATACAAAATACACATTAGAGTAATTGTGTTCTCTCTCTCTCTCTCTCTCTCTCTCTCTCTCTCTCTTTCTCTCTCCTGCTATTCTGATGCTATGATAATGTACCTCCTGCTTCTAGTTTCCTCACTCAACATTTCATCCAATAGAGATGTGCATTTAAATTGTCATCTCCCAGACCAAAGAAGGACCTTATGATCGACCTCTTAAATCTAATCACCAAAGTAGCAGATCTGGTTATTGTCCTTTTTTTATGTTTACATAAAAAATGCCTATTATTTTAAAATATATCTACAGTACTATTTATATTTTTCAGATAAATAATTTTTGGGAAAAAATACATAGATCTCACAAAAGCACAACATTAATGATATACCTAGAACAGACCTGGTGTACAGTAAGTAATCAGAAAAATCATGTTTGATAAATGTAGTTTTTCAGTTAAGGTAGGTTCTTTTTGTTTAATGTCTTAAACCAAAAAAAAAATTGATTGGTTGATTTATTGGCTGTATCTAAGAAACATTCAGGAGTAAAAACAAATCAAGGATACTGTGAATTATAGTCTTCCCATGTCTAAAGTTCCCTGGTGCCAACAAGAATAGCAAGAATGATCTGTGAGCATATGTCATGATAAAAGTCATTATTTTTGCAAAAATGTCAATCCAATCAGAAATTATAGACACAGAGCAGACACAAAGAATAGAGATATCTATACACAAATCAAAGGAAATTTGTTCACATAGACTAAATTGAAGACAGTAGTCAGGAATTTCACACTTTTGTATTGAACAATCCTCATTGTTTTTCTTTTCATCTTGAATGTATGGTTTATTTTTATTGAGTTTACAGGATTGTTTCTATCAAGAAGATTTTTCCAACTAGACCTTTATGACCAGTGACTGCCCTCAACACAATACTAGTGACATAAGCTACTACCAATGATTACATACCAGATGTAAAACAAAAATATTTAATAAAGAGATAGATAATGGCTTACCCAAGAATTATATTTAATAATGATTCTTGTATTGTACATATGTATATATCTGTATAAACATCTCTACATGTGTTGTATTTGTGTAACTATATTCCATACTACATGAGAAAGAACCAAATATGAGCACTCTTATCCTAACTTGTTATTTTCAGAAATGATAATTTATAAAGGTTTTATCTGAGTTCCATCTTTCTACTTGTTAAGTTCTGACAAAAAAAAATACTAACTCTACTCACTTCAACAGGATTTTAGAGAATCAAAAATGATACAAGATATAGAAATATTCTGTCAATAGCAGAAATCATTATTACCCCGTAAACTAGACTACTTTAGTGCTATTAGCTCTTAAATCAAAGTTAAGATTAAAGTGCAAACTCAATGTACAGACGCCTGGAATGATTCAGCTTTACAGCAATGATGTTGCATATAGGTTTTTTTACTAGTAATATTTAATTTTTTGATACATATAAAATTAATAAAAAAGATTGTACCTCATTAAAGAATCAAATGGATAATTTAGTACTTTCAAATTTTGTTAAATCATTTTAATGGGTAGCTTTTATTGGTTTGATAGAATGTATCTATTTAATTAATGACACTGGTAATTGCAACTCAGAATAGAATCTAATAAAAGAGGGTGCTTCTTCACTTCCAACTTGAGACAGGCCGTATCTATAAAATTATGTTTAATGACTGGTGAAGTGGAATGCAAGTCCAACACAAATGAATCACTAATATTACAAAATCTGTGACAACTTCATACCATTCTTTGAGCCTCATACTCAAATAGTTTGATTCCTAGAACATAAAGTTTCATTGTTAAAAAATTTAGGACTTTTAGAAATATTCTCTGAATAATTTTATGTGTTCCTAATAGGTTTGATCATGTAACTTAAAATGATTAATAAAATAGATTAAAAACAAGCTACGAGAAGAAGTGGGTTTTACATAGTGACACATGCCTATTCTTAATCAATCTGGGTGGAAGCTAAAATCTAAGAGGTTTTATTCAGATCAAAGAAATAAATGTGAAGAAACTCAACATACTTATTCAAATCCAAAACAGGCACAAACTATGGTTCTCTCCAGGACCTTAAGATCATGTCTAGTGAACTATTAAGTCTCTCTTCTTATGATTAGGTATGCATGTGTGTTTGTGTGTTGTGTGTACACATTTCTGTATGTATGCTGGATCAAGCACATGCATGAAAATGGGTATGGAGACTGGTAGTCAATGTCAAAGTCTCTGTCAATGTGTCCCTACTTTATTTTTTAAGACAGGGTCTCTCACTGAAGCTTAATCTCAAAAGTTTAGCAAGACTAATGCCCAATAAACTTCAGGGATTGTCCTACTCCTGCTTCTACAGATCTAGTATTATAGCCAAGACCATCATTCCAGGCTCTTTACATAGGGGCTTGGGATAAAAATTCAAGTTCACATGCTTAGATAACAAACATTATGATAATCTAGCCATCTTCCCAAAGTATATACAATGTCTTGTTCATTAACAATTTTTGTTTTAGAATTTCACTACCATAATTCAGCAAGGACATTTTAATACTTCAAGAACCTCTTTGAATTTGATATAATCATATAACATTTAAAATATAACTTGTTTTCAGATTAGGGTTTTGAGCCAGAGAAATATTTAGAGATTTTGTCCAACATATAGATGAGGAAATGAAATTTCAGGAAACTTGTTTTTGCAAGGATCTCAGGTTCTTTCTATTAAAAATTTGTGGCTTGTCTTTAGAAACAAGATAAAGAGAATATATGATAAATAGACAAACTATTATCAAAAGACATATGTGAATACACAATGCAAGAATCACACTGGACAAAAAGAAACATCTTCAACTAATGATGCTTGTCAAAATAGATGGTTGCCTGTAGATGTCTACAAATAGATCCAGAGAAAACTCAACTAGAAATGGAGCAAAGACCAACATAAGGCTAACTACAGTGAATCAGATATAAAAGAAAGTAGGTAGTACTTTTAAACTCATTGGTATAGAGGATTACTTTTAAAACAGAGAACCTTTAGCACAAACACTAAGAAAAATTAATAAATGGTACCACATGAAGTTGAAATGCTTCTGCATAGCAAATGACACTATCATTCAGACAAAGTGACAGCCTACAAAATAGAAAAAATTATTACTAACTATACATCTAAAAAAGGGTAAATATCTAAATTATATACAAAACTGAAAAAATGGACATCAAGAAAAATAATAACCCAATTAAAAATAGGGTAGAGATCTAATCAGAATAATCAAAAGAGAAAACAAAATGGCTGGGAAGCACTTAAATGATTAATGTCTTTAGTCAGTAAGGAAATGTTAATCACATTCAAATTTCATTTTACACCAGTTAGAAAGGCCAAAATCAATAAAATAAATAACAGTTGACACTGGCAAAGATGTGGAGTAAGGGGTACAGTCATACATTGTTGTTTGGAGTGCAAATTTGAATAGCTATTGTGAAAATCAGTATACTGGGAATAGATGTACCTTAAGATACAGCTATATGGTAAACACACACACACACAAACACACCAAAAGAACTCTACATCATTTTACAGAGATGCTTGCTCAATCATGTTCATTGATGCTCTATTTGAAATAGCCATAAATTTAAAACATCCTAGAAACTATCAACATATGAAAGGACAAAGAATATATGGTTCATTTACACAATGGAAAATTGACTAGCTATTAAAAATGAAATCATGAAATTAGGATAAATGGATGAAGGTAGATAAAAATCATCTTGAATGAGTTTAGCCAGACCTCAGAATGCAAATATAGTATGTATTCACTTATGTGTGGATGTTAGGTGCTAAGTCTTTGATATGTAGGCTGCAATGCTGGTACATTTTATAAGTTACTTATAAAATAAGAAACTGGAAGATAAGGGACTAGAGAGCTTGAATAAAGGACAATAGAGAGGTTATGGGTCAACAATGAGGTTGAATGTAACAAAAGAAACTAGATAGGCCAGGTACCTAGAAGAAAGAAAAACAGGAATGGAGTGTGAAGAAGGGGCTAGAAGGAAGGAATATGGTGAGTTGTTGCCCAAAGGTGCCCCCACGGGAATCCTCAAACTACGCAGGCTATTTATTGCCTTTCACAAACTAAGGTCCAATTGCTAAACACACACACAACCCATTGAATATGGAGAAGCTGAGCTGGTGTCTACACAGAACCTTGACAATCATGGATTCATGGGAAAAGAAGGTGCTCCTTTTACTACCAAAGGAGAAAGATAAATACCAAATTATTCTATGAACAAGGAAGTCTTGCCTACAAAATGTGCTAGTGTGATAGTAGCCAAGGTTGTAGGAGTAACCAATCAATACTTAGTTGGTTTCAAACCCAGTCCATGAGATTGAACTCATCCTCAAAATTTCTCAAGTGTCAAACACCTGAGACTACACAGGTCAAGTACCTAGAAGAAACCAAATACTACTATTCTGCTAAAGAAACATAGTCATAAAATGACCACTAAGGGCATCCTTCTATACTCATACAACAGTGCCTTGCTCTGCCATCATCAAATGCATTTCATCATCAATAATGGAGGACAAATACAGAGATCCACAGACAGACATTATGAAGAGAGTGAAAGCCCTTGAACACTCAACCCTATTGGGATATCTCCATCAAATTCCTCTTTTGCTGGCTCAGGGACCCTCATAGAACAGAAAGTCAAAAGACTGTAAGAGACATAGTAAATGAAAGATACCAAAAATACAAGGCTCCGTAAAAGCAACACAACCAACACATCTATCAACTCACAGACTAACATAACTCATACGTTTTGTTTAATGAGAATTTAATGAATAGAGCTTCACTATTAATAATCAAGTAAACCTTTATAACAAATTAAAAATGAATTTCTCAACAATTCTTGGCACACAATGAAATAACATTTTTTTGGATATTTTATTTATTTACATTTCAAATGTTATCCCATTTCTCAGTTTCCCCTCCACAAACCTGCTATCCCATCTCCCCTCCTCCTGCTTCTGTAAGGGTGAGTTCCCACCCACCCACCCACCCACCCACTCCTGCCTCATCTCCCTAGCATTCCCCTACACTGGGGCATTGAGTCTCCACAGGACCAACCCCCACCCCCATTGATGCCAGATAAGGTAATCCTCTGCTACATATGCAGCTGGAGCCACAAGTCCCTCCATGTGTACTCTTTTGTTGGTGTTTTACTTCCGGGCAGCTCTAGGGGAAGGGGGTGTGGTTGGTTGATTTTCTAGTTCTTCCTATGGGGTTGCAAAACCCTTCAGCTCCTTCAGTCCTTCCTCTAACTCCTCCATTGGGGTCCCTGTGCTCAGTCTGAGGGTTGTCTTCGAGCATCTGCATCTGTATTGGTCAGGTTCTAGTAGAGCCTCTCAGGAGACAGCTATATCAGGCTCCTGTCAGCAAGCACTTCTTGGCATCAACAATAATGTCTGGATTTGGTGTCTGCATATGGGATGGATCCCCAGATGTGACAATCTCTGGATGGCCTTTCCTTCAGATTCTGCTCGACTCTTTGTCCCTGTATTTCCATTTTTTCTTTAGACAGGAGCAATTCTGAGTTAAAATTTTGTAGATGAGTGAGTGGCCCCTTCCCTCAACAGGGAGCCTTGTCTAACCTCTGGATATGGTCTCTATAGGTTCTCCCTGCCCTTTGTTGGGTATTTCAGTTAATGTCATCCCATTGGGTCCTGGGAATTTCTTGCATTCCTGGTGTTTGGGACTTTCTGCTGGCTATCCCAAGTTCTCCATCCCCCATTGCTACACATCTCTGTTCAATTTCCTGACCTTCTGTACATCAACCCTGTCTTCTCCCATACCTTATCCTGCTCCCCTTTTCCCTTCCCACTCCTCACTTCCTCCAAAGACCCTCCCAGCTTCTACCTCCTGTGATTATTTTGTTGCCCCTTCTATGTAGTACTGAAGCATCCACACTTTGGTCTTCCTTCTTCTTGAGCTTCATTTATATGAGCTGTAAGTTGTATCTTGGGTATTCTGAGCTTTTTGCCTAATATCCATGTGTGTTCTTTTGTGACTGGGTTACCTCACTCAGGATGATATTTTCTAGTTCCATCCATTTGCCTGTGAATTTCATGAAGTCATTGTTTTTAATTGCTGAGTAGTACTCCATTGTGCAAATGTTCCACATATTCTTTACTCATTCTTCTGTTGAGGGACATCGGGTTGTTTCCAGCTTCTGGCTATTATAAATAAGGCTGCTCTGAACATAGTAGAGCATGTGTCCTTGTTACATGTTGGATCATCTTTAGGGTATATGCCCAAGAGTAGTATATCTGAAATAACTTTTAATCCTTAAAGATATAGGATATATATGTATAGGTGTATGATATTTGCCACAACCAATAAAATAAAATATTTTAAGTAAATAAAAAGGATCCCATGCTACAGAGATACTGCAAGAGTTCTATTGATCCACAGTGTGCAACTTTAATTGATTGATTGATTGATTTCATTTGCACCTGTAACTGGACAAGCTGATAGAAGTAGAGACATTAAGCCAACACTATCTTACCATCCCCTGTTCACACTTAGCTGTACGTAAATTCTCTACTGATGGATGTACAACATTTTTAAATTTCTCTGCTCTCTTCTATCTAAGGGTTTTCTGGTTATCTCTAAGGGTTTTCTGGTTATCTGTGATCAGAAATAGAAGGTAAAATGCTACCAGTATTAAAGTAGCTTCTAATTTGGGGTCCTCTTTGATTTTTCATTTTTATTGATCCCATTTTTTCCTAGGTGTTTTTTGTTTGTTTGTTTGTTTGTTGCCAAAAGGAGCCTCTATAAAATAATCTATTACATCAATTTACATTCTATATAACTTGTATTTTCTATATAAGTTGTGTTAGTTACATTTGGGTCACTGTCACCAAAATACCCGAAAGGAGAAAAAAAACTGAAGGAAAAGGAAGAAATAATGGCTCACAGTTTCAGAGAATGTCAGTCTATCATGGCTGAGAAGGGAGGTATTATATATATATATATATACTTCTGTACTAGTGGCATGACTAGCAAATGCTGACCACATCACAGAAGACTAGGAAGTAGACAGAGAGGGAGTACCCTGGGACATAACTTTATTAACATACCCAACACTTAAGCCTGCCTCAGTGATTTCCTTGCTCCAGCTAAACTGGCCCGCATAAATGCTCCATGGCCTTCCAACACAACACCAGCATCTATGGAAACAAATGTGTTCAAAAGGAGAGCCTTGGGGATGCTTCAGCCAACGTCCACAATCTGATCTTTTCTGTCCTGCCCCATCTGGTTGTCCATGTTTTGCAAGGTCTAATGATCACTGATCCTGGTCTTAGGGGAGTGAGCTCTGATCTATTTTTCTTTTCTCTATTCTCACTATTCTACAATGCCTAGAGAGGTCTTAGCATTAGTAGTCGTTATGGTCAACTTTCTACTTACTGTCTTGGACTGGAACTCAGAACCTATAACATTGACTGTTTCCACACTCTCTTTACACAAGCTCAGACTCCACAGTCTCTTCTTCCCTTACATTATGCCAGGTCTTCTGGGATGTGATTCATATCAGTCTAGCATACAAATCCAGGCTCAATGACATTCCTGCTGTTTCCATTATGTCACAAATAATGCTTGCACTAATCTTGTCCTGACAGATGTTGTCCATGAGTTTATTGGCACTGGTCTGGAGGCTGGGAAAGTTCCAAGGTTACTGGTGAACTGCTCCCCTCCTTGTTCAGTAGAGTGATTATGGTGACCTGGTCCAGACACACCACCCCCTGCAATGCAAGGGAAATAAGTCCAGATGTTATTGTAGTGGGGCTACTTAATACTCTTTGGGATCTACTTCTGTCACAGTGATCCAAATGTAACTAACACAATTGGACAGTTGTACACTATATCTGACTCCTCCTAAACTTAACTACTAACATTTTTGTTTTTTTCAGGAAGTCTTTATGATAGCACACACAATTTCTTAGCTCTGAAGCTAACTTTATGCATCCATAGTCTAATACTAAATTTTTCCCATGTGTTTATGTTTCTTCCACCTGCCAACACACTATCTTCCATCTGTGTTTGTAGCACTTCTGGCAGATTTTAACTATCAATAACAGATTTGTCTAAATGTGTGCCTGTAAAGGATAACATAGATGATTGCCTACATATATTTATGCATTTATAGCATACTTATAAATTTTTCTTCCTTTTTCGATTATAAGAATTAACTGATTTTTTTTTCAAATTGGCCAAGTCTCCGGAAAAGGTCATCAAAACAGACATGCTGGGTTCCAACCTCTACTGTCAAAAAGTCAATCACACACATATTAAATAACTAAATCACTGTAGCTGGACAATTCCAAATACTTTCAGAATTGGAGAAGGCTGTAGATACGTGCACTTAAAATATACAATAAATATCTGATAACCTGTTAAATCAATCAACTACTTAAATTTTCTTTCTCCTTTGAATAAAATATTTATTTTGATCTGTAACCTGATGTCCTACTCCCTAAAATTCTAGTCTACTTAATTTATTGTCCCAGAAAAAAAGGAAAATAGTAAATTTGTATTACTCTGACAGGCAAATATCAGACTCTGATCATAATAAATAGTGACTATTACCTATGTAGATACTACTGAGACATATAATGGATGTTTTCAGTTGTGGTATCAATCCATTTTGTACTCTTAGCAAGCAGTAAAGAGCAAAACCAAAAGAAAAAGGAAAAGAAAAACGATACACAGACTTACTTGATGGTACCCAACAGTTAAACATAACAAACATTTTTAGAATATCTACCATGTGCTCTTCTAAAGCACCGTAGGAGTTATAAGAAAATGATATGGTCCTATGCTTACAAATTTCTTTTAATGGCATGAAGTCTAGAGAGCATATAATTTTTACTTCATTTTGTTCAATAATAATATCAAAGATTATATTTGCCACAAACCTTGCAGGAAGCAAAAAAAGCTACTATTCCAGAAAATGACATTTCTTTCATTTCTGTATCAGACAGCTCTTTAAGTCAAGCATTTAAAATCTTAAAAAAGAAACTCCATGACCACAACTGTGCCAAGATCATCTTTATTCTTGCTACCATAGAGTCAAAATCTCTATATAGGATGCACTAACATATAGTCTAAGTCTTCCCAGTCTTCCTATGACAAAAATCTCCCACTGAAAATGTTGCTAGTATAGATTTCTAAGGTTTTAGTCCCTAAAGAGTAAGTCAGGTCTGTGTGAATCCAGGCAATTCATACTTTGAAACATCTTTTCAAAGGATTGTGAGACTTAGGTAGGTTAGAAAACAAAAATTATCCTAACACCAGCTTCTGTTACATATACATGTTCTGAATGTCTGACCACAACATGATACTATGTATTTTGTGTTTTGATGCATTTTAAGTAGGAACATGAATTTTAGCTATAACTTACTATCATTTTATATAAATATCTATCTTTGTACAACATGTAGTTTTCCTCTTTACTATTATACAATCTACCCATTAGATTAGACCTTTTGATATTTAGAAGGTGATTATTAAAGTTTGTCAAAAATACAGGACTGAATGAGATCCTCCTTAGTTTGACTCAATGTCTCTCTGAAGTATCCAAGATTCTTATAGTATCAGAAAAATTTAAATGTACGAAGTCTGGAAACATAAGGCATCTCTTCCCACTCTTCAAGAATCTTTTTCTTTTTAACTTAAAAAATTAGATTCAGGTATACTTTAATCTCCTACTTGGGAAATTAATCTTGACTGTACTATTAAACAAACCACTTTCTTCACAGATTAAATTTGGCCTTGATGTTTTATTATAGCAATAGAAACCCCAACTAAAACGGTATCTTTGCCGTATTTATTCCACATAAAGTTGTTCTTAAAATATTAAAGTGTAGTCTAATAATGAAAACTCTGAAGGCTACAAACAGAGGAGGCTTAAGGTAGAGAGCTAGAGCTGAAATAAAAAGGTACCAGAATGGCTTCTATGGTTTTCCCTAGAGATACAAGCAAAAGCCACTTGTCTATAGAATATCAATAAAGTTCAGCCGTTTCCTCAACATCCTTAGATAAAACTGAAAGCTGAGAGATAACCTACACACATGGTCCTAGATGAAAGGAACATTGATGTGTGGGGTCTTTGCCATCTTGGATAATCTTATGGATGAGTATCCACAAGTGACAGACATATAGGTTGCAGACAGTTATCATCAGGTAAATGGTGTAAGGTACCTTTGAACTCATTGAAGAAAAATTCGAGTATTTTAAAACTTAAAATCTTCATTCTGCTTCTTCAAAGAGATATGGGGAAGTCTACTGATCTATTCTAAAGAATTAAATCTGCTGAAGTTTGCATTCCCATACACAAGCCTTCCGTAATCACACACACCCAACAGCTGTTCAACGTCTATTAAAATACTGTTTAAACAGCACACACTTGAACTTATCCTGAGGGGTTCACATATTGAATGAGAGTAAAAATCACATTCTGTTCCAGGAAGCAACTTTGACAAGCCTCAAATTGAAAATGTTCATAATCGATAAATGAAAATTACCTATCTCATTTCCTGTTTACCTCTCACTCGTACCACTTTAGTTTGTAGATACATACACATGATACATGTTATGGTTTTTGGAAAAGGGAGATTTAGATGAGTAGGATCTATCATTCAGTTGTTTGTTGAGGCATTAGTTTAGCAAGGGCATGAGTAAGCAGTATCTTAGTTTCTTTTCTTGTTGCTGCGATTAACTATCCTAGCAATAACAAGTTAAGAGAGGAAGGGTCTATTTTGTTTCATAGTTCAAAAGAATGGTCCATTAGGACTGAGAAGTGAAGATAGAGGCTGAAACAGATTGTTTGATCCAGCATCAGGAACAGACAGCGAGGAATCCAAGTTTGCTACTGCTCAGCTCTCTTCATCTCCTTTATACAATTCAGGTACCCTGCCTAGGCTGTTTCCTCCCAGGATTGACAGGTATCTTCCAACATCAATTAATATAAAACTCCAAAAGCACTTTCAGAGGCCCTCTTTTAGTAGGTGATTCTAGATTTGGTCACGTTGAAAATCACCATCACAAATGGTCAATTATTTGATGTCAGAATTCCATTAATTGGAAAAAGTCAACAAGAGAATTTTCTAGGTGCTTATGGCTCTGTTAAATTCCCTCAAATATATGAAGTAGTGTCGAGAGATTTGCTTCTTCAATCTGCAAACTATTCGTCTACCAAATGACTATCTTAGGCTTATCTAGGTTGTCATTTTGTGATAAATGCTGCTTTTATCTCATTACTCAAGATCCTCATTGTCTTCTTATATAAACTCATCCCCCAGAATAAATTACAGTAGAGAGAGTTATGTGGATGGTCTTATGCTTCATGGCAGCATAGATACATTTTATTGCAAGTGAAATTCCAGATTATCAAAATTGGAGAACCACCTAAACAACTGTCCATTATTTGCAATACAACAGGCCACTTGGTAAAGGTTAATTTCTTTAGACCAGCTCATCTTTAGACTAAGTATAAACAGTGGACAAGCCTGAGGATGCAGGGAAAACAGATGATAGTGTGCATTGTGTGTCTTCATTCAGAATTGGTACCGCCGCCTCTGTTGAGTGGTGGAGAGATGCTAATGTGTTGAAAAGTGGAGAACTAATAAACATACGTCCAAACAACTCCAGGTTTAGTGGGAAAAATAACCTGGGTTCCTAACTGGATGAAGCTGCTAGGGGAAACCAGATTACATTTAGTTGGGATGTCAAATGCTGTCACAGTCTCCCTAGAATTTTATTTACTAGCAAAGGACAGAGCAGTTCTAACTCCAATGGGATTGAAGGAGAAGATGAAGGTATGTATTCATATTTAGAAGGGGACTAGACTTTTAAAGCAAGAAAATGCAATTAATATTTAGAAAGTCGATAAGCAGATAGCACTCCATGAATAAAAAACTATCTAGACATGGGATCTGGAGTCAGATCTCCAGAAGCCAAATAGAAGTAAGGCATGACAGTACGTCTGCAACCCCAAGCACAGGGAGACAGGGAGAGTGGGATCATCAGTCAGTCTAGATGAAGCAGCAAGTTCCAGGTTCAGTGAACAACCTGTCTTAACAAATAAGGTAAGGAGAGTTTGAAGAGAACATCTAACAGCAACCTCTGTCCTACAGCACACACACACACACACACACACACACACACACTCCCAAGAAATACTATTTTCAGAAAGAAAATGCATCTCCTATAGGTTTTTGAATCTGAAGTTTCTGTGGGCAGATGCAGGGCTTGGGATTTATTTATTTATTCTATCTATCTATCTATCTATCTATCTATCTATCTATCTATCTATCTATTCATCTATACTTTAGCCAGCTAGCTGTATAAGAAGTTAATTTGAGGAAAATTCTGATGTATCTTAGGAAGACCATATGAGACTAGGACTGAGAAAAAAAGTTGACAAATGGGTGCAGGGAGCTTCTTCTTGGTGTGCTAGAGAGAAAAGCAAATCAAAACAACACAAAGAAAACTTCAGTCCTTGATTTTTGCCATGAAAGCCATGGCTCTCTATTTCTTAGGTATAAGACTTACTAGCCTAAGAGAACAAAATACGGCTAGCATGGGAGAGGAGGTTGGCACTTTCCACCACAAACTAGATTTTAATTTATTATTATTTTTCAATATTACATATGTGCTGGCTAGTTTTATGTCAACTTTGATACAGGCTACAGTAATCTGAAATGAAAGAACCTCAATTGAGCACAGGCCTGTGAAGAATTCATCAGTAGTGCGTTTTTTTTGAATTATTATATTGCAGGACTCAGCTCATTGTAAATGGTGCAATTTCTAGACTGGTGGTTCTGCGTTCTATAAGAAATCAAACTGGGCAAGCCAGGATGAGCAAACTGAAAAGCAGCAGCCTTCCACAGTGTTTATATAAGTTCCAGCCTCTAAGTTCCAGTCCTGCATTCCTGTCCTTTTTTTTTTTTTTTTTTTTTTGGCTTTTCGAGACAGGGTTTCCCTGTGTAGCTCTGACTGTCCTGGAACTCACTCTGTAGACCAGGCTGGCCTCAAACTCAGAAATCCACCTGCCTCTGCCTCCCAAGTGCTGGGATTAAAGGTGTGTGCCACCACGGCCCGGCTCGAATTCCTGTCCTAACTTCCTTCAATACTGGACCATGTTGTAAACATTTAAGTTAAATAAACCCTTTCCTCCTCAACTTGCTTTGTGTCATGGAAGGGCATGATACCAATATTAACCTTAACTAGAACAACATATGTACACTTTGCATACTAAAAACTCATACCTCCTACTGCCTACTATTCCTATCCCTGTCACCGGGTCACCAGAAATCTCTCTCACATTCATTTCTGTATATTTTTTTTTTGAGACACACTGAGATAAACCTGGGCCATTTGTATGGCCATGCCTTTAGGGTCTCCTTTAGAAGCTGATGAGGCTTTGTAGGGTTTGGAGTCTCCATTGGAAGCTATTATGACTGGGAATGAGTCTCAGTTGGTAGAGAGTTTTGTCAGCTCTCATAAAACTGTGGATGGGATAATCTGAATAATATAAGAACTAATGTGTCAATGCACGCCTTTAATTTCAGCAGTTGAGGATGAAGGCAGAATTAAAACTTCAAGGTCATTCTCAGCTAAATATCCAAGTTTGAGACTAATGTGTGCTACATGATATATTCTAAGACCCTATCTCAAAAATATTGCAAGAAGAATACAAGGTAGCAAATAGAATGGCAGTAGTTAAACAATGCCTGAGGAAAAAACAATAAAATAATTTACTTAATGCACAAGTTTAACTATTGCTAATATGGTCAATTAAAAATTATATGACATGGTTCTTTTACTCCTTTCTCCATTGGTTTTCAATAATATATATTCCCCTCAAATTGGCATTTTTCCACATATCCAATTTATCAAGTGACCTAAGATTTACCAAATTTATTGACAATGCCAAAAAGGCAGTTATTTTATAGCAGAATTTATTTCTATAGTGAGCTTTGTTTCAAGAGAAAGTTCTGAGGACACTGCTGCAGAATGTTTTCTCACAGCTATAACTATGAACACAACCAAATTCACAATGCAGAGGACAGTGTGCACTAATGGAGTGGGGCTGGGCGTCAGGTGTCATCTTCATCCGCACCACAGATTATCTGAAAACTAAATACACTTTTCATTCACATGATCTTAACTGTTTTCTTAGAAACTCTAACCTACTTTCCCTACTTAGCTACTTGTAAAATACTTCAACACACACACACACACACACACAGAGAGAGAGAGAGAGAGAGAGAGAGAGAGAGAGAGAGACCTGGAGAGAGACAGAAAGAGAAATGGAAAGAGACAGACAGACAGACAGACAGACAGACACAGACACAGACAGACATAGATAGAGACAGAGAAGACAGACAGAGAGGAAAGAGAGGGAAGAAAGGAGAGAGGGAGTGAGAGAAACAGTCAGACAGAGGAGACAGACAAAGAAAAAAGAGGAGAGAGGAGGGCCGGAGGGAGAGAGAGGAAGGGAGACAGACAGAGGAGAGGAGAGGAGAGGAGAGAGAGAGAGAGAGAGAGAGAGAGAGAGAGAGAGAGAGAGAGAGAGAGAGAGGGAGAGGGAGAGGGAGAGGGAGAGAGGGAGAGAGAGAGAGGATTGATTTGTGGGATGGGATACGGAAGTCTTTCGTTTAAGATAATGAGTCCGGAGGTGTAATTACTGAAGAGGTTTGCTGTTGTAATTACTAAACTCCTCTCAAGCTCTGCAGTGACAGGAATCCCAATAACACTCGCTTTGTAGCTGTCAGAAGCCTTGGGATGTGATAAACATCTTGTGTTTGCAAGCTCTAGTGCTGTCCCAAAGTTCTGCCTTAACAAAGTACAGTAATGACCTGCTCTGTTCAACTCGCTCTGATTTTGTAATGAGAAAGTCCATTAAACTTGCATAACTTTATGCTGTGTGCATTAGACAAGTGTGGAAGAAGGTGGCACAGATAGATTCTTCAACAGCATCTTGTTGCATTTTTTTTCTAAAATCCCAGATTTGTAAAAATCCTTACCTTTATCTGTTCCCACTGATCCCCAGAATGTTCAAGGGGATTTCATAACTGTGCTTAAACTGAACTACAGAAGTCAGATTCTCAGAGGGGATAGATATGTGCAAAGCATAAGTTTGAACGTTCATGGTGTTTACAGGGACCCAAACCATACACCCCACCTCTGTCTTTCCTCTCTCTCTCTCTCTCTCTCTCTCTCTCTCTCTCTCTCTCTCTCTCTCTCTCTGTCTCTCTCTCTCTGTCTCTGTCTCTGTCTCTCTCTCTGTCACACACACACACACACACACACACACACACTTCTTAGATCCACCCATGCTTACTGGCAGGGAATAATCTGTTTCAGCTGCCTCTGCACTACCCTAACAACATGATGCTTGTCCACTTACTCACCTACAGACCTCCATCTCTTCAGCGTCATCTTTTGGTCCCTTTGTGACGAAAGAGCCCTCAGCCAATGCCCTGGTGCTTGGTTCACAAAGGCGAGATCAACACACATCGATGCTCGAGCTCTGGACACTCAGGCTGGCTTGGACTCTGGTCCTGTTGTGCCAACGCCAAGAGGCTCAGAAAGCGAGCCCTGGTAACTCCATCACTCACCATGGCCAGCCAGTTCTGCCTTCCTCTGGCCCCACGCCTCTCACCCCTTAAACCTCTGAAATCCCACTTCACAGACTTCCAGGTGGGCATCTGTGTGGCGATCCAGCGCAGTGACAAACGGATTCACCTGGCTGTGGTCACAGAGATCAACAGAGAAAACTCCTGGGTCACAGTAGAATGGGTTGAGAAAGGAGTCAAAAAAGGAAAGAAGATCGAACTGGAGACTGTACTTCTGTTGAATCCAGCTCTGGCCTCTACTGAACACCAACGGTCACGTAGGCCCCTGCGCCCGGTGTCTGTAATACCTTCTACTGCCATTGGAGACCAGCGTACAGCCACCAAGTGGATTGCGATGATCTCACACAGAAATGAAACACCCTCAGGGGACAGCCAAACCCTGGTGATCCCCAGCAACCCTTGTCTGATGAAGCGGAAAAAATCCCCCTGCTTAAGGGAAATTGAAAAGCTGCAGAAGCAGAGAGAGAAGCGCCGACGACTGCAGCTAGAGATCCGAGCTAGACGAGCCCTTGACATCAACACTGGAAATCCAAACTTTGAGACTATGCGCATGATTGAGGAGTACCGCAGGCATCTAGACAGTAGCAAGATGTCCAGCCTAGAGCCCCCAGAAGACCATCGGATCTGTGTGTGTGTGAGGAAGCGCCCTCTTAATGAGAGAGAGACCACCATGAAAGACCTAGATATCATCACTATTCCCTCGCACAACGTGGTCATGGTACACGAGTCTAAACAAAAGGTGGACCTGACCCGCTACTTGGAAAACCAGACCTTCTGTTTTGATCATGCCTTTGATGACAAGGCATCAAATGAATTAGTGTATCAGTTCACCGCCCGGCCTCTTGTGGAGTCCATTTTCCGAAAGGGCATGGCCACTTGTTTTGCCTACGGGCAGACTGGCAGTGGAAAAACCCACACGATGGGTGGAGCCTTTTCAGGAAAGGCCCAGGATTGTTCTAAAGGCATTTACGCCCTGGTAGCTCAGGATATCTTCCTCCTTCTAAGAACCCCCGCCTATGAGAAATTGGAACTCAAAGTCTATGGGACATTTTTTGAGATCTATGGCGGCAAAGTGTATGATCTCTTGAACTGGAAGAAGAAGCTGCAGGTCCTGGAAGATGGAAATCAGCAAGTACAAGTGGTGGGGCTGCAGGAGCAGGAGGTGTGCTGTGTAGAGGAAGTTCTAAATCTGGTGGAGCTCGGAAACAGTTGTCGGACTTCCGGTCAGACCTCTGTCAACGCCCACTCATCCAGGAGTCATGCTGTGTTCCAGCTCATTCTCAAGTCCAAAGGGAAACTGCATGGCAAGTTTTCCCTTGTTGACTTAGCTGGCAACGAAAGGGGAGCAGATACTGCCAAGGCCACCCGGAAGAGGCAGCTGGAAGGGGCTGAGATAAATAAGAGTCTGCTGGCCCTGAAAGAGTGCATCAGGGCATTGGGTAAGAACAAGTCTCATACCCCGTTCAGAGCCAGCAAACTCACACAGGTGCTCCGGGACTCCTTCATAGGGCAGAACTCCTACACCTGCATGATCGCTACAATCTCACCCGGGATGACTTCCTGTGAAAATACCCTCAATACTTTAAGATACGCAAACAGAGTCAAAGAATTAGCTTTGGAGGCAAGGCCCTACCATCATTGCGCCTCTCCAACTGCCCATGAAGTACCACTGATGATAGAAAACGGCAATACGAATTCGGAAAAGTCCCTTCAGAAGGATGAAGTTATTCAGATACCTACTGTACAGAAAGAGGAAGAGAAAGAAAGTGATGAAGTCGCTTTAACAAAGGAGTCAGCAGCTTCATGGAGCAGGTCCAACCAGTGGTGGGAGGCCATCCAGGAAACGGCTGAGGAACTCAATTGTGATGTGGATTTTTGCATTGCGCAGTCTTTGTCCATTTTGGAGCAGAAAATCGGTGTGCTTACTGATATCCAAAAGAAGCTCCAATTACTACGAGATGACCTCCAAAAGAAAAGCCAAGTTGAGTGACAGCAATGACCAGAGATCAGGAATGAGTTCTTGGATACAGTTCTCACGTTTCTACCTCTTGTTACAGTAATCTGTCCAAATTATCTAAGCATAAAGGTCCCCTGGAGAGCTTACATTTTAAAGCATCCTGGTCAAAAATGTGGTCTAATCTTCTGCCTTTGTATTTCCGTAGTTTGCTTTCATTCTTTGTGTCACTGGGTTGCACCCTATGAGGATTTTCCCTACCCCTATCCCTTCTGACAACTGGTGGTGTTAAGAAACATTTTGATGGTTATGACTGGGGTATGGGGATGCTGACAAAATGTGGGCTCACCAGAGAGCTTGCTAAATAGTCTGTAATTCAAAGATTGCTTCCCACACAAATAATTGCCTATTTGTTTGAATATTAAAATACCCCTGAGGCTGAGACACCCTGATGTAAGAAAAACAAAACAAAAAATAACAAAAAAAAACAAAACAACAACAACAACAAAAACAGCTGCAATGAAATTAGAGTCCCTACCTTTGTAGCTGGTAAAGCAAAATGCTGTGTGAACTAAAGAGAAGGGAATGAAAACATGAAGAAGCAGGACATGAAACAGGAGTCAGTCAGATACCCACTTCTAAATCTTTATCTGTCCCATGGTTGTGTGGATTCAGTTGGCTTCTGAGATTAAGTCATTCTGAAAGGAAAAAGAGGAAGCTCTCAGGGAAACATTTTAGAGCCTAGAATTGAGAAGGTTTCGTTATCATAGCATTTAAGTTGTAAGTTGTAATAACTGTACTGTTATCCCTGAATCAGTTGTGTGTGTGTGTGTGAGTGCCTGTGTGTGCACATGCACTGTAGAACACATGTATACCTGGGCTGTTGTGTCTGTGTAGGGAATTTTGATTGATGTCTTTAACTTTTCACCCATTATTGTATTTTTCACTAGTCTGCTTTGTGAAGAAGAATTCTGGTTTCAAATTGGGGCAAGAGGTAGTAGACAGGAAAGTTCCCATATAAAGGACTATAGAGCTCACAACTGCTTAGGACACACGCAAAGGCTGTAAGAAAATGTAATGCCTTGGGTCAATGCTATGGAGACTTTTTTTAGATGTGAGGGTCAAGAAGGTTATCATTTAAAAGGAAAAATGTTCATCTAATATGGGAATGAAAATATAATGATACACATAAAATATTAATGCCAGAGTATCAACAAATATCTGCACCATAATAGGATATTTTTGTCTCCAAATATGCCAACTCTAAAATCATTCTGAAAAACAGAAGTGATTTATTTACACAGAAAATAAGACAAACCTGGGAAACTGGTGGACATAAAAAAGTAGCCTACAAATTCTAGAGGTACACTTAACAAAAAAATAGCATATTGTTTCAAACTCTAATATATAAAGGCTGGAAAAGATGTAAAACAGTTACACATAAGGAGACCAGACAGTAATGGAATACTAGTACCCTGTAAAGACCAGGGAATGTGAAACAGGATCAGCCTGAACATTCTGCCTTCAGTAATTTAAATACTTTAAATATGTTTCACTATCTTGATTAATTTCTTCAGATGAAACTGTACATTGTTAAAACAACATCAACTTTTCAAATCAAACTTCAATATAAGATGACTGCTTCATTAAATAAAAACCTCATTCAGCAAAAATATTCGGGCCTGAGAGGAAGAGGAGGGTGGTTCAGTGGATAAAAGAATCTGCAGTGCAAGTAGGTGAACATGAGCTCAGAGCTCCAGCATCCATGTTAATAAGATGTGGCAATTAACTTCAATAAGCCTAGTGTGGAATGGAAAATGGACAAGTATCAGGAGACAGCAAGCTTGAGTGAAAAGTAGCAAGCTTCAACTCCAGTGAGAGAGACCCTGTCTCCAAAGGATGAAGTGGAGAGAGATGAAGAGGACCCTTGACATCTTCTAGTATACTCTACAACCCCTGCAAGTGTGGAGATAAACACAAATGTATTTACACACACACACACACACACACACACACACACACACAGAGACAGACACACACACACAGAGGGGCATGGAGAGAGAGAGAGAGAGAGAGAGACAGAAAGAGAGAGACAGAGAGAGAGAGAGAGACAGAGAGACAGAGACCCTCACCTTTACTGAGATAATTTTCAGAGTCTTTAAATGAAAAGCTTTGATTTTTCTCCCCTTTTCCTCATTTTTGCCAAGTGATATTTTCTGTATCAACACTGTTCTACTCATGATTTCAACTATGCTTACAGTTTGTCACCCAAGTTTAGATAAACTACTTGGATTTCAGGATTCTGATATTTTGTTTTCTAGCAAGAACAACATAAAGTGTACAAATGGTCATTACGATTCAACAACTTTACAAAGTAAATTCTCCTGGGCAAGGACCACGATCAAGACACTGGCCGTAGAGTTCTGTGAGCCTCTTCTCACACTGCAGCCCTTACCCCTCAAAGCTAAAAATTAACTGTTTCATGTGAGTGGAATAATGCTACAGATACAGGTGTGAGCCAGGCTTGCATCTTTGTTACATTTATTCTGACCTTTGATGTTGCTGTTTTGGATTCTGCCACAAATAGGGTATCCAATTCCTCAGTCTGTGGTATGTGTAAATTCAACAAAATAGGTCATGTTAAGAAGTTTTTTACCAACATTGTATAATCATACTCATCTCTATGTTAATGATGCCTAAATTTTACCAACATGACAGTACATACATATAGATGACAGACTCTTTCACACACACACATGCACACACACACACACACACACACATACATATACGTATATATGCATACACACATTTGAAAGACATTTGTATATCAGTGTATAATAGCATTACTTCACTCACAGTTTTATGTACACTGTAGCATGTAGATAAGTCATGTAATCAACCATTAACCCATTGACTCATGAGAAGATATGGAAAATATATATATATATATATATATATATATATATATATATATATATATAAGATTTATTAAGATACTAAGAATTGTCCCTGTTGAAATGAAATTGATTTTACCATATACCTTCATGTAAGGTGAAGCCAGTTTCACAAAGGTAAGTACTCTTTTATATGTGAAATCTTCAACTTTAAAAATAATCGCAGTATTCAAAGGGAAAAACAAAAGAGGAGAGAGGAGATAGTAAAAGATAAAGTTAGGGTAATACCTAGGTCATCCAGAGATGAGGCTCCCAACTGGTTATCCAGTACAAAGTGGCTATCTTTGAAACCATATGTACACAAATAACAAAAATCGACTCAGCAAGTGGTATTTCTATATTTGTACACATATATCTGTCTCTGTGTGCTAATAACAATGAAAAAAGCTATCAGTCTGAGAATAGGGAGTGATGGGAAGAGTTAGAGGTATGGGACAGGGGACAACTGGTGGAAGGAATTTAAACACATTTTGAGGTTTGTTTTGGTTTGGTTTTATGTCTGTTTTTGTTGGGTTTATTTTGTGTTTGTGTGTGTGTGTGTGTTTTAAACCACAAGTTCCCTCTCTGTAGTCCTCTCTGTCCAGGAACATGCTCTGTAGACCAGGCTAGCATTTAATAGTCATCCATTTTGTTCTGCCTCATGAGTATTGGGGTGAAAGGAATGTGCCACCACTGCCCAGCCTAAAAATTTAAAACAATTTTGTAGAAATGTAAATGATAAAAATTGAAACATAAAGTAAGATGAACATAATCAAAGTACAATACATGTAAGTATGTATATATGTAAATGTTAAATATTTTGTATAATTAACATTAATTTTTGTATCATAATAGTAATATGCTAATGAAAATTAAAATTGAAAAAAACTCATTGAAAAACAAAGCAAAATCCTGACAGCAATTTCACCTACAATTTTTACTCCATCAATGGATGGTACAAATGTATCATGCTGAATATTTTTGCATGTGTATGTAGCACATACTGCAACACACACACACACACACACGAATATATTTTTCTGGCAATTCTGATTTCCATATTAGCAGAATGAATTTAAAATCTCTCCAGCAAAGTGTTCTCTCTTGTTGACTATTTTCAATACTTCTGCTCCCTTTGACTTTCTAAAATTCATCCTCAGCCAAATACACATTATTAGCCTGTCCCCTGGGTCAGCCTTTGTGACTTAAGCCCTCGTCAGAGCAATAGGAAGGCACACTAAGGCAGAACTCTATGATTTTAAGGTCGGCCTGATACATAAACTTCTAGGACTGCCTTGGCTACATAGAGATATCCTGTCAAAACAAAAAAATACATTTTTGGGGGAATCCATATTGTCCCTAAAATGATGGGAAAGTAGTTATCAAATAGAATATTTTTTGATGAAACATACTCAGGAAGCAAGTCAACTGAAGTTCACTAGGAAGGTTGACAGTTTGCACAGATGCCCTGTAGTTAAAACGAAGGATTGTAACAAAAATTAACATGCCAATAAGATTGTAAGAAAACTTCCAGAGCTCCACATCTGAGAAAAATACATACTCTTAGTACTTTGAAAGCATCTGTTTACACAGGAAAACCTTGACATGCTAATTATAAGCTATGCCTATCTATTAATTAAAGTAGATTTTCTCTTGTAGTGGACAGACATTTTAAATTATTGCATGAACTTGCAACTAATAAAAACTGGCATTAAAATTTTAAGCTAAAGATTTCATATCTGCAAATTTTCCTTCTCATTATTAGCCTGCAATAGCAAGTTTGGAAACTATTATTCTATTATTTTCATTTAGCCAACTAATTTTAGCAATCTACATAAGTGATGTGACAGACTATATATGTATGTATACACACACACACACACACACACACACACACACATATATATATATAGTGTGTGTTGTGCATGTTTGTTTGTATTTATATTTTGAGTGAATACATGATGTTTTGGATTTTTCTTTAAAACATAATTATAGATGTAAAATATCATTTCAACAGCATAAATACATTTACTAACCTCCACTCCATAAGAAAAATCAATGTCAAACTTGCTTGTTATTCAAACTGTAGGATATTATCTTCAAAGCAAACCTGTCATGATCAAATTATTTGTACAATTCATTTTAATTCTTCAAACAAGCAATTATTCGTAGCAAACCTTATCATTTTCTCGAAATGTGATTTTTCATGTCATTTCCTTTTTAATCTTAAATAAATGTAATCTTAGAAATTTAAAAGGAAAAGCAAAGAATGTTTTAATGCTTTAAGCAAGCTATTGAGCCAAGTCAGTAACTGTAGTTAAAATCATCTAGGCAGCCATCCCAGTTCTTCACTGGAGACTCTCCTGACTGGGAAGGAAACTGCCCATGTCCATAGATGGGACAGAATGGCTTCAATGGTGCTGTGATTTTAATGTAATTGTCTTTTCGGACTCCCATGCTGATATCCAGTTGACATTGAGGCAATATTAAGAAGACATTCCTTAGAAAAGAGAACAAGTAGCTCATTCCTAGGGATCGATTGAGATCTGTCTGGAGAGGGAGTAGACTGATCCTCCTATTCTTTCTCTATACACCTAAATACTTGTACTCATCTGTGTTCACCATATGATGATACCATATAAGGCATTCTCCAGATGGAGCTACTTATCTTGGACATCCACCATCCTAAACCATTAGTGAAACAAACTTCTTTACATACTAGTCAGTTGCATGTATTCTGTTATAGAGACAGAAGGCAACACAAAGGGTAGCAAAAAAATAGTAATTGAATGACTCTTGGGAAAATAAGTCAATCATCACAGTAACAAGTACAAATACCTTGAAATAATTTGCAAGTTTTGCCATAGTTAACTTTTATACCATACCTAGTTTCAGATTCCATTTGGTCCACAAGGATGAAAAAGGAAGAGGTACTGGCATTCTAGAAAATCTGAAACATTTATTTTGTGCTATCTCCAATGGGCTTAAATGTTGACATTATGAATAAGATCAATGAACAAGAATTATCAAACCTACAGTTAGATTCTGTTTGATTTAATCATTTGCCATCTGGTAGTTTGTGAATTCAAACATATTTTGACCATCTCTAGGTTTAATTATTTTATCAGCTGCTCTTTGAATGAGAAAAAATACATAATATTATTACTTATTAAATATCTCAGAATCCTTTGGGATAACAAACATAAAAAGTATCAATAAAATATTTTAATCCTCTATATACTAGAAGTCAAATACAAAACCATGGGTTTATATTGGCCCCTATCCTTAATCGATTTATGATTTAAATGGGAACTTAACTCCTTACAATAAAAAAGAAAAAAATGTTAAATTCCAAGCTAGGGAGAAAAGTATTGTGAGTACATAGAAACCAAAAGGATTTACCAAAAGGATTGGGGGAGTTGTTACAGAATGACTATGTCAGTTACTCTTCTTATTGTGACAAAACACTTCAATAAAAAAAAGAAAAGGAAGGAAGAAAGGAAAGAAGGAAAGAAAGAAAAAAGGAAAGAAGGAAGGAAGGAACTTATTCCATTCTACATTTCAAGGGGATACAGATACTGGGATATATTGGAGCCAGCAGTCAAAATATAGCATTTTCCATTGCATTTGACCATTGGGAGGCAGAGTTAACAGCAAGTGGGACCAGTCTATAAAGCCACTAGGAACATCACAGTTTACCTAATTTCCTCCAGCAAAGCTTCACTTTCTAAACGTTTTACAGCGGTCAAAACATTGTATTGTAAGGTCAAGACAAAATATTCAAATGCATGAGCCTTTCAGGGACATTAACATTTTAAAACCACAGTAGTGACACATCCTTGAGTGTGCAGTGATGATGTGATGATGGATAAATCTTACAACCAAGAAGAAACCAAGGGATAGGAAAAAGAGAAAGAGAGACAGAGACAGACACACACACATACACACACACACACACAGAGAGAGAGAGAGAGAGACAGAGACAGAGAGAGACAGAGACAGACAGAGATAGACAGAGACAGAGTGAGAGGAGAAAACTCAACCCCTGAGTATAAAGGACCACCAGTTAGAAACTTGTTCAGAGTTCTTTCTCTTCCCACCCACCCCCCAAAAAAATGTCTTTGAGAGAAAAAGTAACTTTTTGTTTGAGGTATGTCATGTCCATATCTCATATCACATGGGTCACTGGTTTGGGAAAATAAACCATGCCAGAAAACTTAGTAAGGTTGAGTGGGTCCACGACACCAGCACCCATGTACTCACCTGAGATGACAGGTGTCCCCCTGCTCCCTACTAGGTTTCTGGTTCAGAAGATATGACCCCACTCCCCACATAAGTCACATTCCCAGAAGAGTTCTCCATGGTAATGAGGTATCTAGATGCACTGAGGGTTTAGCCAATAAGATTCCCTTCCCGGATATTTCTTCCTGCAAAATGTATTTAATCTCTGGTCCACTCTGAGGAGGTGATATGCACTGATTTTCCAAAATGAACGATCAGTTAACAGTTTGGAACGAAGGACCATCTCTTCCATCAAGAACATCATGTTCTTTCCACCCTGACTTCTTTTCAATAATTGCCTGTAAGCTGGAATGGTGAGGTAAAATGGTGAGGAGCATGAAGAAAGCCATCCTATATCTAGATGTGCTACTTAAGTCTCCCTTAGAAGGTCTCTCCGTGGTCCCAGACAGATACCTGTCTCTAAGTTAAGGACAATCACAAATGAGTTAAGCCGGAGTTCTCCATTCCCCAGCCCCTGGCTTGTTGTCCTTAGCCTTCGAGCCCTCAACTTTGTTCCTGACACCTCTGTGAAGTTTTCCAACAGTGACTGGATACCAGGGAGCTTGGAAGCCCCAGTTTTCGCTTCCTACATCCTAGGCTGAGCTTTTCCCACCCCATAAGCGGTGTCTCAGTGCTTCCCTGAAGACCAGCACCTGACTGCAGCACAGGGTAACCACAGTCTAGTGCTCCTCATTACACCTACCCAAGTGGCTGTGCCCAGCATCCCAGCTGTGGGGCAAAAGGCAGACCCACACACTAGTACTGTAAATTTATTCAAAATCCATGCTGAAATAATTATACTTTCTATCAGCTTTATATTAAATATATATAGTCCTTTTAAAAAATAACTCTGCCCAACGATAAAAAGTAAAATGTTCATATGAGCATTGACACTTGAGAACGTCGTCTTCAGTATTTTCTTCCATTTGTAAGTAAACAGTTGCATGCCTCTTCTGCATTTGCCATATTCAAATCTCCAGCTAAACAGCCAACACAGAGCTCCACAATACACTTGCTAAGGCTACTTCCTTGATTTAACCACAGGGGTCTTAGTCCTTTGTCATCTAGTGTTACATCCATACTACACTCAGCCAGATACAGCAACACTTAACTGTTTGCTGCCACCTACTAGTGACCTTTGGCTTGACAAATTGGGTTTCAGCCATTGCTGGTCAATGTACAAAGTCATCTCAGCTGACGTAGGATCTGCCAGCATTAAGGAGCCTAACTAAAAAAAAAAAAAAAAAAAAAAAAAAAAAAAATCTAGTCAAGTCAATCCCTCAATCCTGATACATGTGAAGAATATTCCTTCCATCCCATACTATATGGTTCAAGGGGGAAATGACATGAGGCTACAGTAACAGTGAGTTTCACTGTCAATGTGAAACAACATAGAATCACTTTGATATCCAGTCTCAATGACAGATAGTCGAGGTTAGATTGGCTCATGAGAGATTGCCTTGATTGATGGCACTGATGTGAAAATAGACAACCTGGAAGTGACAGCACCATTAGCTGGTGTTGAGACCTATAACACATAATGGTGGACAAAGCTAGTTGAGTTCTAAGCAAGCATATGGTCATTTATTTTTTCTGCTCATAATGCTGGATGTCACAAGACCAATTGCTTCATGTTCTTTCCACCCTGACTTCCTTTCAATAATTGCCTGTAAGTTGGAATGGTGAAGTAAAATAAATCCTCTTTTTTGTGTATTGGTTTTTTTTTTTAAAGTGAGGGAATGTTATTACCATAAGAGAAGTTAAACTAGAACAGACATCCCACAGGCAACAGGATTCTGAACCTTCTCTGAATCTTATTTGGACAGGTAAATAGAAAAAAATAGGTTTATGAATATATATATATTTATGGCCCAAGACTTGATGTTTATATTTTAGTAAAAAAAAACAAGCAAAGAAACAAATAAATAAAGCAATACTATCTTTTGCATAACCATGAGCTGTTTTCTTTTTAAAGACCTTAGTCATTTCTGTAAGTTTTAAAAGTCAATTTCAAGATTTGTAGCTAGAATGTGGACTCATCTTTGACCCATTGAATCTTTGATTTAATGAGCTTCTCATTGAAAGGCATGCCCTCATCAGTCTTCAATGTCTACAGGGGGTAGAACTGTAAGAAACTGTATTGGAAGGGGAGAGAGTTCCAGAGAAGAAGGCATATGTACAAGAATAATTATTTCAAAACAAGAATCAAGAGACAAAATAAACTGTGACATCCCTTTTGGCACATCTGGCCCAAGCAGCTGGAATGTACGGGAAAAATAAATACTTACTGGCCGATGGCTTTTGAATTAAGGTAGTTTGAACATCCCTCATGAACACAGTTATTCATAAAAGTATCCTGAGAACAGGAATCCAAAGGTGTTACCCTGAGATCACAAGTACTACAGGATAAAAGAGTCAACAACCGCTTGGTGCAAAGTGATAAACAACCAAGACGTTGGAAATGCAAAGAAATAAATGGAATGAGAGGAGAGAAAATTGATAGAGAAATAACAAGAGAAAATGATTTTACAGGAAGAGAGCTGTTGTCCATGTTAAGAAGAGAGCAGTGCTGTAAGGGATGATGTAAGAACAGCCATGTTGAGGTGTCATGTCACTAATAACCTCTGAGAGATCAGGTAGACACAGAAATCAGACAGCAATGGGCTGTGGAGTTAAGAGCAGCAGAGATAGTGAGAGCGAAAGTGGCCCACAAATACTAAACTATTTTATAAATACAATCGGGAGATACAACTTGTTCAACCCAGGGCCTTGCTGTCCCTTATTCAATAAACTCTGAAAATTGACCTCGTGCATCACGTACAGAAATGTGGGCCTTCCATAGAATGTGTTGCATTCCATGAAGAAATTCAGAAGGTGGATGAGACATTTTTCAGTCTTCACGTGCCTTTGACTCATCTTCTCTCGACAGGCTCAAGGTTTAAAGCATACATCATTGTTAGTCTCCAAATAGCATCCACTGTTTCTCCTAAGTCAACTGCCTTCGCCTGAGATCTTAGCAACTTAACTTCAGCTTCTCCAGCAATCTTGATTTGTCACCAATTGAAATATACTTTGAATTTGACATCAGTTTGAATATAGTCTTGACTCCTGCCACAGAAATACAATCTATCATTGGATCATCCCTTATAGCCGCTCCAATGACAGTTCTTTAAACATCTCTTCTTTCTTTTTATTTCTATCTCTGATTTCCAGTTTTTAATAGCTCCCCTATCAATCAAATCCATTGACTAACCTTCAAATGAACTTAAAATATTATTATAATCCTGAGAGTTTTCTTTTCTGCTTCTGAGGATACATTTTATGAATAAAATGTATCCCTCACTCTCCACGTAATGGTGCTTAATTGCTAAAACATAAACATGAGGGCATAAAATCAGTAATTTTAAACTGGTTGTGTTTTAAGTGATTCAGAAAATAATGAATTGAGTATATTAATTTGTTTCCTCAAGAAAACACTAGGAGATATTAATATTTAAGAGATGCTTCCAGTGTTTCAGATTTTGGTACCAGAACCTTACAACTTATATATTCAGCAATAGGGTTGTTTATGAAAGAAAATAATCAAATGAAATAATTTCATATTTATTGGCAAAACAGTGACATCTATTGTTCAATCTTATATAAAATGGAATTTGGAATGAAAAGTAATGTTACATTTAATGTATTGTGCTCAGGTACAATGATAACTAATTTAAATTCTTTGTTTTAAGATTTGAATAGATTGTATCAAGTAATTTAATATGAAATGAAAGCAAACTGGGTATCTAGGAATATGAGATTTAACCATGATATAACATGTCCAAGATCTGTCTTAAAGAAGAAATAAAACAATAAATGATGAAATATAATACTTGAAAATAGATGTTATTTATTATAGGTATATTTTCCAATTTGTGGGTGAACTAAGTATGTGTGTTTGATGATTTCAAAAGCTCAAACTAAACTCTGAACTTAAGGCAAAGTACTACTTTCATGGCATGTCTGTTATCAACTGTCTATCAATTTAAGTTCATTTACCTACAATCTTGATGAAAGTTTTTTTTTCCTATTCATTCTATACCCTATATATTTGTTACATATTTTTTTATTGGATATTTTATTTACATTTCATATGTTGTCCCCTTACCCCATCCCCCACCCACCTGGAAACCCCCAATCCCCTTACCCCTCCTCCTTCTTCTCCGTGGATGTAACCCCCACCTACCCCCCCACTCCCACTTTCCCACCCTCAAAATTCCCACCCCCTGGGGCGTCCAGCCTTCATGAGGTCAAGGATCTCATCTTCCACCTGTGCCCAGCAGGGCCCTCCACTCTTACATATTCAGCTGAAGCCCTGGATCCCTCCCTAAGTGCTCCCAGGCTGGTGGTTAGGACCCTAGGAGCTGTGGTTGGTTGGTATTGTTGCTCTCCTCATGGTGCCACAAACCCTTTCAGCTCCTTCAGTCCTCACTCTAACTCCTCCATTGAGAACCTC
The DNA here is from genome assembly GCF_004785775.1 of Grammomys surdaster. Taxonomy (NCBI): domain Eukaryota; kingdom Metazoa; phylum Chordata; class Mammalia; order Rodentia; family Muridae; genus Grammomys; species Grammomys surdaster. Next base: position 8,091,385 of record NW_021604658.1, on the reverse strand, counting down.
ATGATCAGTTCAATGGCTA
>NW_021604658.1:8087733-8091356 GCF_004785775.1 Grammomys surdaster | reverse complement strand
TCCTTTCAGCTCCTTCAGTCTTCACTCTAACTCCTCCATTGAGAACCCCATAATCACTTCAATGGCTAGTTGTGAGCATCTGCCTCTGAATATGTCAGACTCTTGAAGACCTCTGAGGAGACATCCATATCAGGCTTTTATCAGCATGCACTTCCTGACTTCCACATCAGCATCTACCTTTGGTGACTGCACATGGGATGGATACTCAGGTGGAAAGGTCTTCAGACGGCCCCTCCTTCAGTTTTTGTCCCTCGCTTTGTCTCCATATTTGCTCCCTTGAGTATTTTGTTGCTCCTTCTAAGAAGGACCGAATCACCCCCACTTGGTCTTCCTTCTTTATGGACTTCATGTGGCCTGTGAGTTGCATCTTGGGCATTTTAAGGTTCTGGGCTAATATCCAATAATCAGTGAGTGAATACCATGTGTGTTCTTTTGTGATTGGCTTACCTCACTCAGTATGATAATTTGATGTTAATTCTTAATTTGAGAATTTATATTTTGGAATTTAGAATTATCCAAAGAGAAACATCACTGGGTATTTCCAGAGATGTTCATCTCAAGGAACAAGACCTACCTGCAAAACAAGAAAGCTCTTCCAACCCTCTGCTAGAGGAAGCACATTGCTTATGCCTATTTTAATGTCTTATTGAGGAGTGCATCTTATTCCTCACAGATGCTCTCCTCTGATGATCTTAGTCTCCTGCTTCCTAACGAAACAACAATGACTCAACAGGGAACTTCCAGGTCTTCAGCAGAGGTTTGGGACTTCTGACACATCTAACTTTGTGGATTCAGCAGCTATTATGTTCCCTGTCTTTTCTGCTTGCAAACGACTATTGTTGGACTGCTCAGTTCCTATAGTATAAGCAATCTAGTGAATCCCATAATATCAACCATTCCTGAGACTGTAGGAGAGTTGGATTTTTCAAGCCCTGAAGTTACGTGTATTAATTAGTACACTCCATTTGTCAGTATCCTGAAATTTAGGCAATAGATGTATTCCATCATCCTGTATTTCTATTCATGGACTATGTCATGAGGATAGATTACTAAGAATAGTGTAAATATGAAGGCTAGTACATAGAACATCATACATAGAATACTGTAAATAGCCAGGAGAATAATAAAATAATGCACATATCTGAAAATAAGAAATTAATATAAAGATAAAAGCATGAAACTTGGGCTGCCTCAAAAAAAGTTTCAATTTTATTTATTAATGTACTTATTATGTGTGGTCTTGAATGCTTTCATGGGTGTTGATATATGTCTGAAAATGTTCTCATTTATGGGAGATTATAGATGCTTATTTACACAAAATAATGAAAAAAAGAAATAGTAACACCAAGAAATCTGAACATGACATGAAGTAGATAGTGATTCCTCTGGAAACCCAAACCATAATGTAACATCAAAAAGCTTCCAAGAGTTCAGTGTAGATTGTAGGATGTTGTTATCCAGGAGCTATGGGGACTGATAATGGAAGAAGGAAAACTGAGTGTTTCCATTATTACCCAAAGTCTTAGCCGCTGAAAGTAGGTTTTTCTCCTATGATTAAGAAAAAAATGTACCTTTAAATAAACTCCCTAAATTTACAAAGAACATCAAATATGGTTTTGAAGAAAAGAACAGGCTTTAAAAACAATGAAGACCTCAAAAGCATAATTGGGGAAACATAAGTAAAACAATGCTTCTGTTCCATCCCAATGAGAGTTCTCCTTTCAGCTTTATTTGTAAGACAGATGGGGGGAGGGGACATTCTACTACAGAACATCCCTTAGCTGAGTGTTCATTAGCACCTCATAACCTTGTTCCTGAAGTTTACTGGAAAAATCTGGCATGTTTTATCTAGATAGGGGTGGGAGATGTACAGGGAAGATAGGCAGCCTAGCACATGTAGCAATAATGTGTGTGAGAAACAAAGACTGTGCCCCTGAATTCCCACTCAGTCACTTGTTCCTCTTTTAAAAGTCATTCCACACAAACCCACTCATGAGGCTAAATAGCACATGAGTTCAGAAGTAAGGGACTATTCATTTGAAACATGGGGAAAACTTGTGCCTGTCTACCTGTCTCAACATTTCCAAATATGACCTTGTATCCCATTTCTAAACTATATGCAAATTGTGTTAATCATATTATATAGATATATAATTTATGAAGTTTTATTAGTGATGTAGCAAGATCATAATAAATTTTGTAGCTTAACAAATGCGAGTTACTATTTGACAATTCTGTAGGTCCGATGTTTACTCTCGCTTGTCAGGTCTGTGTTTCACATGAGTGAGCACTGAAATGCCCTGGCAGGCTTTCTCTAAATTTGAAGTCTGAATTAGTACCTCCATGCATGTTATCATGGCATCATGTCCATCAAAATACATATAACCCTGTAAATTGCTTATCTGATATCAGAGGCAGGAACCATATCCTTAAATATTCCATATATATGCATATGTATACAATTCACAAACACACAGATACATACACACATAAACATAATATACATATCTATGTATGTAAATATATATAATATCTATATAGAATTATGTCTACATAGAATCACCTTAAATCTCTTGATTCAGAATAAAATAATTAAGATGGAAGATACTAATTAACACACGATATGAAAGAGTTGTTGGCACATGCCTATCAGCCCAACATTGAGGAGATAGAAACAAGAGGATTGCCACAACTTCAAGATAAACCTGAGTTTATTTAGTAAATTCCATGCCAGTTAGGGCTACATAATAAGACTCTGCCTCAGATAGACTGAGGAGAATGAGACCAAAGTGTGGAAGAAAAAAAGCTGAAAATAATATTTTAATAAAGTTATATATCCAATGAAAATGAGGTTTAGATTTACATATAAATCTTACATTTTTCTACTGTAAATTTTCATATTTTGATATCAGTGCATTTGCAGTTAGATAGACTCCAAAATAATTAGTGTGTTCAGAAAAAAAATTTAAAAATACGTACATTCCCCTTCCAAATAGAAGAATAAGCTTAAAAGTTTTTATGCATAAGCATATTAAGGAGTGACTCTGAAGTCATTAAAAACAAAAATGTTGGTCTAAGTAGTCAACTGTTTCCTGGATCCACAGTAACATTCATTAATCCTGACTGTGGTATTCTCCTTCAGACTGATTTTTAGGATACATAATCTGAGGAAAGCAGACCAATATTTTATGATGCAAGTTGCTTCTAAAATAAGTAACTAGTTTAGTGCATCTTTGTAAAATAACAGTGTCAAAACAAGCAGGTCGCCTAGAGAATGATTTATGTTTTAATTGTTTTGTATTTTATTCATATTCTGATTGACCAAAATAACAACAAAACTAACAAAACAGGCCTTCCGCCCCTGCCTGGTCCTCTGGGCTGGAGCAGACACAGAGTCAGTCTGCTCCTGTCCTGCTGAGAAACTGAATCCTGAGTCATCCAGGAGCCACTGCACTCAGAGCAGCTGGTAAGAACTCCATCTCACTCCCTAAGGCCCAGAGATACATCTGGGAGCCAGGGACATTAGGGCACAGCAGCTACCCAAACACCGCCCCTCTGGAATTCCACTTCCCTTCCGCCCCTGCCTGGTCCTCTGGGCTGGAGCAGACACAGAGTCGGTCTGC
>NW_021604658.1:8041742-8087723 GCF_004785775.1 Grammomys surdaster | reverse complement strand
AAACTGAATCCTGAGTCATCCAGGAGCCACTGCACTCAGAGCAGCTGGTAAGAACTCCATCTCACTCCCTAAGGCCCAGAGATACATCTGGGAGCCAGGGACATTCAGGGCACAGCAGCTACCCAAACCCCACCCCTCCGGAATTCCACTTCCCTTCCGCCCCTGCCTGGTCCTCTGGGCTGGAGCAGACACAGAGTCAGTCTGCTCCTGTCCTGTTGAGAAACTGAATCCTGAGTCATCCAGGAGCCACTGCACTCAGAGCAGCTGGTAAGAACTCCATCTCACTCCCTAAGGCCCAGAGATACATCTGGGAGCCAGGGACATTCAGGGCACAGCAGCTACCCAAACCCCGCCCCTCTGGAATTCCACTTCCCTTCCGCCCTTGCCTGGTCCTTTGGGCTGGAGCAGACACAGAGTTGGTCAGCTTCTGTCCTGTGGAGAAACTGAATCCTGAGTCATCGAGGACCCACTGCACTCAGAGCAGAAGGATTTCCAGATCCAAGAGGTGGCCTGAGCCCCAGGAGTTCTTCCACCCAGGAGATTAGGAGCATAAGACCACAGAGACCTCTGGACTCTGAGGAGCTCTGCAATAAGCAAGATAACTGGAAATACAGACTCCAGTTTTACACAGTGAGGGCAGGTACCACTAGAGTTAACCAGATGGCGAAAGGCAAGCGCAAGAACATAAGCAACGGAAACCAAAGTTTCTTGGCATCATCAGTGCTCAGTTCTCCCAATATAGCAAGCCCTGAACACCCCATCACAACTGAAAAGCAGGATTCAGAATTAAAATCACTTCTCATGATGATGATAGAGGATTATAAGAAGGAATTAAGTAACTCCCTTAAAGAAATACAGGAGAGTACAAGTAAACAGATAGAAGCCCTTAAAGAGGAATCACAGAAATCCCTTAAAGAAATGGAAGAAAATACAAAGAAGGAATTAAACAAAAACATTCAGGATCTGAAACTAGAACTAGAAACAATAAAGAAAGTTCAAAGGGAGACAACCATGGAGATAGAAAACCTAAGAAAGAGATCAGGAGTCACAGACGCAATCATCACCAACCGAATACAAGAGATAGAAGAGAGAATCTCAAATGCAGAAGATACGGTGGAAAATATTGACACAGTTGTCAAAGAAAATGCAAAATGCAAAAAACTCCTAACTCAAAACATCCAGGAAATCCAGGACACAATGAGAAGACCAAACCTAAGGATAATAGGTATAGATGAGAATGAAGATTCCCAACTTAAAGGGCCAGTAAATATCTTCAACAAAATTATTGAGGAAAACTTCCCTAACCTAAAGAACAAGATGCCCATAAACATACAAGAAGCCTACAGAACACCAAATAGACTAGACCAGAAAAGAAATACCTCCCGTCACATAATAATCAAAACATCAGATGCACAAAACAAAGAAAAAATACTAAAAGCAGTAAGGGAAAAAGGTCAAGTAACATATAAAGGCAGACCTATAAGAATTACACCAGACTTCTCACCAGAGACTATAAAAGCCAGAAGAGCCTGGACTCACATCATACAGACCCTAAGAGAACACAATTGCCAGCCCAGATTACTATACCCAGCAAAACTCTCAATCACTATAGATGGTGAAACCAAGATATTCCATGACAAAACCAAATTTGCACAATATCTTCCCACAAACCCAGCACTTCAAAGGATAATTGATGGAAAATGCCAACACAAGGAGGGAAACTATAACCTAGAAAAAGCAAGTAAGTAATCTTCCAACAACCCCAAAAGAAGATACAAACATAACTTTACCTCTAATAACAAAAATAACAGGAAGCAACAATTATTTTTCCTTAATATCTCTTAACATCAATGGTCTCAATTCCCCAATAAAAAGACGCAGACTATCAGACTGGATACACAAACAAGACCCAGATTTTTGCTGCATACAAGAAACGCACCTCAGTGACAAAGACAGACACTACCTCAGAATAAAAGGGTGGAAAACAATTTTTCAAGCCAATGGTCCCAAGAAACAAGCTGGAGTAGCCATTCTAATATCAAATAAAATCGACTTTCATCCAAAATTAATCAAAAAAGATAAGGAAGGACACTTCATACTCATCAAAGGAAAAATCTACCAAGGTGAACTCTCAATTCTGAACATCTACGCTCCAAATGCAAGGGCACCTACATACATTAAAGAAACTTTACTAAAGCTCAAAACACACATTACACCTCACACAATAACAGTGGGGGATTTCAACACCCCACTGTCAGCAATGGACAGATCATGGAAACAGAAACTAAACAGAGACACTTTGAAATTAACAGAAGTTATGAACCAAATGGACTTAACAGACATCTATAGAACATTTCATCCTAAAACAAAAGAATATACCTTTTTCTCAGCACCTCATGGTACCTTCTCCAAAATAGACCATATAATTGGTCACAAAACAACCCTCTACAGATACAAAAAGATTGAAATAATCCCTTGCATCTTATCAGATCACCACGGACTAAGACTGGTCTTTAATAATGACAAAACCAATGGAAAACCCACGTGCACATGGAAACTGAACAACTCTCTACTCAATGATGACTTGGTCAAGGAAGAAATAAAGAAAGAAATAAAAGACTTTTTAGAATTCAATGAAAATGAGGACACATCATACCAAAACTTGTGGGACTCCATGAAGGCAGTGCTAAGAGGTAAGCTCATAGCTCTAAGTGCCTACAAAAAGAAACTGGAAAGAGCACACACTAACAAGTTGACTGCACAACTAAAAGCTCTAGAACAAAAAGAAGCAAATACACCCAGGAGGAGTAGAAGGCAGGAAATAATCAAACTCAGGGCTGAAATCAACCAAATAGAAACAGAAAGAACAATACAAAATATCAATAAAACCAGGAGTTGGTTCTTTGAGAAAATCAACACGATAGATAAACCCTTAGCCAGATTAACCAAAGGGCACAGAGACAGTATCCAAATTAATAAAATCAGAACTGAAAAGGGAGACATAACAACAGAAACTGAAGAAATTCAAAAAATCATCAGATCCTACTACAAAGGCCTATACTCAACAAAACTGGAAAACCTGGATGAAATGGACAATTTCCTAGACAGATACCAGGTACCGAAGTTAAACCAGGAGCAGATAAACCATCTAAATAGTCCCATAACCCCTCAGGAAATAGCAGCAGTCATCAAAAGCCTCCCCACTAAAAAAAGCCCAGGACCAGATGGTTTTAGTGCTGAATTCTATCAGACCTTCAAGGAAGACCTAATACCAATTCTCTTCAAACTATTCCACAAAATAGAGACAGAAGGAACACTACCCAATTCGTTCTATGAAGCTACAATTACACTCATACCCAAACCCCACAAGGACCCGACAAAGAAAGAGAACTTCAGACCAATCTCCCTTATGAACATTGATGCAAAAATACTCAATAAAATTCTAGCAAACCGAATCCAAGACCACATCAAAACAATCATCCATCATGATCAAGTAGGTTTTATCCCAGGAATGCAGGGATGGTTCAATATTCGGAAATCCATCAATGTAATCCACTATATAAACAAACTTAAAGAAAAAAACCACATGATCATCTCACTAGATGCTGAGAAAGCATTTGACAAAATTCAACATCTCTTCATGATAAAAGTCTTGGAAAGATCAGGAATACAAGGCCCCTACCTAAACATAGTAAAAGCAATTTACAGCAAACCAGTAGCCAACATCAAGCTAAATGGAGAGAAACTTGAAGCAATCCCACTAAGATCAGGGACTAGACAAGGTTGCCCACTCTCCCCCTACCTATTCAATATAGTACTGGAAGTCTTAGCCAGAGCAATTAGACAGCAAAAAGAAGTCAAAGGGATACAAATAGGAAAGGAAGAAGTCAAAATATCGCTATTTGCAGATGATATGATAGTATACTTAAGTGACCCCCAAACTTCAACCAGAGAACTCCTAAACCTGATAAACAACTTCAGCAAAGTGGCTGGTTATAAAATCAACTCAAACAAATCAGTAGCCTTCCTCTACATGAAAGATAAACAGACTGAAAAAGAAATTAGGGAAATGACACCCTTCACAATAGTTGCAAATAATATAAAATACCTTGGTGTGAATCTAACCAAGCAAGTGAAAGACCTGTATGACAAGAACTTCAAGTCTCTGAAGAAAGAAATTGAAGAAGATCTCAGAAGATGGAAAGATCTCCCATGCTCATGGATTGGCAGGATTAATATAATAAAAATGGCCATCTTGCCAAAAGCAATCTACAGATTCAATGCAATCCCCATTAAAATCCCAACTCAATTCTTCACAGAGTTAGAAAAGGAAATTCTCAAATTCATATGGAATAACAAAAAACCCAGGATAGCGAAAACTATTCTCAACAATAAAAGAACTTCTGGAGGAATTACCATCCCTGACCTCAAGCTGTACTACAGAGCAATAGTGATAAAAACTACCTGGTATTGGTACAGAGACAGGCAGGAAGATCAATGGAATAGAATTGAAGACCCAGAAATGAACACACACTCCTATGGTCACTTGATCTTTGACAAAGGAGCTAAAACTGTCCAGTGGAAAAAGGACAGCATTTTCAACAAATGGTGCTGGTTCAACTGGAAGACAACATGTAGAAGAATGAAAATTGATCCATTCTTATCCCCTTGTACAAAGCTCAAGTCTAAGTGGATAAAGGACCTCCACATAAAACCAGATACACTGAAACTAATAGAAGAGAAGGTGGGGAAGACCCTCGAATACTTGGGCACAGGGGAAAAGTTCCTGAACAGAACACCAATGGCATATGCTCTAAGATCAAGAATTGACAAATGGGACTTCATAAAATTGCAAAGTTTCTGTAAGGCAAAGGACACTGTCAATAGGACAAAACGACAACCAACAAATTGGGAAAAGATCTTTACCAATCCTTCATCTGATAGAGGGCTAATATCCAATATATACAAAGAACTCAAGAAATTAGACTCCAGACAACCAAATTACCCTATTAAAAAATGGGGTATAGAGCTTAACAAAGAATTTTCAATGGAAGAAACTCGAATGGCTGAGAAGCATCTAAAGAAATGTTCAGCATCCTTAGTCGTCAGGGAAATGCAAATCAAAACAACCCTGAGATTCCATCTCACACCAGTCAGAATGGCTAAGATTAAAAACTCAGGTGATAGTAGATGCTGGCGAGGGTGTGGAGAAAGAGGAACACTCCTCCATTGTTGGTGGGACTGCAAGGTGGTGCAACCACTTTGGAAATCAATCTGGCAGTTCCTCAGAAAATTGGACATAGCATTACCCGAGGATCCAGCTATACCACTCCTAGGCATATACCCAGAAGATGCTCGAACATATAATAAGGACATATGCTCAACTATGTTCATAACAGCCTTATTTATAATAGCCAGGAGCTGGAAAGAACCCAGATGTCCTTCAACTGAGGAATGGATTCAAAAAATGTGGTATATTTACACAATGGAGTATTACTCAGCTATTAAAAACAATGAATTCGAGAGGTTCCTAGGTAAATGGATGGAACTAGAAATTATCATCCTGAGTGAGGTAAGCCAATCACAAAAGAACACACATGGTATTCACTCACTGATTATTGGATATTAGCCCAGAACCTTGAAATGCCCAAGATGCAACTCACAGGCCACATGAAGCCCATAAAGAAGGAAGACCAAGTGAGGGTGATTCGGTCCTTCTTAGAAGGAGCAACAAAATACTCAAGGGAGCAAATATGGAGACAAAGTGAGGGACAGAAACTGAAGGAGGGGCCGTCTCAAGACCACTCCACCTGAGTATCTATCCAATGTGCAATCACCAAAGGTAGATGCTGATGTGGAAGACAGGAAGTGCATGCTGATAAGAGCCTGATATGGATATCTCCTCAGAGGCCTTCAAGAGTCAGATATATTCAGAGGCAGATGCTCACAACTAGCCATTGAACTGATCATGGGGTTCTCAATAGAGGAGTTAGAGTGAAGACTGAAGGAGCTGAAAGGATTTATGGCACCATGAGGAGAGCAACAATACCAACCAACCACAGCTCCCAGGGTCTAAACCACCAGCCTGGGAGCACTTAGGGGGGGATCCAGGGCTTCAGCTGAATATGTAAAAGTGGAGGGCCCTGCTGGGCATAGGTGGAAGAAGAGAACCTTGACCTCATGAAGGCTGGATGCCCCAGGGGCTGGGAATTTTGAGGGTGGGGAGGTGGGAGTGGGGAGTGTAGATAGAGGTTACATCCACAGAGAAGAAAGAGGAGGGGCAAGGGGATTGGGGGTTCCGAGGGGGTGGTGGGGGATGGGGTAAGGGGACAACATAGGAAATGTAAATAAATCATCTAAAAAAAAAATTAACAAAACAGGTGCACATGTTAGCTTAAGTCTTATTTTGTCTCTTTGAGCCCATTAAAATTCACATCTAATGGAGAACTAAATGTTTGGTCCTCAGATTTTGCCAATTAAAGTAGATTCTAACACTGAGAATGGTAGGTTATCATAATGAAACAAAGTGATTACCATAAGCAAAGTCAAGACTATCATATGGATAGACCACAGTAGGCATACAGAATACATATCAAAATTACCCAATTATCCACTGAACAAATTAAGGCCATTCAAAGGAGATGTTAAAATTTCTACTATGATATAAAAAAAATGCTCTCAATTTTCATGTGAGCCTTTCAGCAAAGATCAAAAAGAAAATAAAGAAAAAGATAGCCACACATGAAAAAAAAATTAGAAAGATGAAATAGAAAAAAAAATATGGTTCAGAGATGCTCATGTGAACAATCAAAGTACATGGTCTACTAAAAAAAGGGGGTGGGGGAAGAGATATTGAGTTTAAAAATAGCATAGTTTAAAGAAAAACCATGATATCATAGTATTCATTCCTTATTATTCTCACAGAGTCAAAGGAAATCAGTTAGAGAAGCAACATGGCTGACATCAAAATACAGTCCCCTGACTTCTATTCTGTTGCTGAGTCTTTCATTATATAAGAGCTGTATGAATTCTTTCACTGAGTTTTAGGGCACTGGGAGACACTGTAAATTCAATAGAGATTTCAAAGAGAAATATTTTATAGTACTATGTTTTGTAAAATACATTATTTGTTTCATATTAAAAGGACAGTTTCCTACTCTGTTTCTTTTGACTTTTAAGATTATATGATCACATCATTTCTGAGTTTTAACATTTCATTTCCATGTATTTATGTTTTGTCTCTCAAAAGTCTAACAAAGAACTTTTTTTCTGTAGTGCTTTAGGTGGCAGTACTCAGTATCAGATATCAGGGTAAGTATTGTATAAAGTAGTAAGACAAAAAATTTTATAGTTGCACATCAAGAGAGCAGGGAAAGCCAAGAGTGCAGTGTGGACATAAAAGAGCAGAGTGTCACTCCATCCTCGTCTTCAGGAAAGAGTTCTATTGACTGTGTGAGAAAGGGACCTTTCATATCCCTCTATCCTTTAGACACTGGCTAGGCAACTCAAAAGGATATTTGATTCTCTGTCTCTTCCCATTCATAGAAATGTAGCCCTCGGAAACCAAAGGGCAATCTCTTGCTGTCTGTAGATATTCATAAAAAGAAGACACAAAGGTGAGAGGGCGACATGTTGGGAGGCTCCAGGGAAAGCTGTAGGAAGGTAATGTGGAATGTACATGATTAAAATGCAATGCATACTTGGATGAAAATTCAGATAAGAGATAAAAGTATCATTTAATAATTAAAAAATGCTATATAAAGTGAGCTAAAGGTATATAACCAAAGTCGAAACATTGCACTCTACAGTCAGATGTTACTATCTCTCTTTTAAAGATAATGAAACTAAGACTGACAAACAGAAGATAAAAATTTGATGTCATGTGTCCACTCTAATAGCATTTCCCTTTGTGCTATCATTTTTCCCCTCTCCCATCCTACATTTCTGGCAGCTAATGACGTTCTTGCTCTCTCTACAGTTTTGGTCTTCCAGAATGTCACATAGCTGAAATCACACACCTAGTAGAATGTATGATACCCAAAACAGACACTAATGCAGTTACAGGTTTTCGTAAAACATTTATACAGGTTCATTGATTCAGCACATTAATGTAAGATATCAATTAATAATAGAGACATTATGCATGAGAAAGTAGGGCATATAAAGGCTCTCTGGGATAACGACAAGCTTACAACTGCTCAGAAGGTGGTCCATTTGATAACGTGGAGGAGTAGTGTGGTTTGTATATGCTCAGTGATGGGTACAGAAGTGAAGCAGATTACAGGTCCCTGGCTGTAAATCTTACATTGTTCTCACTATTTTCACCATGGTATATGATAGCATTAATTCCATTAACAATTAGTGTATGTTTCATAATAAAACACGACCTTATGTTTGGTAAAACTCCATATTTTTCCTCTCCCCTTGCATTCCTTTTCTTTTTCACTTTTGTGTTCTATTAAGTCAGTGGTCACATACACAGAGGCTCTGGCAAACAAAGCAAATCAATGAATCAGGTCAGCTGTGAGAGACAATAAACAAGGTGACCCTCTGGGGAATGGCTCCTGTCTAAAGGAGGCAGCCACTTCTCAGCCCAGATTATTGTTGCCACAAGGAGGTTTCCAAACTCAGTTAAAAAATCAGAATGTTTCATATATACTCTCACACTTTTAAGTAGTACCAATATCAATTTCATAAAGTCTGCAGTGCAGCTCACACGTGCACATGTTCTCTCTCTCTCTCTCTCTCTCTCTCTCTCTCTCTCTCTCACACACACACACACACACACACACACACATACACACAGACACAGACACATACATACACACACACATAGAAGGAGAGAGAGGAGAGAGAGAGAGGGAGAGAGACAGAGAGAGAGAGAGAGAGACAGAGAAAGAGACAGAGAGAGAGAGAGAGAGAGAGAGAGAGAGAGAGTTCTCCTTGGTTCTCTGAAGCAATCTAGCAAGATTGATGTGACATAAAGAGTGCCTTTCATCTAAAGACATTCAAACATTTTAAGGGCTGGTAAGATAGCTGATAGAATGGTTACCTTGAATACATGAGGCCCTGAAATAAATCTCTAGCATTTCAATAAATAAATAAATAAATAGATAGATAGATAAATAAATATTAAAATATATTGCTTGAAACAATGAAAATGTGGAGGTGTCCTTCTATATTGATATATGTCTCTAATTTTGTGATTTGTGTTTGAATTATTGTTAGAAACACATAGATGCACACACAGAGAGATACACAGAAAAGAACCTAGCTATGGTATTCATTTAGAGATTCCTAAGCAAGCAATGCCTTCTGCAAACTATAAAAAATATAATTCGGCTATAAGAAATACATTATTTACTAAAGTAAATAGGGTTATTTGATTTTGAGTTTGGTTGCTGAGTTTTCATGAACTTATAGCTTCTATAAATATAAAGCTGATTTCCTACAGGAAAGAAATCTGTTTTACCATTGATCTCCATGAACTATAGTGAAAGGAAAGAAAATATCCATATCTTTTCCTATAAAATAGTTTGAGCAAAGAATAAACATGTGACTTTCTATCATTATACAACATCATAATGAAATGTGGAAAGTGTGAAGTGGGAATATATGATTACAAATGTTAACAAAATATTTAATTATGAAACAGCAAAAGTGTAAGAGACCTTTGAAAAATTCGTAACTTTTGGGATTTTGGTTGTTTGCTTGCTTGCTTTGTTTTTTTCAGACTACAAAGAGGCTTTTATTTAAAATAAGCAAGGTCATTGTTCTCTTCTTTAATTACCATCAGAAGCTGTCAAATTCTGGTTCGTTGCTGCTCCATGGTATTTGGTTAGACTTCAGGTTAAAGACTCTGTGCACATTGGTTTCAAGTGTAAATTGTTAAAATTATTTTTGAAAGGAAAAGTCTTCAGTGATCATCATTATTGAATATACATCTATTTGTGAAAGGAAGAGCACTGACTTTTAAAGCTATATTAAATATTATGTTGAAAAGGATAAATACAGACCCCAATCATATCATTAGGGAAAATAGATAGTGTTTGGCGAATGAAATCAAGTCACTAAAAAAGTATGAAGAACCCAGGCAGAAGAAATTGTAACCTAACTGATGAACTAGTGAGATACAGTGATTACAAATCAACCAAGCTGGGCAATAACAAATAAGCTAAACAGTCATGAGAACTGAGATCAATTTACAAATTATAATCCTACTGAAGAAGGACAGTAAGAAAAGGTTATGATATCAAAGAAGGAATTTAGCAGTTGAGTATCTGTATTCAGTTACCTACCTTTAGAGGAAATGGACTCCATCATGTTTCTCAATCTTCAAATAGATTCAGCAAATAAAATATATCTCTTGGGCAATTTGTTTATCAGTTCCCAGAAGTCAAATGAGAAACTCAAATGTCAAGTGACTCAACTCCTAATACTCAGTCTCGGGTATAGCACTTAGGAGCTATAGGCACTGAAATGGAAATAATAATTTGTACCAATCATCATCATTAATAATAATAATTTCCACTAAATATTACACAAACAAATCAACTCCATTATCATTCATTTTAGTATGTCAAAGGATGAGAAAGTAATGGGGTGAATATGTATTAACTACAATGCACATATGTGAAAGAATGTCATGAAGAAATACTAAAAAGTAGAATTAACAGATTATTATATTCACTGACATCTTTTTAAAAACCTTTATAATTACTAAATTGTTATCTAAAACAAAATACTTAGACACTTCAAGTGACTTTTCTTTTGTCTATCAATATCCCCCAACATAGATGAGGACAGATCTGTTTAATTGTTGAGAAGGCCTTGAACACATCTAAGGGAACACATAATTTGTTAACTAATGGAAAGACACAGAGTTTGAAAGAGCTTTTAATTTCCTGGTTAAATGCTGCAAATATTATTTAAGCCCAAATACATGTAAATCGATGTGAGTTGAGTATGTCAAGGAATAAATGTGCTGAGGTAAAAGAGAACCTCCAAATTCAAAGACTATAAAATGCTTCTTTAATAACCTAGGGTCTTAAGTTACAGATATCACTTCACTGCTCAGAGACAGGCTGATGGGACAGGGAAATGGGAAGAGATCATTAGATTGTGGAGGACATTTTTGGTAGAGGAAAACTAATATTTTGGATAGATATCAAAATTTTACATGTTTACTTGAATATAAGTTCTGTAGAGGGAAAGAGACTGGGATAAGGCTATAAAAGCAAAATGTGAAGAAAACATTGAATGGTAATACGATCCTCTGAATATTTAAAAGTACTAGGGTGATTTATTACATAGGACTGTTGAGAACCATGCTATCATAATGGGGGAGAAAGGGAGTATTTTAGAAATATAGTCAGTATTTTCAAAAGATTTATTAGCATATGTCTTTTACAATCCTTTTATGGAATCCAATAATATCCGTGGAATATGAAAGAACACAAAGACATAATTTAAATATTAAACACTTATTTTGAGCTTTAGGTTTATACATGCTAAGACTGGATGCTCATAGCATACAACAGGAAGCTACCTATCACAGTGCCGTATTCTTCTAGAATTACAAATAGCCACATAATCTCATTCAGCAGAAAATTTCCATCCATGCATTGCCTGCAGAAACTATATGTATTTTTTTGCATTTGTTTATTCAATTTTCCATGAGCTTAATCTGAATAGCTATCTAATATATTCTCTGAGGACAGAGTAAAACAGCTTGTCTCTTTTCTGAGAAAAAAAAAATGTGTACTGAATTATTTATTTCTAACTTCTTAAGAAGCTTATGAAATGCAAGATGAAAGGTCAGGATTAATTATGAAAAACGGTGTGAATTCCAACAGAAGAAATGTATGTTAATTGGCAAAGTATATACTCTGTAGCTGTTACCTTATTGATATTCAACAAAACTTGATGAGACTAAAAATGTCTTATTTTTAACAAGTTGTATGTTGTGATAATGTTGATGTTAGTGCTGAACTGCATAAAATCTTTGGCTAGCATTTTTTCTCACAAGTCGTTCTCATACACATTTATGCTTCCCTTGGCTGTACAAAGTAAAATCTGGTCATTTGGTATTGGATAATGAATTGGTGTGTTCTTCCCTAGGGAAGACCGTTTCTCCTGCACTCAACATTCCTAGTTGCATATAGTTAACGTCTATCTTACTTCTCCATTAAGATTTAATTGTTTCCCCTTCCTATTCTTTTTCTAGGTTTCTGACACAAGCACCTACACTGATGATTGACATTCTTTCTTTTTTATCTTAAATGTATTAATTGTTACACATGTCTTTCCTAAAACTGCTTTGAGCACATCTGACAATGGTGAGCGTCTCATGTTGTTATGATTATTCAGTTCAGTATATTTTTGTTCTGTTCTTTAAAAGTGAGTATGCACTCAGGCACACACATGCCGCACTGTGTGCACACCCATACATGCCACAGAGATGTATACCTGTGGAGGTCAGAAGAAATGTCTCTTGGGTTTTATCTTCTTCTGCCAACTTGTGAGATCCAGAGATCCAATTTAATGGATCATGTTAAACACTTATGAGATGAATTCCTAACCTTTGCTACTGTGAGTGTTCTCACTATGTAGCATAGAGTGGCTGCAAGCTCACAGTCATCTTAAGCCAACCAGTGTGCTTCCTCTGTCCTCTGAGAGCTGTGATTGCAGCACAATGATTGACACAGACCAAAGATTCTTAAACATGTGCAGCTCAGATTGCAAGTGTTTACGTTGCTCCTGGTTGTAATTGTTATCCTAGCTTTATTCTGTTATGATCAAAGCACAATCTTTGAGTTCAGCCTTTGAAATTGGTTGTTAGGTTGTTCTGAAAAGTACTGTCAAGGCTCTACTCTTCTCTTTTTTGGAAGATGTATTATGTGAACATGTATATATTCATGTGTGTGTAGACAGGTCAGAGGACAACGTTGGGTATTACTCCTCTCTTTCCACATTACTTGTTCTCTGGTGCATGTAGGAAGATACCTGTTCTGAAGCTTCCAGAGTTATCTGTCTCTGCTTCCCCTCTTCCTATGAGATGATAGGCATTAAAGATGTGTGCTTTCATACTTAATGTTACAAGGATGCTAGGAATTTGAACTCTGACCTCACACTTGTGTAAAAAGCCTTCACGAGGCTATCTTCCCCAAACCCTCTCAAAGTTAGCTGATTTTAGTGTTGTTGAGTAATATAGCACTGTTGACTTCCATTTTGTTTGTTTTTTTCCACCAACTGTTGAAATTTCCAACATTTCTCCTGGTTTCTAATTATGGATTTACTGCTTGTCTCTTTTAACTGTATCACTTTCACTTTAAATATTTTGTGAATGTTGTCCCATAGATCTACATTTTGAATTTCTGTGTCTTTGCAATAGATCTGCTTCTTTCTCATGATTCCTGCTTGCTTCTATTTCTGGTCTTGGGTCTTAGGTCTGCTTCATGTGATACCAGAGACACTCGTCCTATTTGTTAATATTTGCATATCGTAGCAAAAACTGGATATCCTAGAGTGTCATATCTGTAGATTCAGCCAAACACTTCAGAAATACTTGAAAACAAAACTGTATAATCACTATCCAAGTACAGACTTTAAACAGTCAATATTCCCCAAACAATACAATGTAACAATATTTACATAGCATTTGCATAGTATTATTGTAAATAACCAATAACTTATTTAAATATATGGTAAGGTATATAGAGGTTATATAAAATAAGATCTTTAAATATGACTATTTATAACAGGCTCTTGTGGATTCATGGCCTTTGATATCTTTTTTTTTTTTTTTTTTTTTTTCTCAGAGCAAAGACTTTAATGAATATATTTTACAAATACACTGGAGACTCAGGCAATGCTGCCTGCATTGGATGCAATCCTGGGCCACAAGTCTGCACACTCCTTTGCAACTGGACCTGTGATAGCAGAACCTTTCATCTCCCCTTTATTGTTTACTATGACCCCCGCATTATCTTCAAAATACAGAAACACCCCATCTTTTCTTCGATATGACTTTCGTTGTCGAATCACCACTGCTGGATGTACCTTTTTTCTTAGTTCTGGTTTGCCTTTCTTAACTGTGGCCATCACCATGTCGCCCACACCAGCAGCAGGAAGTCTGTTCAGCCGTCCCTTGATTCCCTTCACAGAGATGATATACAAGTTTTTGGCTCCTGTGTTGTCAGCACAGTTGATCACAGCTCCTACCGGAAGACCCAGGGAAATCCGGAATTTCGCTCCGGAGGACCCACCACGTCCTCGCTTCGACATCTTGAGTGTCCGGAAAGAGTCAGAAAGCGGCCTTTGATATCTTTAGGAATTCCCAGACCAGGATTTCAGGCATCTTGAGAAATAACATTTCACATTTTCTACATTTTTAAGTTCAGTCTTTCTATATCTTTATATGTGAAGTTATTTTCTTAAAGAAATCAGAGTAAATTGTGATTTTAATAAAACCTGTTTATATGTTTTTCATTCACTTTGATATCTTCTGAATTTCTCACAATTTCTTATAATTGAAATCTTTACTTTTTTATAAGAGCTTTGATTTACTTAAGCATTATTTCTTGTTGCTGTTATTGTTATAGTTGTTTTGAGATATGGACTAACTCTGTCAACATGATGGCCCAGAATGTTCAATGTATACTAGATTGGCCTTGAACTTGCAAAAAATTTTTCTTCCACCTCCTGTGTGCTAAGATTAAATTAATTCCCTATAACACAATTTGAGTGGTAAACTGCCAGATAAAATTGCAGTTTCCTCATTCAACCTGGGTGAGATCATTCCTCACTTCTTGTCAAGAATAAAATGGCCAGCTCCTATGATGACCTCCATTGGTCATAAAAGTTAGTATATCTAGACACTTGGCTTTTGTGAAATTTCCAAGTCTCTACCAGGCATCCTCTGACAATCCTACAGTGCACAAGAAGAGAATCATCTTGTGCCTACCAGGCTGCCTTGAAGTCTAGGTCTCCATACATGTTCTCCACTGATGTTGTGGGAATAGGTGAGCATTTGCTAAATGAAAGATAAGTTTCCATCTCTGTTTGTCTGCCTTGGGGTTGATGGCATCCTTTATCACAATCTCACAAAGATGACAGTGTGGACATCTACTTAACCATGAGGATATATCAGTAAACAGTCTCGTTGCTAGTATATGGCAGTTTCTGGGAAGTGTCATATTGATAGATTACCCTTTCCCTAATCCATTTTTAACTTAAGATAGCGCATTTATATGGGAGATTTTTGTGTTTGGGCCCTTTGTCATGTCCAGCAACTTCAGATCTAATGTGTAGATCTAATGTGTGTGTAGGTTAATGTGAAAAAAGACAATATCCTAGCTAAGGAGCACCATATTGTTCCTTGAATTGCAAACTCTCTACATTATTCTCACGACCATTCAGAGAATCTCATGTTTTATTCAGTTTCATAGTTAACAAAATGAGAAGAAATATCCCTATTTCATCCCCCTAGGATGGTGAGTTGTGAGAAAGAGTTGTGAGAAAATTTTAAATAGTAAATGCATAATTCACATCCTAAGGTAGCTGAGTTTAATCAGTGAGGAGTATTGCCTGGACTTTGGATGTAGCTCACTGTGTAAAGTGCTCACTGTGCAAGCACAAGGACCTGAGTTCATATCCTCAGCACCATGCAGCAAACTTGTAACATAAAATCTGGGATAAAGGTGTGGATAAAATGATCCTAAGACCTCACTAGATAATCGATATAACAGAAAGGGTGAGGTCCACGTCACAAAAAATATCTTGTCTCAAAAAAATTAAAATAAGGTGGATGTCAATGGAGGACAATAGGTGGCCCCATAGGCAAGCACACCAATATACACATATGTGCATGTGCACATGTGTACATGGAGAGAGAGACAGAGACAGAGACAGAGACAGACAGAAACAGAGACAGAACGACTGAACAGAAACAGAGAGAAGGACATTAGGAATCATGTTTAACTTACCAATGTGTATCTCATTCATGTGCCTCTGTAATGTAATTTATATATGTAAATAAATATAATTATATATATATATACCACTATGAATATATATTGTAAATATGTGTGTCTGTGTGTGTGTTTATCATAAATACAGGTGCAAGACACACATACTTCTATGTATATGTATGTATGGGTATCATATATCTATATCAACATATATCTATATTTATCTATCTACATATATATATATGTATGTGTGTGTGTGTGTGTGTGTGTAAGTGTATTGGTTTTAGTCTTATTTTTTGAGTCCTAACTCCTATGTTACTACAAAAAGGCTAGAATAGTAAGGTTATAGTATTTGTCCTCCTTGTCCTTCAATTTTGAAGCAGCTTCAGTGTGCTAAAGTTGAAAGGCAGACTTTTTTTTATAATGTTAGGGAGCTTTAGAGTTCAGAAAGCAAAGGTCTTCTCTCTCATCTTACCCTGACTTCCTTTCACCTGCTCCTTTTCCTCCCAAATATAATCCATAGAAACTGGAATTTCTATTTCCTCAGGCCATCATAGGAGCTATTGTTCCCTCACCTTTCTGTCTTGGAGCTAGTTATAACGAATTTTCTGACCTATCTTGTCTGGTAGTAGATCATAAGACCTTCAATTCAGAGACAGCACTGCCACAGGGGACATATTGCTATACAGAGTGAGCAAGGAAAATCCGAACAGACAGGCTTGCTAAGTATTGCCATTGAAGCTATTAACATTAGTTATACCCTTTCTGTCCAACTAGACTCCTCCACAGATGTTCATTTGTCTGCTATGTTTATGCAACAATTCTTCCTCAAAGTACAAGAAAAATTCACAAAATATCCAGACAGTTTAACTTTGAGAGAATTGATCAAAAAGAAAGCCACTTAATGGGAAGATGAGACATCTCAAATACTTATGGGTAGAAGGGTGGATTGTATCATGTGTGTGTGTGTGTGTGTATGTGTGTGTGTGTGTAGATATAGTGTAGACACATATGTGTGTAAATATGAAAAGTATCTTTTATAGTATATTACAGAGATGTTTTGTTGCACTTATGATTATCTCCACAATTTTTCCAAGAGTCACCCGTATTCCCTCGCCACCCGATGTTGTGTCTTCTACATTGTAAGCATCAAGTCCAAATTGTGTTGCCCATATGCTCTTGTGTGTGTGAACTTCCACAGGAGTGTGCTTGTTCAACCAGGGACCACACTTTTAAAGAAAACCAACCTTGCTTTTTCCAGAACCTAACAATTGCCAATGATTCCTCAGCTAGATTTGGATCTTTATGCTCGCCTTCCCCCTTCACGCTGGAATGTTGTCTGACTTAAGCTTTTCCAGAAATCGTGCATTCTGTCATAGCTACTGTAAATTGATATATGTGCAACATATTTTCTCTAACCAGAAACATTGTTTACTTATAGTAATCAAGAACTTCAGGATTTTGAGGCCTCACTCTCCATTCCCTTCTACAGTGATCCTTGAGTTGTGAGACGATAGTGTATGATAAAGATGTCATATTTGCAGCTGATAACATCTCTGTGTCTTTCTTATTCTCTATCCTTGATTGATTTTGAGCCTCTATGTTGACAGCTATGTACTACATGAAGATGCTTTTATAATAAGAGTTGAGAGATTCTATGGGTATAGTAAGAAGTCATTAGAAATTGGTTTAGTACAATGCCTATTTAGCATAAAAATAAAAATAGCCTCCACCTTAAGATGCACGATATGTCTATGCAAAGGTTCTTTGGAACTAATTTCATTGTCAAGTATGGGTTTCACTGTGAGGAATAGACATTCAGTCCAGCCAGAAACTGGTTGGTTAATTCTATAACATTTACAGCGTTATTGTGCAGATACATATATCCAGGCATTAGAATATTGCAGCCAACAGCATTCACAGCAAGATACTGAAGCTTACTTTTCTCCTCAGGTGGGATGCATAGCACCTTCCAGCAGTATGCAAACTAACCAGTTATGAGGACACTTCCAGGCGAGTAGTAGTTTGATATCTCCATGTTTTATGACTCAAGTATGTGACATCTTCAGTTGTACAAACTTGTCATCACAGTAAGTTATTAGTGCCACTCTAGCAAATCAATCAAGTGTGAAAGGGGGACCTGTTAAAGCTGATAGGTGGCCTGGGCTTTGCTGCAGTTATGGGGTACTCTCTCACCTGGTGTTATTTCCAAGTGGAAAACAACTGAATTAAGTTGAGTTAAAGAGGGCTCAGCTCAAGCCTACTGCAAAGCTGACTGCTTTCTGTTGGTAAGGAAAACCCCTACACATTTTGACACATCAGATGTGATGATTATTATGGAGGTATAGTGGGAGAAACTGTTTTCTCTCTATATCCCCTGAGCAGTGTAGCTGAGAATCATTCAGACCAGATACTTTATCCTGTGTCTAAAGAGAGACCATGAAAGTTCAAAATGCCTACTGTTTTCACAGAGATTGCAGGCCTTAGCCATCAATCTTTCTCTCCTTTAAAAGGGAAGTCAGGAAAACATAAATTTCATTATTACTTGGGTGTTCTTAGTTTTTATTGTTGTAGCAGAATTTTCTTTTAACTTGCTGTTTGTTTTAACTTGCTGTTTGGAGTGGTTTGTAATTCCATCAAAACTAATCCAGAGATAACAAATACCCTGTAGTCATCAATTTGCTACTGCCAAGTCGAATGCATGCATTCTCATCAAATAACAACCTATTCCTTCTATTGTATTCCCATGTTCACTTGCCAGCTACAGAATTCCAGACTCAGTTTCCTAACTCAGACTTATTTCCAACTGTTCAGTGGTTTCTTCTTTACCTTTTAAATAGCCAGTCTGATCTCAGTAAGATTGGTGTACCTGAAAAGTCTTACATTTCATTTCTGATGTATCTGTCTTCAGTTATAACTGAAATTTATCAACTTATGGATGCTTCTTCGGTGACTTTCACAAAGAAATGATATCTTGCTGGCCATAAAGAAGAAACTTTAGCAATGATTTCACTGTTAGGTATAATATGTTATCTTATTCATCCTTTCTGCTCTCTGATATACTTTATAACCAATGAAAGCAACTATATTTTATAGAGCAAACACACTTCCAATAACATAGACATGTTGACATATAGTTATGTTCCTTAAGAAACTGCTGATGGGGCTGGAGAGTTGGTGCAATGGTTAAGGGTACATGTTTTTGCAGAGAGCATGTAACTCCAGTCCCTTGGATTCCAATATCCTTTTCTTTCCTCCGATGACACATATGTTGTGCAATACATACATATGAACAAACATAACACTCGAATTCATTAAATAATAAATAAATCTAACACAAATGTAAAGAAATAACTGAGATTTAGATTTAATCTTTAATTTATACCCATATATACAAATATGAGTATAACTGTGTACAACATATGGTTATATATAATATAAAATGGAGGCAAAAGTGCATATAATTATATGAATAGAAATAAAATGTGACTACTTTTATACATCTTCTATATGAAATTAAATAATGTCTTAATCTTTAAGAAACTTTACCAGGTATATCACCCTTTCTAAAGTCAGATTATTCCCCAACAAAGAGCAAATTCAGGAGTTCATATTAAAAGCTTTTTTTTTCAATTTGATCCATCTGTGTATTGTTGTTTTGCTCTTTGACTAGGAGTTGAAGAATTTTTATTTTTCTCATGGGCAAGATTCTCTTGGGTATTATAAACATCCTCTCCCCTTTATTGATGTTATAATAAACAGCCCAATTTACTATGCTTTCTCCAAATATGTCACGTTGTTCCCTGAGGCACTGTACCTTCCCATTGTTGAAACTGCTGACCTTATTCCACCTGTTTCTGAGGACCATGAGTATTTTTGAAACTATGCCATCATGAGGAATAGTTTAAATAACTAACCTGCTTAGACTGGAGGGGAGAAAAGAAGCAATGTTACATGCATTTTATAGAAAATCTAGGAGAATATGCATTAAAGCCTAGAGTCAATCAGGGGATATCCTGGGCAGTAGCTTAGTTAGCAGAAAAATTAATAAATCACTGGCTTTTGGAAGTCATATTTTAATTTAACCATTACAACACTACAAAATTATTCACAGTGAGAGCCTCCCAAGGGTTAGGCTCAGTAACAATTTAGTGTTAAAGTGGCCTAGCAAAATAGCCACATATAGTATAATTTTATTTTTCCTCTATTGAATGAAACCAATTCCCTGGGTACTTATTCAGGTTGCTCGCCTCAATGTGTCATAAATGATCTGTTGAACTCATTGGTTGTACTGTTTGATAATGTTCATTTTTGATGCTGTGGAGACTATAACATAGTCAATCCTTGTTAGGTACTATGAGTAATACAAGAACAATGTTCAGCATGAAGTTATAAAGTACCATTAGGAATGAAGCAAATAAAATATATTTTGCGTTATAGACATAAAGAATTTGGACTGAATTAGTAAAATTCTCATTTTTGTTTTATACAACTTAATGGAAATTATGAAACATACACTAAAATGAATAAAATTTATAATCACATATAAAAACAAAAATGATGGTATAAAATCCCAGAAATATATTTAAGTAATTAGTAGCATTTAAACAAAAGAAGAAACTGAAAATAATGAAGAAAAGCACTGACATTTTATGTAATCAATATAAACATTATCTTGCCTAGACAAAAATAATAAACATATGTTTCAAATGTAGTACCATTATAATAATTTTCAGACTTTCTGGAGGATTACTACATTTAAAAAGATAACATAACAGTATGTGCCTGTTCGTATTTTAAATCTTAATCTGTAGTCTCTTGCTAAAATAATCTTTGTGTGTGTGGCTACTCGAATTTGGGAAGCCTGGGACATGTATCATGACTAATCAGCCTTGAGTGGTATTCAGGTCTCTTCACAGAAGTACAAGAGTCCTGTGTGTGTGCTGAGATTACAGTGACTAGAAAAAGTTATCTTTCAAAAACAAAAAAAAAAAAAATAACTAGGAAAACATGCAAAGAACTTACCAGAAAACTGTTAAAAAAGGATTAAATAATACAGAAGATAATCTTCATTGAGAAATTTATAACACAATTCAATATTTTGAGGACCACTTTTAACAAATGAGTTATTAAAATCATTGCAAACTTTGTTAAAGCTTAGGAGAAATTTAAGTAAATTTTAATAGAGTAGCTATAATTTTTATATTGCAAAATATGCCTTCAAAGGTCATGGGTCTTTCACCACTTTCTCTGACTGACATATATTATAAAACATGATTCTGACTCAGCACTTGGTAACCACTTGATTCTGACTCAGCAGCAGACATTCAAATCAGTAGTTTAAAAGAAATAGTTCCTAATGATATCTCTGATTGTGTGACAATTTATCATTTCCTGCAAATGAGATTTGAAATCACCAAAGGACAAAACATTTAACTATTTAAATATTGTCAGAATACATTTCTATGATATTAAAAAACTATGTGGAATTTAAGGTAGATTAATACCGAATACTTTTTATAAATTTACATCTGAGACCCATTTGATATATATATAACTTTATTGCTAAGTCCATAACCAGATGTAGTAAAAATAGGAAGTATTGCTATGGCATAATGATATGCCACTGGAGCTGGTGTCCTGGTTTGGACAGGCTCCTGCCTATAATTCAGTCACTTCCATACCACTTCCAAGGGCCACAATATATTTACTATTCTATCAACTATTTGAGGATCTATGCAATTAGCACCAGTAGGGAGAGTGTCCTCTCCCATCAATTGCTTTCTGCCTTTATAACCTGAAGGATACACCTCATGACTCCTATTATCTACCACTCTGTGCCTTGCAAGTTTCTTTAGCTTCCACGAGAATACCCTCCAGAAAGGAATGGTTCAATTTAGTGGAAACCACTATACCACTCTGGCTCTTGAAACTCAGGAAAACCTATTTCTTCTTTGTTGCCT
This sequence comes from Grammomys surdaster, assembly GCF_004785775.1. Classification (NCBI taxonomy): domain Eukaryota; kingdom Metazoa; phylum Chordata; class Mammalia; order Rodentia; family Muridae; genus Grammomys; species Grammomys surdaster. The sequence continues at coordinate 8,065,789 of NW_021604658.1, read as the reverse complement.
AGTCAAGGGTTTGGCTCTGGCAGAAAGAACACTAGGTACACTCAAAACCCAAAGGCTCCAAGAGAACCATTTCCTCCTCTTTAATCCTATTTTGTATAGTGCCACAGTGTGCTAATAGCATCCTCATTCTGATCATGTCACCTCTCTCTGATTCGTACAATTCTCCACAGAAGCAAAAATTTAAACTAGGTTAAAAAATAAAAAACCAAAAAAACAAAGTCTTTTCCTAAAACTCACAGAACCAGTCTTTACTGAGGATGCTGTACTGTACTATCTCACTCTGGGCTTTCATTCTCAGAGGTGTGTGCCTGGTTCATTAGGCACTTCCTGCATCTCTAGGACTTTATCCCAGAACTTGTAAAACCTCTTCTCACATTATGTTCTAGTTCATTGAACCCCTCCTACTCCAGGATGATAAATTTAAGCAATTCTACTCATTCTATTCTTATTCCAAAGCTTTGGGAATGGCAGGAAGTTCCTAACAATGCTATAGAATTGTGTTAGAAGCTCATGTTTCCTTTTTCAATACTGGGTTAACAGTTTTCTATAAGCCTAAACAACAGACTAGATTTGTAGCAGACTCTTATTATTACAAAGGCTAGTAGAGAACTAAATTTGGTCTTGAATTATTCTGTAGAAATGATGTTCTCCAAAAAAACAAAAATTGGCAAGAAACTATTTGCATTGCTCATTTTGACAATTCATTTATTTGACATCTGTTGTATACCTCTAATGTGTCATGAACTGCCTTACAGACTTGAAGATACAAAGAAAAGCATGAGTCCCAGCTTTTCTCTCCAAGGAGTTCACTTTGCCACCCAGAAATGGAAAAACAAACATGTAATTGCAGGCCCAGTACTGCAAATGCTATAGTAAAGGATAGAAAGAAAACATGTATTAGAAAGAGACAGACAAGGAAGTGAGAACTGGTTTCATCTCTGTATAAAGTCTATGCAGATACTGTAGAGAGAGCTCGAAGAAGGAACTGTGCTTAGACATATATAAAATGGCTTTGTATTGCTTAAACTAAATTGCATGGATAGCTATGGAATGGGGAAATTAGGGAGATGTTTCATGTCAGAGATGTCCCAGCTACATAACAATGAGTTTAAGCTTTATACATTAGTACAACATACTTGTAGTCCCTGAAAGAATTCCCCCAAATCACTTAAAAATAGAAATAATTCAAACAAATGTCTAGTTTATCTTGAAATATCTCATCTCTGGATATTGGGCTCATACACTGTATTTTTAACAGTGGCTAAATCTGAGTAATTATTTTCCTTTTTTGATGAAGCTCACTTGAAGTGGAAACTTCTAGTTTCTTTGGACAATTAGTTATGTCAAATGATGTTTTGCTGAGGCACACAAGTGAAAGGATGTCTTGCTAAAGCAAACACGTGAAAGACTGTTTTCCTGAAGCAGACACAGGTGAAAGAATGTTTGGATAGAGCAAACATGTGTAAGGATGCTTGATGAAGGAGTATAAATAGGACCCCACAGATGGTGGGGGACAAGCACTTAGCCTTGGTTTGCTCCTCCTAGTTATTCTTTGATAAAAACACACATGTATTGGTTCACTTTACATAGTGTCGTTGAGCTCCACTTGTGATAACATTGTCATTGAGAGACACTCTCTCAAGAACTGCTCTTGAGGTTCCTGTAGCAACTTGCTGCTTCTGCAGCCTTGCCTCAGGCAATTTGCCAAGCCTGGTGGTTTCTTCAGGATTGAACTACAGCTGCCTGGTGTCTGCTCTCTGAAAGGACTAGACTGTAGCTGTTGGACTACCTGGTGTCTGCCTGCCTAACGGATTGGTCTGTAGCTGCTGAATCATATTTGGTGTTTGCTATGGGTCTGAACTGCTGACAAAGAAGATCAATCTTGCCCCCAAAGAGCTATTGATGAACAGATCCACTTCCCTCATATCCTAATAAATTTTCTCTTCTATTACCTCTGCTGGGTGGTGGGCTAGAGGAGAGGTTGGACCTTTATTAAAAGTGGGTTGCAAGAAATTTATGCCTATGCTCACTCTTTGGTGGACACCAAAATTTACTTGTACATTTTGTAAAACTACTTACTTGGCTAGCTCCAGTATGCATTTATGACTGTCATAGACAGGAGATACTTATACAAGGTGACTAAATGTTTGTTTTTGAAGAGTGACTGGAGATAAGACTTTACAGCGTCTAGAAAAGACTAGATGATCAGGCCAGATGGTAGTAATAATAAGGCAACAACGAAGCCTAAAGCCTTTAAAGAGGCAATGACAAGAAGCACAAAATAAATGGGGCCAATGATTCTAACAGAAAACAAAACAGGCATGCCCACAGGCCAATCTGATGGATGCAAATTCCTCATTCGTAATTCCTTTTTCACAGGTATGTCAAGTTGTTGAGATTAGTTATTCCAGCAAATAAGGGTAAATATTTCCACAGTTTGGGTCTTTGTTGTTCAGTAAACAGTAGAAACTGAATCAGGAATAATCTCAAAGATGTTTGAGAGAGCTTGGCTTAGACATGTTAAAGGTAAAGTGTCTCTGAAAATTCTAGGTGGGATTTTCAGTGGGCAGTTGAATATAAAAGTTCAATCTCTGAGTCACCAAAATGGGTGACAGTAAAGAATGACATGTGTCATCTCTTACAGAACTCTGTAGTATAATGAAAGGTGCCTGTCTATGTACCCTACAAAGAAGAGAAGAGATCTCACACAGAAAGGTGAACTGCAAGTGATAACTGGCTGATAAAATATTGGTTCCACAAAGGAGATTAATTCCAAACAAATTGTCAGCAATACGCTGTGTCACTTTCCTGGTGAGGAATTAAGTTTGGTGTCTTCCCTTCCATGCTGTCTTGAGTGTCAAATGCTGTTTGTTAAGAACTTGAAAACACTAAATATCCACTGCATGGTTTATTGCATGGTAACAGGAGCCTGATATAACTGTCTCCTTAGAGATCTGCCAGACCCTGACATATACAGAGGTGGATGCTCACAGCTAACCATTGAACTAATCATGAAGTTCCCAATGGAGGAGAGACTGAAGCAGCTGAAATAGTTTGCCGCCCCATGGGGAGAGCAACAATACCAACCAACCAGAGCTCCCAGGGTCTAAACCACCAGCCTGGGAGCACATAGGGAGGGACCCATAGCTCCAGCTGTATATGTAAGAGAGGATAGCATTGTTGGGCCTAGGTGGGAGAAGAGATCATTGGTCCTGTGAAGGCTGGATGCCCTTGTATAGGGGAATTCGAGGGCAGGAGGTGGGAGTGGGTGGGTAGGTGGGGGCTCATCCTCATAGAAGCAGGAGGAGGGGAGATGGGATAGGGGGTTTCTGGGTGGGCGAAAATGGGGAAAGGAGATAACATCTGAAATGTAAATAAAATATCCAATAAAAAATTAAAATAAAACAACCTACATTAACCTGTAGCTTTGTATTTCCAATTTGTATTTGTAGGTCTTATCATGTTCACATTAAATAAAATAGTTATGTGTATCTCTTGGAATTTTTAATGAACAGTATATTTAGAGTGTTGACTACATTACTTAGTATGTGATTATTAATGTGATTAGATATATTATGTTGCAACTATTATATCATCTTAGAATTATACTTAAAATTATTTCAATTTTCTTACAATTACATGCTATAAATTGAGGAACAGAGGACAATTTTATAGATTGGAAAACTCACAAAAGGAAATAAAATCAAGAGATCTTAAGTTTGCTCCTTCTTTGTACAAAGGGCTTCTTGCAAAATTTAAAATAGCATCTGTCTCTATTCTGAGTCTTGTGGCTAATTGTGGCCTCATTAAACATTCTGTTCAAATTTACATCTGTATAATTGATTGATTCCTTGATTGCAGGATTAAAAACTCTACCTCTAGGTTTCACCCAACAGTTCTGTCTTTACACAATCTTCCTATGTGCCCTCACTGTGTCCTATGTCTCTTCCATATATTGGAGTTTTGATATTTTGCATTCAGGTTCCTAACTTGTGTCTGTTCCAGCGACCTATGATAGCTTAGTTTGAAAAATAGCTTCCCTATCAAGACTGCATTTTTCTCCTGCCTTTAGCATCATGTGAAGTAAGAAAGTAGGAATCTTTACCTTTCTAACATAGCCATGGGTAAAATCAGTATTTCACAAAAATCTGCTGTTAGATTTGAGGCTTGTTGGAGCTATGGGACTTTCTAGAGGCTAGGATTGTCTACTTCTGTTCTAGGGCTTTGCCTGGCTTCTCTTTCAGATGAAGTTGCTGCTTCACTTCCAACCGACCTGAGAGCTGTCCAAGGTTGAATTACTCCACAAGTGCTGCTGGCGTCTACCAGATGATGTGAATTGAGAATGTCATGTGAGGAGACCATTAATTTTACTTTCGTGGTGTCAAGTAGATTTTTAGAGACTGTGAATTACATAGTACAGCCTCTTTACTTATTTATAAATGCTAATGTCAGTTTTACTCAAATAATACAATAGAGTCCTGGAGATTTCTTCCAATTATCTAAAAGAAAATGTTTTAAATGTGGACTTGATCAGATTTCCTATATGTCTTACTTAGGATTTTTATTGCTGTAATAACTAAACTCAAATTTGGAATCAAAGAGTTTATTTCCTCTCACAATTTCCAGGTCATGCTGCATCACTGAGGGGAGTCAGGGCAGAAACTGAAGACAGGAACCTGGAGACAGGATCTGAAAATGAAGCCATGGAGGATGCTTACTGACTTGCCCTTATGGCTTACCCAGACTGCAGCTATCATTATCAAGAAAAAGCCTGGCAGGCATGCTATAGGCCAATCTTATTGAAGCTTTTTCAACTAATATTCTATCTGTCCAGATATACCTAGATGACAAAAAAAAGACAAGACAACACACAACAACAACAGACCAGCAAAATACAATTCCCCTACAGAAAGCATTTAGTAAAGAGAAATGTCTGATTAAATATTCAGCAGATGTAGATTAAACTTGTTAAGCAAGCAGTGATCCCTATATACTTCAGAACTTTCCAAAGAAATAAAATAATACAGCTTTTATTTGACAAGTTATTTATAAAATATGTAGTAGAAGGAAAATAACGAAATGTAACACAGCTCTCACAGGAGATCTTAAACTCAAAGCAGATGTGGAGAGAGAGAGAGAGAGAGAGAGAGAGAGAGAGAGAGAGAGAGAGAGAATAGAATTTCTAGATTTTCTAATGCTGTTTACCAGGAGCACAAGTGCAGTACACGGGGCTCTAATAACTAAGCTGTTCTTATCCTCCCAGAGGGCTGAGCTCATTGAGCCTGGATGCTTTATGGGCTCACTGGATTAGCAGAGCAAACTATGTAGTCAGATACTTCTTTATCTATGACTAGCCTAGTGATAGATTCACCTGCCATTCACTTTAGGTCTGCACATCCGAGGTTCATAGTCTGTTCCTTTCCAAATTCACTGTAGGTTGAAATTTCTCCAAAAGTCATTTTCTGGACTCCTGATCATTAATTACTGGTATTGTTAAAAGGTTGGCTGACACCTAGAAATAAATTCTCTCTCTCTCTCTCTCTGCCCATAATTATGTAACCTCATCACTAATAAGAAAAGTATCAAATATGGCATTGTTCATCTAGCCTGTTCTTGTAGGAAATATCAGATGGCTATCAGGCTCCAACCCCCAAAAAAATGTATCCAGTGACTCTGGCTTGGGTGAATCTCCTGATGAGGGCATAGAACACTCAGATTCCACTAACTCATATGGGAAAGTGTCATTAACAAGATGTAAAGGCCATACCACCCAGAGCAAGGCTGATTTTTTAAAGGACCACACTACAGATACATCTGCTGTGAAGGAGGTCTCAGTTCCACAGAGAGATAGATACATATGCTGATAAGATAGGCACATCCTGAATTCCCCAGGAGCACCAAAGCAGGTGAGGACTGACTGGCTGTATAAAGAATAGTTTGGACAAACTACTTGGTGAATTATTATGTTACAAAAAAAGGAAATTAGCTAAACCACAGACTGAGAGTACATTTATTGCCAGTATTTGGATTACCATGCTTTTGAAAACAAAATAAATATAATACTGCTATGTAAGTATTTCACTGTTTGCTATAGATTCATTCTCTCTCTCTCTCTCTCTCTCTCTCTCTCTCTCTCTCTCTCTCTCTCTCTCTCTCTCTCACACACACACACACACACACACACACATGCACGCACACACACACACACACATCACTTCTTCTCTAGTCCCCCTAGTTAATGCTTCTATATTTAACCTTTTAGGATTTTAAGCTTTGGGTTAAGGGGTTAAGTGGCAAAGTGGCCAATGACTTCATTTGAGAAAAATTTCCCTTCTATTCAAATAAAGTCTGACTTATGTGTTTCTATTCAATTTCTGTATTTCCTGTCATCACATCTTAGAGTGTGGTTTGTGAATTTAATTTTCTTGCCATTCTATAATATAAGTTTCATAAGAATACGCATCCTTCCTGTTGTTTGGCTTCATATGTGTATACATAAACATCATATTTGGTCAGTGGGTGTACTAGCATGAACATATGTTTGTATTTATATACCTCCACCAGTACCTGCCTGTAAACATACACCATGAATTTTTTATTTCATCTGAATTTCAGTTATATAGCGCTCCTAGCTCACCAAAGGATGGAAAAGGTGACTTTTATATGTGACTTATCCTTGCAATCAAAAACTGTCAGCAGGTATGGTTACCTATACAAGCCCTGCACAAGATTAGTTCAGCCAGTTTACCAGCACAGAGAAAGAGAGAATCCTATGGTTGCACCCCTGGCAGAAGAGCTACTGGAAGTTGACAGTTGTTGGATAAAAGGAAGTTACTTGGTAGGATGAGCACTTACTCATAGGTTGCCTATGTTCTAGTATTTCCCCACACCTATGCACATAAACATACCACTAACTGGAATAGTCTTAAAAAGAATATAACATGGAGTTAGAAAGGACATGTTGGGAGATCTAGAGAAAAAGCAAAGGAAGGTAGGGATGGATATGATCAAGATACACTGTATACATGTGTGTAATTGCCAAAGAATAAATACAAATACTTAAGAGCATATGAGTCAACTGCCTAAGTAGTGAAACCTTGGAATATCTTTGTTGTTCTATGACTAAGCTATCAAAATACTGGGGTCTTTTAAACTTTTTGATTGAGTTCTGCATTGGACGCAGGGGGTTGAGGTGGTGGAGTTTAAAAGACTTTAATCACATTAATTAAAGTAGTGAGTTTAGGTTCAGGAACTTAAACATGTGAAATTTCTTTTTCTCTTTCCTAAAGTTTTAGCCTCAATTAATTGAACCTATAGATACTGTAAGTTAATTAACTATATTCTTCCTTTCTGCTTTCCATATTTTTGCTTTATCTTATGAAAATAAAGATCTGATTCTAAGGATTTTCATTGTCTGAGACACCTGGATGGTGGGTGGTAGCCACTTTCTTTGTTTTGCTTGTCCAAATGTTGTCTTAATTAGTAAATCTCTCTTGCTCTGGAAACAGATAGACATCTGGGTTACTAGGCAACTACCCATTTCTTGTCAACAACAAGTGTCATATCACATACCATAAATTGAAATGGTATCAATGCACTATTTGCCACCAGGGTGAACACATATTCACAATTTATAGGAATAGTCTTTACACTAAAGGTTGGTGAGTTGATTCAGATGAGGGGAAATAAATCAAGCATGTGTTATGGAAGTTTAAGAAATTATCTGGGATAATTTCTAACTCCAACTGATCAACACACCATAGAATTCAGTATGTACAGTCTTAGTAGAAACAGGGTGGCAATGACTGCTGTCTGTTGGTGGATGAAAGATTTGAACAACTATGTGAAGTTTTCTTGTTGGCCTTGACTAGGTGATTGACATCCAGTGCCAGTTTTACAGAGTAGCAAGGCCCTCTTTGCATCTCCTCTTGGTCCTATAATCTGATGATTAGACAAAATGGATGTGTATTCTGTGTCATGAGCAGTTTCAATAGAGATACAGAAGCAATAACCCTCATTCTTATGACTCAGAAAGCCCCTTGGAGTATAGAAATGTTGTTTTTCTCTCTAGTCATAGTTGATATTGATTGTGAACTTGACAGGATCTAGACACCAGAGAAATAAATTTCTAGGAGTTCCTGAAAAGCTGATTATGTTAACTGATATGGAAAAATTCATTTTAATTGTGGATGACCACGTTCTGTGGGCTGCTGTACTGTCCAATAAACACCAAAAGCAAGTGAGAACTTGGATTCATGTCATTCTTCTTTTTAGAGTTACACTGTGACCAGTCAGCTGAGGCTGTACAGCCATCACATTTCCACTGTGATTGACTAGGAAGCCTCCAGCTTCCATTTATGGAAATGGTGAGGCCAGGAAACATATTTCTGAAAGTAATGGAAATTCAAGCAAACAATTAGCGATGTGTATAAAGGTAAGTTGTCCTTCATACTTTATATTTTAAAGGCAAAGTTGCACTATGAAATATCAGTGTAATAGAAGCCAGAACATTAGGACACAATGTCAGAAGAAACAGTCTGGAAGCTTGTCTCAACCATTTGAATAGATGATCACAACAAATACAGTCTCTATCAGACTCAGTGGCCCCAATTGCCAAGTTCTAATAATAATGCCGAATGTTGATACTGCTTTTATCTATACCAAAAGAAATGTACTGGAGCCCTGGCAAGAATCTGTCAAACATAAAGAAATTAGTTGGAATATTAAAAAAATGGCAACAAACAAGACATATTAATTTTTACTATGATTAGACATTGTAGTCTGACAATTAATATTCTATTAGCCCTTCTATTGTACCCTTACAAGTTAAGTAATAATGAATTTCTAAATTTTTACTTAAAAACATTATTAACTTTACAGTAGGGTACAAAAGCAGTTTAAAATCCCCATATGTGATTCCTTTAATATTGTTACTTGACCCAAAGTAACAAATTGGTGATAAATTAACATTGGCATGATATTATTAAATGCTTAATAGTCTCATATTATCTGGTGACATGGAGATTCAAGGAATTCTCTAGATGACACAAGATGAAATAAGCCAAAACTTGTGAGCCATTTCTCTATGATTTGCAAGTGGTGATCTCTTCTACTAGTACCCCCTGTAGACTTGTTTGTATACTTAGTACAACGTAGAGGGCCTTGGAAGGGGAACTTCAATCAAAGTATTACCTCAATCAAATTGTGAGGAATTATCCTGTCAGTTGGTATGGGATGGCCTACTCTACTCTTGAGCAGCACAATGCTTAGGTAGGCTAGTAAAAGTCTTCCTTCGTGGCTTCTGATCCAAGTTCCTGCCCTGAAGGTTTCCATAAAAAATCTAACTGGAAGAGTAATCTTTTTAGGTCACTCTTCTTTTGAGAACAGATGGGCAAATAAACAACAAAATGAAACCTTTCTTCTCAGGTTTGGCTTTAGTCATAATTTCATCACAGCTGTTAAAGTGGAAGCTACAGCAGGAAACTTGACTAAAGGCATCTCACCAGTGGTGCTCTGTCTTGGTGATCATGAAATGTGATTGGCTCATGATGATGAAAGGAAATCCTTAAGCTTTGCTCTAGATATGATCCTGAATAATAAGTGCTTATCCTGGAAAATGTATTTCACAATAATGGCGACATGAAACAGACTATTTATCACCCTTCAGGATTGTGACACCCATAGAAAATATCCTTTCTATACTCTTCCTTTTGGGTCCAACACTCAAGAAAAGAGCCAAAGACAATATTAACTGTGCCCCATTTTTAGATGGATTATGGTGATGGAGGAACCAGAGAGAAGATGAAAGGGATAGCTGAATTATACTCCTCTAGAACCTCCCAGACATCTCTCTCTCCCTCTCTCTCTCTCTCTCTCTCTCTCTCTCTCTCTCTCTCTCTCTCTCTCTCTCTCTCTCTCTCCCCTACCTCACCCTGGATGATAGTGGTTCCTTCTCTTTTTAGTAACTTGAGGCTTACCTCTCAAAAGATCTCTCCAATAAGATCTTGTAGAACACCTCTCTGGAAATTAGGTTTCTACTCCAAACACAGTTACAGCAAAGGTTGTTTACATTTGATAATTTTAGGCTCATTTTGTTGTTGTAGTTTTTGTTGTTGTCCTTGTACTTGGCAAGATTCCTGGAACAATGGACTTACATACATGAAGCTAATCAACATTCCAACATGGATGGGAAGGCTCATGCAAAACGATCAAGCCTATAGATGACAGTTGATGGCTGACTGGAGAAGAGGAGTTAGTTTAACTTCGGGAGTGTGGCCCATGCTTCTATTAATTAGACCTACTGGATAAAAAATATGCAAAATTAAGTGAGATCTATGAGAATGGGATGAGTGCATTTCACACATGTTTGCAATCCTCAAAAACTAGGTAAGTAAAATACTTAAAGTTCTTATTCAAAATCTCATAAACTTTATTTATGTAAGCTAGTCAAAATAAGGGATTTACCACAGGCCCAAAATTTTAGTGAGAATGTATACACAAATATTTTAAAAGACAATTTTATTGATAGAGTTTACAGAGTTTAGTTATCTAATAACGGAAAGGGAGAATTTAAACCTAATTGTAGATCTTTCATGTGTTCTATCCACACATCATATGTCATGTTTATATAATAATAATTATATAGAACACAAGTACAAAGCACTTATACTGACAATATTAAAATAATTTTTCATATTATATGCATTTCTTAATATTCAATATGGGAAAACAAGTCTCTATTTACACAAAAGGAATTCTTTTTTTAAAAAAATGAAGAAAATAGCAATAGCTGTAAAATTTGAAGGTAAGTGCACAAAATGTACTTACACATTTAAAATTCTGACACAACGATATGTCTTAACAACTGAAAATGTTTGATTGAAATTTAGTTCATTCTTTGAAATATTAAGGAGTCATTAAAAGTCATCTCAGGACCACAAGATGGCTCAGCAGTGAAAAGTGTTAGCTGCCAAAACTACTGACCTGATAGAAAAGACATTGTGAAAGGAAAGAACCACTCATGTAATCTGTACTCTAACCTCCACACACATGTGATAGCATAAACAACCCCCAACACACACACTCACACACACACACACACACACACTCATTTGCACACACACACATTCTCTCACACCCATTCACACATATAAACCCACGCTCATATACACACACACAATTTAAATAAATACCTTATGTGTAATGCAAAATTTAAATTACCTCAGTTAATGCTAGTAATGATATATTTAAAAGCTTTCTTTCTATAAGCACATAGATGCACACAGGGATAATTTGTAAGATAGATGCAGAAGCACATCCACTAGGTTGATGAGAGTTACTCTTCACTAGAGTGGCCTTATATCACATTCCCCTACCATTTTGAGAAGTCCTAACCTCCAAAAGATCCGCTTTTCCTATTTGGCATATTGATGCTGGACATGTCACTTTTAAAGCAACACAAAACCTAAGGTAGGTGGAGACGTACAAAGTATAAACAGGATCCAGTAAATGTGTGACTTTAACAGTCGTCATGATGTAAAATACATCTAAAGACAAGTTCTAGAACTCTGTTACTTGACTAATACAGTTTTAGATTATGAAAATCCTGGCACCATAGAACAAGTAGAAGTGAAAACCTTACAAGTGGGAACAATAGTCATTTGTCCTCAATTTTCCTTTCCCAGTTCAGGTGATGACTAAACCTTTGTGGAAGCATGTTTCTGAGGCAGCTGTTCTGAATGAGGTCAATGCAATACTCTGGTTAGATATGCAGCAAGCACTCTATTTTGTAGATTTCATGTTTTATTAATGATTATTGTGTCAGATGCTATTTCCCTATCTTTCTACTGAGTCCCTTCCAGAAAGAGTCTTTAGAAATAACAAAATATCATGAGCAATAGCAATTGTAGTTAGGAATATTTCCCTTTAATTAGCTGATACTGTTGAAAAGAAGTGAGAATTTTGGGCTTGGCTTGAAGTCTGCATGTACCTATAAATCTAAATGACTCAGGTTTTCAGCACTGAACTCTGTCCCTGATAGAATTGTTCGCCACCTAAACCCCCATGGAAAGAAGCTGACACAGGTGTCATTCTGTGCCAGAATATTCAATTAACTATGCATCAAGGTGACCCTTCTGTCCAATGATGCCAAGGCTGATTTTCTTTTAATACAATTACTTTTCCAGGTGAATGTTGTAGATAATATTGCCAGCCAACATATCCTTTCTGATTTTACAGTTGTTGATTGGTGATTTTGCAAATTTTTCCCCATCCAGTCTTTTCCAGCAGCTACAGAATCCAATCTAATATTTCTCTGAAGCGCTCAAGCCCACAGATGGAACTCTGGGTACCCTCCATCTTTTAACAGTTCACAGCACTTTGTGATAAACTATATGAATGCCCCCACTTCACAGATAATAAAATTGAGAATAAATTTGGTTGGTGGATTTGGTAAGGTCCCCAGGGAAGTGAGAGAGCTGGAATTTTAACTCATGCACTTGTTCTTAAGGTAATACTTTTTTTTTAATTATGACATGTACATTTCCATTTGTAAATTCTGGTAGTTAGTTTCCTTTTAGAGTTTTGAATTAATAACAATTAACGTGACACTTTCTGAATCAGATTAAAATTGATACTATTAATTTAGTAATTCCAGATCTAGTTGGGTTTTACTGTTTGTTTCCTTGTTTAGTAATTTGTGAAGTTCTTTAAATGTGTTTAGTAAGTTTGACTTGTTTCATGGTAAAGGATCTGAATATATGTATACTTACACACAGCTGTGGACAAGTAAGTCTCCTCTGATTTTCATTCAACAGTCAGTCCTCTGTGGTCCAGGCTTCTCATCTTAGCTTGAAGAAAAGTAAACCTATGTAACCAAATTATTTTAACTTGCTTTTATGTTATAATAGGACTATATGATGTAGACAAGATAATACATTCAGTTTTCAATTTTAAAGTTCAGTTCTTTTATTTTTGAGGGCTGTATTAGTTATTTTTCTTCTTGCTATAATAAAATATCTGACCGAAAATGCATGCTAAAATGGTGCAGCAGCTTGGAGCGTGGCTCCTCACATCCTTGTAGACAGGAAACAGAGGGACTTTTGCCAGGAAGGGATACAAGCTGTTCCCTCCACTATACAAAATCATACTTTCTCAACCCAGCTCCTAAGAAAATGTTTCATAACCTTACAAAACAGAGCTATAAGCTAAGAAAGAAGTGTTCAAATGCATGAGCCTGTCTGGCACATTCCATTGCAAGCTATAGCTAGGCAGTCTATGATCAATTTTATAGTTAATGCATATTTTGTTAGTAAAAAGGAATGTATTATTTATGAGGAAAGCCATACCTTTTCTTTCATCTTCATTAACTATAATCTTCAAATTCTTTGCTTTTTAATCTTAAAATTTGTTTTGCCTCCCAGAGAATACTAGCAACATGGCAAACACTTGGGAATAATATTATGCTTCTATCAAAATATTTATAATAAGGTGGAATATATTGTTTATGTTGTTCCATTGTGTGCCTGGTTACAGTTTGGCTATATATTACATTTTAATGCAGCGTGAAATATTCTGGATTGCAATTGACTTTACCTGTTGTCACTTTTTCCAGCCATTCTTAAGTGTATATAAACCCCCCAAAATTTTACATTTCTTTTTTGAGGCAGAATCCCACTCTGGCAGCCTAGGTTGGCTTCAAACTTGTAATTCTGCTGGCAGAACTTCAGAGTTTTAAGGTATTAGAAATATGTCAGAATAATTTATATCATTTCTGGATCATATATAGTCACCACCAATAACACTATGTCTCTAGTTGCAATTTTCTAGGATTCAATAACAACTATAGCAGAATCCCAAGCTCCTTGTAGTGACCAGTGAATCAGCTACTGGGTTTTCTACAATCCATTAGAAATACTATCTGGAGATGTAGATATTTCTACCATAGGCAATAGTGATATCTAAATTACATTTTTACAAAATAAACAAGAGTTATAGTAAAAAATTCAAGTTTGCAAATCTGCATGAAAACTCAGGAGAGTTGAGAAATGGGATTCTCTTTTGTTTGGGTGATAATAAACTTTAGTAGCTTGAAAGTTGTTCCCGTCAATGGAACAGAACTTTGCTTACTATCCGGCCATGTGCTTTCTCTTAGATCTCTGTTTGCACAGTTAGTGTAGATCCTTCTTCTTAATAGACTGGACCCTTTAGCAGAATAGTCTGCCATTCTTAGAAATACACATTTACAGATACTACCTACCCTCTGCACACAGACATACAGAGGTAGAACCACAGCTTTCCTTGCATCAAAGAAAAAAGGTCTGTGTCCTCAACTCTTTCACTTCTAACACCAGTAAACACCTGTGAACACATAATTTTTAGGAAACTATACTGGGTTCTTCTATCTACCACCCACCCTCCCAACCCCTCAAGACTGGGTACACTGGAAAGAAGGTTAAAGAGGAAATGGAAGCATAGATCTCTTTACACTACTCCCTGCTGTTTAGGGGGCACACAGTTCCTGGGGCAAGTCTAGTCTTTATGGTCGGAAAAGATATTTCTAACTTCTCGTCCCTTTGCTCATGACCACTTAACAAACTAAAACAACAACCAGGAGAGGCAGCTGGCAAAAATTACACCTCTCCTAGAGCATGAGACAATCATAGTGGTTGTGGACAATCTGAAGCAACCCCAAATCCCATGCCTGGGATTCACACAACATAACTGGATTTTTTAAAAAGCCAAACTCTCATTACACCCCTGCAGTGTAGACTGGGCTTCCATACAAACATTTTTTATTTCCTGAATATTGTGCATTTCCTAGGCTTTCATCTGTTATTTCTGTTCTCATCTCCTATTGCATTTTCTAACCTAGCACAGCCATCTGAATTTTTATCGTTGTTATCTATCTGATTCTTCAGAACCAGTCAACAAATCTGTAAAATTCTACAGTCTGCTCTGACCCAATCAATACAGTTTCCTCATAATTACTTGAGGTCTTCTTTAAAACTTAACCTGCCCCCTGCATTTTGTTTTGGGTGCTGAGTATCAAGATACTGGCTCCGGTGATGGGTATATATTGTCACCATGCATGAAAAGTAAATCATTACTATCACTCAATAGACTGTTGAAGTTCCCAAACTGAAACCAAAGTAGCCAAAAGAAAAGCTATGAGAAAACAATTACCTGGAAAGTGAGTTTATACTCTCTCATGCATGTAGAGGGAGTTCTTAGGAAAAAAAATTAAAGAATCAGTACACAAGCAAGATGTCTAAAACTTTCAAGCCAGGATGCTTAAAGGAGAGAATGGCAATTCAAACAGAGTTGCGAGACACACTGTGATTTTCAGGAACTCAACCATTCATGCTTATGTGTGTGTGACTTATTTTATAATTTAGGAACATAGAGTTCCTGGGAATGAGTCCAATCTTCACAGACAGGATATTTACAACTTCTCATCTCTTTGCTCATGACCACTTGACAAGCTACAACAACAGCAACCAGGAGAGACATTGGAAGACCTACTTTGAAATAAATGCACGTTTCTCTTTAATGACAGCAATATAACAAAAGGTTTTGGAATTTTGTAACTGTAGAGAAAAAAAATCACATTAGAAAGTGTGTGGGCAGACAACTACTAATTTATTCTTGCCTAAATATATTATAAATGTATGCAAATTAGTGTATGCATTAGTGTGTGTGTGTGTGTGTGTGTGTGTGTGTATACACACACACACACACACACACACACACACACACACACACACATATATATATATATAATTCATTGAGTGCTTTTGGATTTTAACATTAGAGTCCACTATGCATATTTCGGGGTACTGATTGATCCCTTTCTTGGTATTGCTTTCGTCCATCTCTCTGTGTCTTCCAATGGCTATCTCCACTGCAGCTCACTGAGAAAACCTTGGAAAGTGGCTCTCCTTGTTACAAGATCAGAAGTTGTTAAATGGCATCAACCAGAAGTAGTGATGGCTTATTAGCAGTTAATTGGTGCTTCTCCCTGAAGAACTAAAAGATCATAGAAAAAGGATGAGCATTGATGAGAAATGTGAGTGACCTTTAAGAACCTACACTTGCTGACATAGACTATGGATTTCCCTGCTTCTTTGTGTTTTAAACTTGCAGCCCGCTAGCTACTAAGTGAAGTGGATATTGCTTTGTCTGTGTTTCTAAAAGAATGAACTTTGATATGGATTTGAGAGAGAGATCTATCTCAATAGGTGGGATTTTAAAAACTATATTCTTTTAATCAAAATATTAATTGTATGTATCATTGTGACTCGGTGTGGTATTTCAACATATGCTTACAGTTTGCACTGATCAAATTGGGGTAATTGGCATTTTCTGCTCATTATATCTGTATGTAGGAGCCTTTGAGCTTCTGTTCCCTATATCTTCATAAAATACATAATAGGTTATTGTGGATTCTGTTGTCATCCTACTGTGCTGTACTGGAGCACCAAAATTTATTCCTTCTTTCTCATTGTGTGTTGGAACCTGCAATTCTTTGTCTTAAATGTCTTTGTCAGCTAATGTCAGAGTTGGTAGGACATAGAAGGATGACCAATATTGTGTCTATCTCCCAGTTTTAAACTATGTAACAACCATGTCTTCCTTTAAATAATACTCTGATTTCTTTCTGGAAAATGTCTCTGGTCTTGGTGAGTACAACAACCAGGTACTTACCCCTATTAATGGGAGAGTCTTCTCATTTTTTTGAACTTGCCAGTATAGGCAGCAGATGAAAGTCTTGGTATATGCTGCAGCTGCATAGTCAAGACTGAATCTTGAACAAGTCATAAGCCAGTAATCTGAAAGGGAATAACAGTATTTTTATTTGTATATTCTGCTTCTGCTTCTGCTGGATATCCAAATATATTATAATATGTATATGTATATGTATATATATATATATATATATATATATATATATATAATCTGCACTTATCTCTTTATAAAACACAACCTCATAGATACAAATATAAGGTACAGAAAAGCCTGTTAACCTAGGGTTTGCACACATCAGAACTGGAGCCAAATTGTACTCTTCTGCTCTGGATTTGCAAATAGTTGAACGACTTTGTGACCAGTGTTTGTCTTCTATTCTTTAACACACACATTATTATAAAAGCACTGCTTCTCCCATATGATTATATGAACAGAAAACACTTAGAGTCTGACATAGGCCATGTTCTCCAGAGTTCGCCATCTCTTCCAAAAGCTACCATTCTGGGCTATTCCCTCTCTCCACTCATATACATACTCCAGTATCCCTTGGAAAAGTCTTGCATCATCTTGTTTATGACAAGTTAACATCTGTACTTCCAAAACTGCTATGATTTTAAAAGTCAAGATTACCAACTTTCAAGATAAGTAAGAGTACACCATTCATATTCAAACACAAAAGCTGTGATGGGTGAAAATCTCTGCTCCCTTTAGCCAACATCTTCAAGTATCTTCAGTCATAACTGCAGGGCTAAATTGTGAGGCTCTTGCTCCTATGAGCATCTCAGAATTGTCAAGAAAGATCATCATAAAGTTCCCACAATTGCCACTCCATTTCAACTGACTGGCTCTTCACTTGTGGAGCAGATACTACTGTAAGCTGTAAGCCAGTTGATCAAATTTAAAATCCCTAGACTTGGAATTCAGCCACAAATGGTATAAGGAATCAAAAAGCTATGAAGTTTTCTGACACATTTACTTGGGGTTTTCATGTTCAAGATTGAATTTCTTCTCATGAGTAAAGCAAAGAGAGAATTTGTAATGTTCTGGAAATTCTATCAATTCTACTGGAGTCATCATACTTCAAAGAGATGTTGGCCATTTTTATTGTGTTTATATTACTTTTTGTATTTGAGTAAAAGAGTCACATACACTGAAATGCCTAGGGACAACAAAAATAAATGCCTTGGAATGATGGCTACTTGGAAGCAATTTAAATGTCTGGCCACCTCTGCTATTTATTAGCAATAACACTAACCTCATGCTATTGTCTCCAAGTTTATTTGTAAGGTGAATGGTTCTAGATGGGATATTTTGTGGCTTTCTTCTGCTTACCCACATTATATCAATAGCAATAAAAATGGTTTTGAAAGTTACTAAAAGTTGTAATTGTGGACATGATTGTGTATTTTAAGATAATTGTCCAATATTAGCATGTTTCATGCTAATTAACTATTTTAAGAAGATATTTATAATATCAATACTGCAAATATTTAAGTGTGCCTAAGAACAAAATGAAGAACTTGAGAAAAATTACTTTGCTCACTTTACATATTTCTTAGATTCATTTTATAGCATATGCATGTTTTGCCCTCATGTATCCATGTGTACCATATGTATACCTTGTGATTTCATCAGTCGGAAGATAATGGTCCCCTGGCTCTGAAGATACAGAGATGCTCCTTCTAGGCATTAAGAACTGATCCCAGGTACTCTACAAAAACAGCAAATGCTCTTAACCTCCAAGGTCTCTTTGGGCCTCATGCATAGACATTTCTGACTAAGAGAAAACTTATATGTGCTTTTATTGTTGGAACTGCAAATCATGGATCTCACAGCCAGTTTTTTTTTAAGATTTAGACTAACCTTCATATATCATAGACAGGAAGATAAAAAGCTTTTGAATGTTATATTTTTAATTACTAATGCATGCATGACATAACTGTTGACTTATCCTCATGTCCCTGGTTTAAAAAAAGTGTTGAGACTTGAGTGTGATGTTACATGCCTATAATGCTAGCATTACAGAGACTGTATTGGGGTTACATAAGCTTTAACTATATCCTGTGTTATACATATATCCTATATGGCTGTGCTACTGAAATAAAAATCTCACCTAGGTTCTAATTTTGACTAAATTTTGTTATTACTCATTTCTTGGGCGGGGGGTGGGGGAAGGAACAGAGAAATAGAAATTCTGAACTACGGAAGAGCCATAGTGCTCTTTGACACTATGTGTACTATACTATAGCACTATGTGTACACTGGCACCAATATAGTATTAAAGACATGTTTATATACAAAAAAGCAGTAATAGTTTTATTAATACAAATGCAATTTTTGTTAGATCCTTTATACACACACACACACACACACACACACACATATATATATATATATATATATATATATATAGTTTTAATGAGAAGTCAATTAAAAACTGAAAATTGATAGTAAAATATAAAATATTTTACAAGTAAGTTATTGAAAATACAGAATTAAGTTACTCTGGGATATAAGATGTGCCATTAAAGTGTCACGTTCAACAAATCTTCAGTTATTTGTAGAGCAGTCCTGAGCTAAAGGTAAAATATTTAGAATAAGATCTATTTACAGAAATATCTCTTGATGAAGATTTCATAATCATACTAAAGGTTCTGAGGGAAAGTTTGCCATGTGGGCATGTATTGCAATACTTTTATTAGAATGGTATGAACCTAACCTTAATATAGTCTAGGCTGCCTCTTTACCCAGACCTTTCCACATTTAATTACTTTCCTCTCAATATAAATGAAGCCAAAAAGTTTTATTCATTTATAAAAGTGTAATCTCTCTCTCTCTTTCGCTCTCTCTCTCTCTCTCTCTCTCTCTCTCTCTGTGTGTGTGTGTGTGTGTGTGTGTGTGTATGTGTGTGTGTGTGTGTGTATGTGTGCGTGCATGTTCTATGGTGAACATTTGGAAGTCAAACAACGGGTGGAAATCAGTTCTCTCCTTCCACTGTGTGGGTCCAGGGATTTGAACTCAGGTTATCAGGCTTGGCATCATGTACCTTTCCTGTGTAGGTATCTCACCAATCCTGAACTTCTTAAATTTGTTCTTCTCTATTCTCACAAGTAACTGTATTCTATACATATTTATCATATCATGATAGTGAATAGAATGTGAGTTAGGTGGAGACATGAATCTATGAGCGTAACTAGCTATGACCAAGTATATGGGGAACTATCTTTATATTATTTACCATGTGTTTGTAGTCCTTTTGCTATACTCAGATAGGAATATTAGACAGGTGAGGAGCTGTGAACATCATCAGATGGTTCCTTCTATAGATACATATCTTAGATCCCAGCCCTTGATAGTTGTTAGTATTAGACTACACAGACTTAGGTATCAGGGTTTCTCACCTTGTAACAATGGGCTCCAGTATTTGAGGTCATGGACCCTATTCCTGGTCTCTTTTGAGAACTCATCCTGTGAGTGGCTACAAGTTCTGTTCCATGACTGTCTAGAACCTTGAACCTTCAGCTTCACCTCCTTGCCACCCTCCTATTTACTTCTGTCAAACTTCATTGTTTCATCTGTGACAACTCCTCAGAACTGTTTATTGGTATCACATGGCTACTGCCACTGTCACAACTGCTACTAGTATCAGACTGTGGCTACTTCTTGCTCTCTCTGTAATTTCTACTGTGGCCTTTACCACTACTGAAGCTTCTGCTATCCTCTCTGCTGCCCCAGCTTTCCCCATTACTGCCTCATTTTGCTGCTGTGGCTTCCACTGCCATTGCTGTCTCTGTTACCAACCTCTTTCTATAGCTCCTTTAGTATCCACTGATATAAATGTGGCTGCCACGTCTTTTCTTACTAGCAGGTTAGTCTACTTTATCAGTGATTTGGATCAAAAGAAAATACAAACGATGTGAAAGCTTTATTGAGTCTAATGTTTCAACCCAAGAGGATATCTTCCTAGCCAGCTCAAACACTAAACCCAACGGCCTGCTTGTATAGCCAGAAATTGATTGTTTGCACCAGTCACAAGCCAGTGCTCCTATAAATGAAGGATTGTATTCACACCAATCATGGCATCATTCTTACACCATTCCCCACCAGCTCTCTGGTGAATAACCAAGACAAGTCCTTACTTTCTGTCCTGATTAGAGTTAGTTTCAAGAAAAGTATGATGCAAATTGCTTTATACTGTCATGGCTAGAACTATCCCTTCAGGAGCCAGAGCTCTGGTTGTAGCAAGGAGCTGTGGTAGTTGTAAACCTTCCTCAAAGAATTGCTGCAGTATTTAGGACAGCCCAAGCTGGCATGAGAGTAGTTTGACTATGTGGCTGGTAAACCTTTGTGTGTGTGTGTGTGTGTATGTGTGTGTGTGTGCCTTTACATGCTGTGGAAAAGATCCGAGGTAGAATAAGTTGGCAATGAGAATAATTTTTGTTTTATTTTTCAATCATATATGTACTGCAAATATTTTTAGAAATTTTTAATGTATTAGGTTCAGAAACATTACGAAAAGTATGCAGTATGAGGCCTATGTCTGTGGGAAGATTCAAAGAGAAAATAATACAGACTATTAAACAATTTAGAAGTATCATAATTTGCAAAATCATAAGACACTATTATGTAGCATTTCAGGACCCAGGAATGTCTAACACAATTTCTGATGCAGAAAAATAAAAAAAAAAACATTTCCAGAGTGCCTGGTGCCTATATGAGACCTGAGGGATGTTTAGCAAAATGTGAACCAATAGAAAGAAGAGAAAGTGGTAGAGTCTTCAGCGTCACTGGTTTTCCAAACAGGCAAAGCAAAGTTTACCAGCAATTGGAGAACTAAACTTACACAGAATGATTTGAAAGCAGCACATACCTCAGCTGGGGTGGAGAGTCAACTGCTAGGCTGGCAATGTGAAATATTTTATTTCCATTGGTATTATTTGAAAGTTTGGGTCAGACAAGAGTTGTAAATACTTCAGAAAAGAATGAGAGAACCATCTCAAAACAGAAGAAAATGATATAAAAATCCAAATGGGAAATTTACTTAGGGATTGTGACTGGGCAGGTTGGTTATTCATTATCAAGGAACTCTGGGTAACATAAACAAAATGTTAGCTATTAGAACATTGGTTGTTTCTACATGAAAAAGACAGAAAGCTTTCCTAAATGAGTGAAAGACACTTCTGCATTCAGTCATGGTTAGTCACACTCATCTGCTATTTCAACATTGTAACAAAGCCTCAGAGAGATCTGAAATCCTGGTATACTTGCCTGGCTAGGCTTAAACAACTCAAAGAGATACTTCAAATTTTTTAAAAAATGTAACTGGCTAAAAGTTTCACCACTGCAAGCTGAAGATCAGTGAAAACATATTAACACAGCTAGTTTATGGAAGTTAATGTGAACATTGTTTACATAGAGAACTTGTTTTATGTATATGCTATAAGTATATACATATCTTATAGGTTTTGCAGATTAGGAGACCCTACATACATCATTAATTCATTTCTTCTGTTGGGTTTGAACAATGCAAGGAAATGCTGACAAATACCAATACAAGTATTTAGGAATTCCATATAGAGCTCATTTAGTTTAAATCAGTTTAATTTTTGCAGTATTTCAAAATTTATTTTTAAACAGATATATTAGGTATAGAGATAGAGATAAAGACAGAAATATAGATAGATAGATAGATGATAGATAGATAGATAGATAGATAGATAGATAGATAGATAGATATTAATAATTTGAATGATATTAGGTATATAAACCACAGTCCAGTGCAGACCTCTTGCCTAGGAGTAGTTGACCAACACAAAATGTATTCCATGTTTTATATACGTATTGTGTGTTTCATAGGGGAGGGGTCTAGAGTCAGACTTTGAATTCTCTAAGTCTCATTTTTCTTTGTAAGATGTTTTCTATGTGTGACTCAAGCAATATATAGTTCAAATATCATAAAGACATTTGGATGATAATATATCACTATCTGTAATTGTACTCACATAAAATCTTATTATCCAATGATGTTCACCTGACTAGTTTGAGTGAGGGTATTGTATGATGCTAGCACAATGAAATAATCTAGTAACAAAATCTTATAAAGTATCCCCTTTGTAAAATTATATTTTTTATTCTTGGTGTTAAACAAGATGGGAAAAGGCTCCATTCTTTCAATTCAATAACCAAAAGAGTAGTGCTTTGGTCTAACACCCTCACTACATGGGGGACAATTGAGAAAAGATTCCCAAACCTTATGGCTTTAAGTTTCAACTTACAAGAGTCATTTATGTGAGAAATGAGCACTAGGATAAAAGAAAACAAACTAGAAGCCCATGTATTGTGTCTATTAAACCTTGGTCTTGTTGATGATTCAGATTCCATAGAAATATATTAATTTGTGGGAATAAAATCTGAAATTTAATGAACCAATCTCAGACAAAATGAGCAGATAATTGATCTTCCTATGGAAAAATCAATATACTTACAGAATTTTGCATATTATTGGACAATGTAGGTAAGGAGTTTAGTGTGGAGGGTGGCAATGTGCTAATACGCATAGGCCAAGTGTTTGATATAGTCTCAAAGTAAGAACTGTAGAAGATACTAATATATTTACATTAAAATGCTGTTACTTCCACCTTCTAAGAGTTATTCAAGAATCCTTACTTGGACCTTACTTCTTGTTTAACTTCTTTGTGTCTGTGGGGTGTATCATGGGTATTCTCTACTTTATGACTAGTATCCACTTATCCACGTGTACAAGTGATGCATGTCCTTTTGGGTATAGGTTATCTCACACTTAATGATATTTTCTAGTGCCATCAATTTGCTTCCAAAATTCGTGATGCCCTCATTTTTAATAGATGCATAGTAATCCTTTGTGTAAATGAACCACATTTTCTGTATCCATTCTTTGGTTGAGCAACATCTGGGAGCTCTCAGAGACTGAGCTACCAACCAAAGAATATGCACAGGCTGGAACGAGGCCCCCAGCATATATGTGCAGATGTGCAGCTCAGTCTCCATGTGGTTCCCCAAAAAAAAAAACTGGAACAGAGGCTCATGCTTAAGCTGTAGCCTGACTGTGGTACTCTCTCCACAACCAGGGTGCCCTCTCTGGTCTCAGTGGGAGAGGATGTGCCTAATCTGGCAGAGACTTGATGTGTCAATAGTTGTATCCCACCCTCTCAATGGAGAAGGGGAGGGAGGATTATGGAAGGGATTCTCTGGAGTCTGTGGCGGGAGCAGGGGCCAGTGTTTGGAATGTAAATAAATAAATAACAAACAAATAAATACATAAG
>NW_021604658.1:8009242-8036742 GCF_004785775.1 Grammomys surdaster | reverse complement strand
ATGATCTAAATATTTTGTATGACAGAAATATAAATTAAATAAGAATAAATGTAACCAGGGCAGAAGTGGAGAACAGAACTGGTGAAGTATGTTCTGTCTCTTCTCACAATTTTTTTGTTCATCACTGACTCACCATTTTAAGTCAAGTATTTATCTTGGGACCTTTCTTAAGACCACTTTACATCCTTTTTATCTGCTGGATCTCACTCATATTGGTAGGATGAGAAGTACAAGAAGAATTGAAAGAAACTTATCAAACTATAAAACATAAGCTTGATTGTCGGTGACCACAAATAAAAAGGAAGATCCTGGGAGAAGGATGCTGAATTAAAATGACAGCCTTAATTGAGGCAGCCCAAGCATAAATCCGGCTTAGGCAGGATGACAAAAAATTCTGTAAGAAATACAGACTTGTATCCAACACTCCTCACAAAGCCACCAGGCATGAAACAACATGAGTTAGACACAATGCAAAATTAAAACAAAGGATTATGGATCAAAATGAATGAAGATTAGAATTATATCTGAGTGTGTTATTATTGATTAAAGGATTTTAGGAAACAGTGTTATTGTTAACACCAAAGGACTGAATTTAGGATACTTTTTCAAATTTTAGAAATTAAGTATTCTTTCAGAATTGACCCATTCTTTTATAAAATGTTTTCCCCTGTCTCTGGTGGCACATCTTGTGGTGAATTCCACTTTGCTTATTTTTTATAGCTCATGTATGAGAACTGTTTGCACGGCATGTCTTTTCATATCATTTCTTTCAATAATTTTACATTTGCATAATGAGCAATTATCACATTCTATGTTTTCACAGTTTCGTCAATACCTGCCTAAGTCTTCTGTATTTCCCCCTTTACTTCCCCTATGCTTCATTTGTTTTTAGTTTGCTTGTTCCTCTCTTCTTCCTCCTGTTAAGTCAATGCCATGTTTTAAATTTTCTGCTTATTAAGGTTAAGTTTGTATTTGAGGATGGACTCCTAGATACAAGTCAATGGACTCATAATACAAATAACTTCACACATGTAGCTTACAGTGGAAGAGGTAGAACTGAAAATATTCTCTAAGATTCTGAGAGGATCCCAAGTTGCAGGAAAATCCAATTGTGTTTAGGAAAGCTTCAGATGCAGAAAATGTGTTTAATTTTTTTCTTTAGAATATACTCATTGTGTGTGCAATAGTTTCTGTAAAGACTTTTCATTCACACATATCATGTACTTGCCACATCAATCCATTCCTCTCCTACTCTCCCTTCCCATAGTCCTCTTCCTTTTTACAGATAAACTCACTTCTACTTTGATTGATTGAATGTGTGTGCGTGTGCGTGTGCGTGTGCGTGTGCGTGTGCATGTGTGTGTGTGTGTGATTAAGGAAAGTAACCTGGGGACATCAAATGTATAATTTTTTATTTTACTTTTAAACTTATAGAGAAAATATGTATCCACATATTTAGTGGCAACCCTGCAATTTCTAATAGACACAAATGCTAACCATTATGCACTTCATTGTTTTTATAATCTCTACACCTATATCAGCACACAGTACTGATGGTGTGTGCCACTGGTAAATCCCAGACACTCATTTCCTTTGGTTTGACTGTTAACATTAACTCCTCTTTAGCACAGTAGCTGCTAATTACAATACAGTAATTGACACTGAGGTGGATATTGAGGTGTAACACAAGTCTCTCCTTTTTTAAATACAAAGGCAATGAGGTTATTAAATTATGCAACTATTCCATAAAAAAATTGCAAAAAGGATTGAGAGAAGGAAAAGCATCAACTTCATGTTGGAGATTACTACAGGAAAAAATTGATGATACTGGAGACAATATAATAAGATGGCTTTACTCATACATCATTAAAATAAGCCAGTAAAATAAAACAATACAGAAAGGAAGAAACATGTAGCTAATATGAAAACATATTGTATGTTATTTCTGGCAGTTCATAGTTGTCTGATTTATATTTTGTAGCTTTTTTTCAGTTTTTGAAATCTCCTTGTTTGTTGATGTGGTTTTTTTGTTGTTAATTTAAAAAAATAAACAACCCAAACACTTGTGAATTCCTCCCCATACATTCCTAGATGTTCTTCTCTATGGATATCATCAGTCCATAGGTGATCCTCAGTGTCTTTGATAACAGTCCTTGAGGAAAATAGCTGACACTTACAGGCCAAGAAAGTATCTATAAGAACTACAAAAGAAAATGTATCAAGAAAAAAAAGAGAGGATTTTTTTCCTCCCACAAAAATATGTATTTCATCTCTGCTAGTACCTTAGGAGCTGCTCAAGAATATTTTAGTTCCAAAAATCACAGAAGTGGTAAGCTCTCTGAGTATGAAAGATAATTTCCTTTTGAAATTATTTCAGATGAGACGGAGTGGAATCCAAAAGACGTCTCAGGAAAAGTAACATAAACACAGGGAAGCAGTCAGCTTGGTGTAACAATAAAATGTTTTAGCCTAGGGACACTTCCAAATTAGAATGGATTGATAGCCATGCTTCTGCTTAAAAGTTTGTTTTAATGAGACAATCAGATTTACGGTTAAGAGGGAAAATCATGAAAACCACTCTTAATATTCTACCTCATTTGTTTTTAGGTGTAAATCATTTGAAAGGAGGACAAAGAGATTTCAATTCAGTTATTATGACCATAAATGGAGTTCTATGTTGAAGACAGGTGAAAAGACTTGTGTGTCCAATATAGAATTGTTGGTGAGGAAGATGACTCCTCTGTGAGGCTGATTAGAGTGAAGACTGAAGGAGCTGAAAGGGTTTGTGGCACCATGAGGAGAGCAACAATACCAACCAACCACAGCTCCCAGGGTCTAAACCACCAGCCTGGGAGCACTTAGGGGGGGGATCCAGGGCTTCAGCTGAATATGTAAAAGTGGAGGGCCCTGCTGGGCATAGGTGGAAGAAGAGAACCTTGACCTCATGAAGGCTGGATGCCCCAGGGGCTGGGAATTTTGAGGGTGGGGAGGTGGGAGTGGAGGGGTGTAGATAGAGGTTACATCCACAGAGAAGAAGGAGGAGGGGCGAGGGGATTGGGGGTTCCGAGGGGGTGGTGGGGGATGGGGTAAGGGGACAACATAGGAAATGTAAATAAATCATCCAATAAAAAAAAAAAAGAAAAAAAAAAGAAACCACTTAAGGACCTAGGGAAGTGGATTATGACCAATGTGCAAGCATGAGGACCCATGTTTGAATCCCCAGCACCCATCAGATTCCTAATTGGGATGTGGAAACATGTGAATCCTAGTCATTCATTCAATAATTCTTACATGAAGGATGGTGCTTCAGATAGGGTGTGAGACCCCCACCATATAAACAATAAGTCAAAGAATAATAAAACACATGATTTTTAGCACACATACCAACAAAAAAGCCACCCAATATTGGAACGCCACTTTGATCCTATCCTCAAATCTACCATTTTGTGTTCTGTACATAATTAAAAGTATAATTTTTGGGCTTTCTGCTAATCATGACAGTAACATTCCCCCTTCTGATTCTTTTCAGCACTAAAGTTAGTTAAAACCTAAGGGTGTTTCTCTAGATTTCCTTAAGGGATTTGTTCCATTCATCTTTGTGGCCTCTATCATCTTCATAACATTGGATGTAAGGTAATTTCTTGTGCTTCACCTGTGTTTGAAGTCTAGGGCTTGCTGTGGCAGAATATCTGGGCTCTGATGGTGTCATATTGCCCTAGATACTGTTGATTGTGTTCATTGCTGGCCTCTAGTCCTTTGGCTTTGGACTTATTACAGGATTAGGTGCTGATTTCTGAGTTTCCCTTTGTTCGATGGGTGTTATTTTTGATTTCTGTTTTCTCTCTGGTCTTCTAGCCTGAATGGTTGTGGTTCTGGTGCCCACTGAGTCTTCAGGTCTACTAGTGTGCCTCTACTGGCATTTTGGGGGCCTATATGACATCTGGAATTTTGGTTTTTCATGTAGCTTCTGGGATTCTGGGGTTCTGGGGACTCGTGTGGCCTCTAAGGTTCTAGTTATCTGGGGTTTCTAGTAACAACCTAGCCTCTGGGGAAGCAGGAGTCTTCGGCCAGAATTGTTGGCTGGGATGTACTTTTGGTATTATTAGCAATGAACTCACTGAAGCAATAAACTTTTAATATCAAACTATGAATGTAGTTCTTACTGCTTGGGATAATATAGAAATTACCTCACGTGAAGTAATAAAGCTAAGGGGAGAGATTTCATATGTAGAAGGTAGTAGTTGTTAACCTAAAAGATGACTTATCAATAGACTCTATTTCATTTACTTTCTCTTATTCTAGTGAAATAAATATTCTGAGTCTTCAATATGTTTATCAATCTGAATGTCATGGAGCCCAATTTTTCCAAAATATTGTTTTCATTCATTATAAACTTTATAATTTCTATTATAGCTTTTACCTTTATAATGGTCTTACGATAAATAGGTGTTTCTATCTTTTAATAAAACACTGCTTTGAAAATCTTAGCATTGTAATTATGCCCTATGTTTAAGAAAAAAAATCCACAAAAAAGAAAATTGAGTTCATATACCTTGAAAAGAAAGGATTAACCCGGAATTTAATTCCCTAGTATCTTTCACGGGTTCATAGAGGATGCCTAAGCTTTCGAAAATGAACTCCTTCAAAGGCCATTGAAGGAGATGATTAGCTTCAGCAGAGTTACAAGTCAGGAACCTTTCTCTGCTCACAGTCATCATAAATGCCATAGTTTGAGTGAGAACGGCCTCCATAAATGTAAGCCCAAATAAACTCTTCCTTCTCTAAGTTGTCTTGGTTGTGGTGTTTTGCTACAATAGGGCAAAAACAGTAACTATTAGCCAAGAGCAAAAACAAAAGGAGTAAGAACCTTCATGAGCTTTCAATCTCTTTCTCTCAATAACTTCCAAAGCAGAGGTAGTAGTGGATATTAGGGTACCTGGTAATCATAATGAGATAATGATTAAGTTCTACTTGTGACTAAGCTGGTGGAGGAGCTTTCAGTTTTTCAGAGAGTTGGTTGGTTGGTACATGGGTATGTTTTCTAGAATAGGTCATATTTAGAAATGTGAATGCTTAGGAAATCAGCCAGGTGGAAAATAAGCAAGATCCACCTTTTATTTTATTCCAATAACTGCCCATGAAAATACAAACATTGTGTGTACATATATTTAAATGAATCAAAATAATTTAGTGGTGAATGGTAAAATAGTTAACTAAATATATTGCACGCTTACACTCATACACTCAAATAGTGTAATATAAATTTGAATAGTGCGTCACTTTTTAAAGTGTTATCCTGAGTCTGTCTCTTCAGTCTCAGTAGAAACTTTTAAAACCAGATTTACTTGAATGATGCTGAGGGTTCTACCTACACATTTCTCTTAAGTTGCCTAGATTATCAACTAATCCACAATATTATTGGAGATGTGTTTTCAAAGTTTCAGGGATATATAGTCTCACCTTGTGAGTTCTTTTCCCCGAAAGCCAAGGTTCCAAGCAAGCATTGCTGAGTATTTGGCAGGACAGCAAGTCCTCCAAATCCTTTTTGGCACCTTTCTGCATGACCTTTTGTAGTAGGATTACATATCCATGGGACACTATTAGAGTGTCCTTCCAAGCTAACGCAAAGGTATTGGCAAGGAGTCTGTCAACTTCTTAAGGTGCCCCCCATCTCCCAATATTTTCTGGCAAAAGCTTTAGTAAGTTAGATTGTATATATTGGCTTGTAGAAGAATTCACATTTTTTCTTCATTGTGGTAATAACAAAGACCTGGAAAGCAAAGGTTCTTTTTCTTACCAGGAACAATTACCATTTCTATCTTCACTTAGCACATGTTCATTGTGCTCCCAGTATCAGTTTACTATGCATGCTTCTATGTGGTTTTTTAAAAACTAATCCCTAAGACTACATGAAAGGCAGATACAACCTCACCTCAGGCTGTTCACCAAGTGATAAGGAGTATGACACAGTATAATCTAACAGTCTGGTATCCTTTTTAATGTCATGGAGCACTTGGGTAGAATGCTCAGTG
The DNA here is from genome assembly GCF_004785775.1 of Grammomys surdaster. NCBI lineage: Eukaryota > Metazoa > Chordata > Mammalia > Rodentia > Muridae > Grammomys > Grammomys surdaster. The sequence goes on along the minus strand of NW_021604658.1, from coordinate 8,030,710 downwards.
CTAGAGCAGCCTTGTAGTGCTACAGAGGCCTGGTAATTGAAAATAGGGTCTTCCAAATATGCACATTCTCCTACAGTGTGCATTTCACTGAGCCGTTTGATGGCCTACGTTGTCCTCTGTTGAAGCTAATCTGCCTGAACCATAAGAGAAAAGTCCCATCTGGCCCAGGAATTTCAGTGAGAATTTTGTGTCACTTAAAACACAGAGATTTTATGTGAATATGTTTTTGTGTTAATCCAAGGTGTGGGATATAGGGCTACTTCAGATTATCCACAGCAGCTATGATTTGTCTAGTACTCTAGCAGGGGTGTGATTTTGTCATCTGGAGATGGTTTATGGTTAGAATTCTGGGAAATCTTGAGAGGGTATAAAAATCCAAAGCCCCGAGAGCCTGAGGAAGCTGTTGCTGGCTCCTGCTCTTGCTCCTTCTGCTACTCCTCCTCCTGCTACTGCTCCTTCTGCTGCTGCCCCTCCTCCTCCTTCTGCTCCTCCTTTCCCTGCTGCTTCTCCTGCTTCTCCTGCTGTTGCCTCTGTTCTTCCTGCTGTTGCTGCTCCTGCTGAAGTCCCTCCTCCTGCTTCTCCTGCTTCTCCTACTGCTCTTGCTGCTCCTGCTGCTGCTCCTTCTCATGCTGCTGCTGTTGCTGATTGCTGGTTGCTGGTTGATGGTTGATGGTTGGAGCTATCCTGACAACAAAATTTGGACTTACCCCAAGAAACTTGACACCCCTAATCATCAGAAAGTAGTCTAATGAGATTGATGCTCCCCATTACCTTTAAGCTTCTTTCTTTCCTACCTAGTGTTTCGTTTGGAAAGGAGGACAGAGAAGTAAGGTTGTTGAGAGAGATACAATACAGTAGCCAAAACTATGGCTACAGTGAACTCTTATTTCAAAAGGAGTTAGTGACCCAATGATGCTAGGAGTAGATTTTAAGATTTTAGACTATCTGACTAGTTACTTCTCCATGAATAACCCACTTCATGCAAGCAAACATTTTGAACATCCTCTGTACTGAATAAGATACATGTCAGGCAAGCACAAAGAAATAATAGGAAATATATGGAACATAAACTGATGATTTAATAAAAGTACCGTGGAAATAGTTTGACAACTAAGGAAAAAAAGGTGCTTTTCTTATAATAAGGAAGTTTGCATTGAAAAAATTGACAACATCTCTCTTATACACTGAAACAAAAGGATTGAATGTCACCATGAAATGATACACTTTGAATCATGAGCACATATTGATGGCCACTGATGTTTGACTGATAGGCAGAGAGAGATAAATATGTATGCGAAGAAAGTCAATTTTTCATGCTTCTTAGGAGGAGTCTTGGGTTTATCCTGATGGCATCTCGATTGCTGTGGCACTATAAGAAGACCACTAACCCTAGGGGAAAGAATGACATATTTAAGATAGTTTTATGACACAGAATACTGAAGATTGACACTTTCAAGACAGTGTCTTGGAGAGAAAGAAGGCTAAGGCATCTATATTGCTTCAAATAAAGACAATTCAAGTGAATTTAAATCGTGAATCTGAATTTATTATGATACCATCATGAAGTACATTTGCTCCACACTTGCAATTAGACTGCAGAACAGATGGTAAAAATGTACAGAAATGTTAACATTCTAGATTCTAAAAACTCATAATAAATTTGTCAATAGGCGACTCTTGGGAGAGCAGAAAATGTTTACATGCCAAATAAGTTAGGTACTTAGGTTTAAGGGAAGGTATAAACTAGAAGAAGGAGAAGTTTTCATCGCCATTACAGAATTCTTCATACTAAATTTGTAAAGATTTTTATTGTTAGGAAGACTCTAGACAATTTCAAAATTTGCTTTCCTCAATCTCACACATGACTCTGAGAGTCAATTTCCAGGAAAGATGTCTCGGGAAAAAACACGCACACACACACAAAACACATCTGTCTTTGAATGGTCCCTAAACAGAGGAACATTGAGTCACTGGAGATTGAACTTCTCTTTGATATACAAGCAACACAAACTTCCTCAAACTAGAAGCACCCTCTGTCTTGGCATACACAAGTCTTCTAGCCTCACAAGCCATACACTTGAGGAGATGATGGATCTGAAAAGCTCTGCTCATGTGCTTAAACACATTCCCCAGATGCTCATGCTGTTTTAGGGTGTGTGGAAGCTTTGAGATTTAGGGTGTAACTGGGAGGCCTACACCACTAGTGCTGAACCTCCAAAGGTGGAAGAGCTTCCTGATCCTAGGATGATAGGAGATGCTGTGCTGAAGGCTCCTGTTGTCATATGTAGATCCATTCCTACCTTATTATCTCACCTCCATGATGAATTCATTCCCTTGATACCATGAGCAGAGGTTAAGCATTCGTCCCTTGAGTTATATCCATCCAAGATATAACAAGGCAGCAAGGAAAAGTAATACAAACTATTCAATCATTCAATCTAACAGTCAAACCAAAAAGCATTTATTCAGCATCTCCTATCCCAACAACATACTTTTGAATTTCATTTATCATAGAGAAAAGTGTATTCTCTGTCTCAACCTAAAAAAAAAAAAAAAAAAAAAAAAATGGGGCCTGAACTCCAAATACAATTGCAAAATTTCTGAAGGAAAGCATAGGAAAATGTTAATTGAGCTTGGAATTGTCAATGACAATAACAAAATCCATGAAATAAAGAGGTGATGCAATATATTTCATTAATATTTCAACTTTCTATTTTGTGAAAGACAATGTAAAACTCAAAAGATCAAAGACAGGAAAAATATTTATGACACATATCTGAAAAAAAGGACTACTATTTGCCCAGATATTCAAAGACCATGTAATGCTCAACAACAACAAAGATTTAACGTAAGCAGAAATGGAGAGATGCTTGAACAGACACATAAGCAAAGTTGTACAGCATGTGAACAGACAGACACACGTCGGTGGTCAGCATCATGTGCCTAGTTGGCACTTTCAAACAACAGTGAGATACCAACAAATATTTGAATGACTTAAATATACAAAGGTACAATAATAGAAAATTCTGGTGAGAATATGGAACACGTATTATTGACAATAATCAAAAATAATTCCACCTTAATTTGAATACAGTGGAACTTTTTCCTTCCGTAACTAAATATTCATTTAATATATGACCTATTAGCCATTTAATTTAATTGAATGCATTAAAACTAAGGTCTTCACAAAATATAGATATTTTAATAAATGCCTAAGCTAAGTATCACCCAAGGTTGTCCTTTGGTTGATGTGAAAACTGTGATATATTCAGCTAATCGATTATTATTCTGCATTAAGAACTGAGTTTTTAAGTCATGAGAAGACATAGAGGAAACCTAAATGTGTATTCCTAAACAAAAGAAGCCAACCTAAAGGGCTACATAAATCCCAGTTTAAGTAGATGACATTCATAGAAAAACAAAATTCTTGTAGGAGCAAAATGATGTTGACTTCCAAGAATAAACTGGTAAAGCAGAGTAGATTATCATTGCAATAAAATTATTCCATGAAATATTATAATAGTGAATGCATGCCATTATGCATTTAACAAAGTCCACAGAATATGTAAGACTAATACTTGAGCATATCCAAATCTGAAATTGAGTGATGACACTACTGCATTGGAGGAAAGCTCCTCTCTGGTGGGTGAATGCTGATGATGACATCTGTGCCTTTGGGGTGGAGGCCCAGGGCATTTGGAAATTTTCGAGCTTCTACTCCATGTTACTGTCAATTAAATACTTCTTTACTATTATTTTTAAAAACGTGTAATGGATCACATTCACAAGAGTGATCTTAAGATGCATATCAAATGGTAGAAATTCTGTAAGAAAAATTTTGCATAATCTGTCATTCCAAGGTGACCTGATGCTATTTAAGGGGTTGTGTCAGAATTCTAACCTACAATTTTCACACCTTCCAACATAAGTAGGTTTCTTCTTTATATGATTTTAAAGCTACCAGGGATTTGTCATTTATTAACATGAATTACTAACATAAAAGTATTACTTGTATGTCAAGTTTACACAATTAAACTGTGTAACTTTTGGGGGACAGATAACAGTAGATTAAATAAACCGGTGTTATCTGGAGTGCATATTCCCTGTCAGAAAAAAGACAGGAATAAATTTTTACCAAGCTCTGTCTGAGTCTGACACCGAATGCCAAATAACTCTCCACTTGTTTCATTTTGTAAATTATCATTCATTCATTCTGTGTGTTACATATTTGTTTATCGAGGTGTAAGTATATTTTGTGGGGTTGCGTGGGTGTATATGTGTGTACACATATGTGGAGGCCAGAGTTCACATTCAGGTATATATTCTCAGGTGCTATTCACTTATGGTTGTGAGACATGGTCTCTTTCTAACCTAGAGCTTACCAAGTAGATGGGGTTGACTGGCTAGCAAGCCTGGGAGATATGTCTGTGTTTTCCCAGATGCAGGATTACAGGTGCGTGCCTCCACACCCAGGTTTTACATGGGTCCTGTGGATCAAATTCAGGCCCATCATGCTTAGATGGCATGTACATGCCAACTAAAGTACCTCCTCTGTCTCCCCTCGACTTGTTTAATGGTATCGTTCATTCTGTCATTTTTCCGTATGAGTCGGCATGTAACTTCAACCTGATTATATTGGTTTAGTAATGACATCCATACGCAGCAGTTTCTGTTAACATTCACTCAAGAATTTATTTGAAACTTTTTTCACCTTTTGGGTATTAATGTTTTCCTTGTGTTATCTCTGGCAGTGTGGCTGAAAAAAAATTAAAGTTATCTTTCTCCAGCATTAATTTTGCTGTAGGTTTGGCACCAGTATACCCTTGGCACTTGTATTTTGGTCTCTGATGTTCCTGCTAATAGATTATCCATCTGCTATTCTGTCATATATTGCTATGTAACTATATTACTTGATGTTCCACAGCCTGAAATCAGAGCATATGGATCTCCAGCAACACATTGACACTATAATTTAGTTAAAAGTTTAGCCCACTTAATATCTGGTGTGTATATTCACTTCAAGAAAAATCAAAGTTACCTAATTCTGTATTATTATCATGATTATTATTATTTATTCACTTGACATCCTGATCATGTCAACCTCCATCCCTCTTCTCCCAATCTCACCCTTAGAAATCTCCCCCATTACGCCTCCCCTTCTCCTCAGAGAAGGGACCCCCCCATCTTGGGTACTACCCCACCCTGGTGAATCCAGTTTTAGTAGACCTAAGAACATCCTCTCCCACTGAGGCCCAACCAGACAGTCCAAGTAGAGGAAGAAGATCCAATGACAGGCAACAGAGTCAGAGAGAGTACCCGTTCCAATTGTCACAGAACATACATGAAGACCAAGCTGAATATCTGCTACAAATGTAGGGTAAACCTAGGTTCAGAGCCTTGCATGCTCTTTGGTTGGTGGTTCAGTCTTTTTGAACCCCATGGGCCCAAACTAGTTGACTCTCTTGTAGTGTCCTTCAACCTCTCCAGCTTATTCAATTCTATTTCCCACTCTTCCACAAAAGATGCCCCATTATACCACAAGACACTTTCTTGGCTCTATTCATAGGAGCTTTATTCATAATAACCAGAAACTGGAAACAACTTAGATATGCCTCAACTGAGGGATAGATAAAGAAAATGTGGTACATCTACCCAGTGGTATACTATTCAGCTATTAAAACCAAAGACAATCATGAAATTTGCAGGCAAATGGATGGAGCTAGGAAATATCATCCTGAGTGAGGCAACACAGATTCAGAAAGACAGGCATGGTATGTTCTCAGTTGTAAGTGGATGTTCGTCCTAAAGTACAGGCTAACCCTGCTAAAATCCAGACTCAAAGAAACTAAGTAACAAAGAGGGCCCAAGAGAGGATGCTTGAATTTTATTCAGAAGGAGAAACAAAATAGTCATCAGAGGTGGATGGAGGGAGGGAGCTGGGTAGGACAGGTGATGAGGAGGTGAACATAAACTGGGATCAGGTGTGGGGAGAAGAAATGTGGGAGAAGGCTGGGAATGAGAAAAGTAAATGATGAAGGGCATCTCTTGGGTAACTGTAGACCTGGGATGAGGGAGGTTCTGCGAGTCTATCTGGGTGACCCTAGCTGAGACTCCTACTAGTGGAGGACATGAAGAATGAAGTGACTACTTCCTTTAGCCAATGGAGGAAGGAAAACAGCAATCTACCCACAAAACCTTCAGTCCAAAATTTGTGCTGCCTACAAGATGCACAGGGATAAAGATGGAACAGAGACACATCCCATGTAAGAAAGCCAGTCCCTGACACTATTAATGATACTCTGTTATGCTTGCAGACAGGAGCCTAACATGACTGTTTCCTAAGAGGCTTTATCCAGCAGTTAATGGAAATAGACTGCGGAGACCTACAACCAAATATCAGGAGGTGCTCAGGGAATCTTGTAGAATTTTCCTAATTCTAAGACCACATAAAATACAGCCTACCTTTGCATCCCTTTCCCCTAACTGGAATGCCTTGAATAGCCTCAATGGAAGATGGGCCTATTCTTACTGCAACTTGATATACCAAGGCTTGCTCTGATATCCATCAGAAAAAATCTTCCTCTTTTCTGAGGCACAGAGAAGGAGGGAGGGATGGGAGAGGGGAGAGGGAGGAATGGGAGGAGAGGAAAGCAGAAAAGCTGCAATCTGCAATAGGGCTGTAAAGTAAATAATTAATTAATTTTAAAGTGGAAAAAATAAGAAAATAAAATACAAGTGTCCAACAATAAATTTGTTTCTTTAATATTAAACATGTTGCAAGTATCATGCTGAAATACTAGGATTTAGTGTTTTATAGATTGGAACATCATAAAAGCAAAAAAGAAAAATCTGAGGCTTACTTTAACATATATTTAAACCAATCCTGATCATATATTAAGAAAAAATTTTGACAAAAATATATGAGAAACAAATATTTTGAAAGCATCGGAATACATGTATGTATGTATGTTAAGTAATAAGTTAACATGTATCTCATGATTATTTTTTAAAGACTAACCTTAATTTATGACTGTATACAATGTAATGTAAAATTCATTTGAAGAGTTATATCTAGAGTGAAACAGAATTGGTCTATTTAAGAAATGTATTTGATAGTTTAAAAGAAAATGAAAAAAATGGAAATAGAACAAAGAACTATTAACAGCACATCTATGTTAAGTCAAAGAAAATGAGAAAAGTCTTTCATTGAGAATACCACAGGGAAGCTGTCATGCCTATGCATGCTTTCTTGCAAGGTATTGAAAGATGACATTTTCAGGCTATATAAACATTTAGAAATGAATGGCTTTCTAATTCATGCTGCGGAGAAAATAGAGCATTGGCATAAAAACTATGCAAGGCAGAAACACAAATTCCCGTTTCACACACATACTCACACAAGTGACAAAACTCTCTATTTTATAAATATATACATGCCAAAATATTTGCACACAAATCTCACAAAATAAAAAAAAACTCATCCAAATAAGGCCAGAAATTAATTAAAACAATAAAACACTGTGATCTAGTGAATTCATTCCAAGAGTAGAAGTGGTATTTATTATCTGAAAATATTATCTTATGTCAATAGATCTATGGTAAAAGTTATCATCTTGCAAAGGCTGTAGTAATCTCATATATCATGTATGAATAACACATCAGTTAATACTGTACTTCTAATAATAACAGATACAGAAAACAGATATTTCATGAGTAATAACAACACATACAGAAAACAGATATTTCATGAGCAAGTGAAGCATATTTCTTAAGACAGTGTGCAATATTTGTCTTAAGATTATATCCAGTTCTTGACTGTGAAAAGAGACACAGAGACAAATATTACATTTTTAATTATAGAAAATATATTTTTAAAATAAGAGTTATTGTTTGTGCCTTAATTTCAGAACACAGTTCAAGAATGGGGTCATGTGAGAATTCTGAAGGATTATGAGAAAACAAGACAGGAGTTTTCTGATTATTAGTTTCTTCAAAATACAGGACTATGCTTGGAATGTAGTTTTGTGCTTTTCCCAGATGTAGTGGGTATGTGAGTTCATGTGAATTGTTATTTATATGCCTCTATAAAAAATCATGGCTCTGCCACCTGTGGCTTGTCCTTGAGACTGTATACTTTATTCAGATGGCTCTTCTTAACCACCAGAGTAATTGTCTGATGCACTGAATAAAGTTAGATCCCTCATGAGACTTTAGTCTTCCTCAGTTTTAGGAGCTGCTAGCCCAGGTTCATATTCTCACCTAGAGTGGTAAATATACTAGGGTTATCTGTTTTGAAATCAGTCAAATTTGTAATACCTCAGCTTTAAGAAGCAGTACTTCACTGATAAAAATAGACTGGCGCATGCTCAGTGATATTTAAAGGATAAATCATTCTCAAGAGTAAAACCTCTCAAGGTGTTTGTTCGTAGCGCCCCCTTCCAAATCAAGATAACTATGTTCCTCACCCAGAAGTTTCTCACAAGCACCAGGTCATGACCTGAGTAACTTCTACTCTGGCTTCAATCACAATATTTTTTTTTGCTTCTTTTTAAACTTCTAGTAGAATTTTTACCATTAATAACATACACTGCCCATTCATTGATATAATTAACATGTTTACATACGCATATCCACATTATCAAAATCAATTTCATCTGATTCTGACATCTAATTGTTTGAGTTAATTCTCAAACATGATTTCTTAACTCTTCTGTTGTATCAGAATTTTATTGAAAGAATTTACACCTACATTTGTAAAACACATGGTTTTATTATTTATTTTTTCATTGGTTTATTCATATGGGTGTGTGCGCATATATGTGCCATGGTGCTGCTATGGGTATCAGAGAACAGTTCCTAGAGATTGATTTTCTCCTTACATTATGTGGGTTCCAGGGTCTAAACACATTTTATCAGGCTTGGCAGTAAACAATCTTAACCTGTTGAGCCATCTCTCCAGCACTTATTACGGGTTTTTTTATATACTGTCTTTGTAAATGTTCTCTATAAAAGTTAAATGTTGCCAGCAGTACACATTCCCTTCCTTTGTATCTGTTTTTCTTGTCTGAACACAATGAGACTTCCCCACCTGGCTGAGATGGCTAGCCCACTCATTTTCTTGCCAGGTGGTATAAATGTTCCATGTCTGGTTTCCTCATGCTCGGTTAATGGCCATCTGGGTCAGTTTCAAATTCTGGCTACTGTGAACATTTGAATGATGCACATTCTGCCCTGTTGTTTTCTAGACATGAGCACTAATTTATCTTGGATACCTGCCTCGGCATTTTGTGTTACTAGAGACACATCTATTAACTATTCATAAGAAACTGCTCAACAGTTCTCAAAACTAGTACTATTTTTCAGTAGTCATACACAAAGTTCCTTTGGGATATCACCCCTATGAATATTCTGGTAGCTTCATAATCATTCTTAATAGTAGCTTTAATTTGTACTTCTAGTAGATAACAGTGTTGAACATTTTTGAATATGCATTTTGGTCGATCAGATTGCCTCTTTGGTGAATTGTCTTTCTCAATCTTATCTTGGAAGAAAAAAAATTGTTTTCCCTATTTGTTTATAACTGATATTTCTTCCTGGCAGCAGAATCACAAACATACAATAAAACTGAGTAAATGATTTCACCATTAGACACATGGTATGGCATACAGATAATGGAAAGGCACCATTTCTTCAAGTATTCATGTCCTATGTTGTATCTATTTAGCACACTCTCCTGTCAGTCTTCATCCAACATTCCCGAGCTCCTGTAGTGTTTCTGAACTGAGCTACACAATTTGTCTTGGTCTGTGAAATGCTAGATATCATAATATAATGAGAGGCTTAAAAAATACTCAAGAGTTTCTCCTTTTCTTGGTTTTTTTTTTTTTTTGATTCTTTTAAGAACCAAGGAGTGTACCTAGAATGATCCATGGCTGCAGATACATATGTAGCAGAGGATGACCTTGCCCGACATCAATGGGAAGGGAAGCCCTTGGTCCTGGGGAGGTTTGAGGCCCCACAGTAGGGGGATGCTGGAGTGGGAGACTGTGGGTGGGCAGGGGACCTCTCTCATACAGGCAAAAGGGAGACAGGAAGGCAGATGCGGAATGAGGGCATGGCAGATGGGTAACCGGGAAGTGGGATGGGGAGGGGGATTGGTGGATGTAGTAACCGGAAAGTGAGATATCACTTGAGATGTAAATGAATTAAATGATTAATAGTAATAGTAATAATAATAATAATAATAATGAAGAAGAAGGAGGAGGAGGAGGAGGAGGAGAAGGAGAAGAAGAGGAAGGAGAAGAAGGAGAAGAAGAAGTGGCTAAGAAAGTTTTCTGGTGTATGAAAGCAAGAGCAGCATTACGTCAATCTGTTCATCAGATCTTACGCACTCCACACTCCTGAGCTCCTGAGTAGAAGCCAGTGCTGCTAAGACCAACAACAGCATTTCACGTCTCAGCAGTATCTGCATAACCGCTGGCTAGACAGCCACAAGGCGGGACCATAACCGGGAGTTGAAGAAACCTCATTCCCTTTAAACTGGATCATTAGTCTACATCATGATTGCTGTGATACATAACTGATACTGTTGGTCAGATGACTAATTAGAAAAGATTTACACAAATAACAAATTCAACCAATAATTACATGAAGCTTCTCATTCATCAACTGACCATCTTCTTGACACTATTCCAAGATGACCAGAGGTGAGGACACTGGAGGGATTGAAGTTTCTTCTATGATTCAAGTAATAAAATAGACAACAGATTTCAAAATTTCAAATATGCATCTTACTTGGCATAGAAAGTTTAATACCAATGTCCTGAGTTAAAGACATCCACATATATAGCCAAATTTGGAATCAACATGCCCTGAAAATAGTAACTTTATAAAACAAAATGTAAATAACATAGCTTCCATATATATATATATATATATATATATATATATATATATATATATTAATTATAATTTATACTCATTCACACAGGGGTTATAAACACAAAAAGGCAGGACGTGGGGGGGAAGGGGATGACACTGGAGCATGGGTGTTCAGGGGGAATACAGATATCTTTCAGAACAGGGTATCGGCTGGGTGAGGGTTCAGGGGACAGGTCACTGTGACTCTGCCTATGATTCACTTGACCTTATCTAAGTTGGTATTATCTGCCAAGGCTACCTATTTACAAGGTCTATGACTACTCAGGCTGGTAAATTGTCACAAAAACTGCCTGTTTACAATAGCTTATAGCCATCTGTTTCAGTGTTTATCCAGAGAGACACAAGACTTGGTGTTAATATATGTGTATGACAGGCCTATTGCTGATTTTAGGCCTATGGCTGATTTTAGGCCTTCAGTGTGTAAGCAGGGATGCCCCTGACATCTCCTCCCTTCTCTAAGTATAGACGGGCTGTGGCAAATCTAATCTTGCAAAGGCAGGGATAGAGGCCTGACCTCCAGTAATTGAAGGGGACCTTGTAATGGCTCTGGCGCCTCTGTAGTTGTCCAGTGAGGCATGAGGGCCATACCTGTCCCGATGTCTTTTTCCGGGATAGGGGATACTATTGACATCAACCCCTATGCAGTCAGGCTTGTCCCTCAGGGAACCCAGAGAGAAATTTTTAACTTTTATTGATATTCCCTTGCAGTGATTAGCCTCACAGCTTAAGCAAGAATTCAGGTCACCTGTCAGAGGGGATTCTGGGTGGCCCCTCTCTGCTTGGTCTAGGGGTGGAAGTCCTTCTTTTAGGTTGGGTGGAGATGGGTTTTGGGAACACCCTGGATAAAGTAACAACCTCATCTTGAGTCTCATGGTCCTCCATAGCTAACTTATGATAATGTATCTGAATAGGTTTTATTACCAAATTATTTATCTGTTGTTTCACAGAGTTAGTCAGCTTATTTGAGGCCCAGGGACCAGAAGAAATAAGCAAAAGAACCCAAATAACGGTCCCAAGATGAAAGGAGGTAGGGTTGACAACCCTGGAGAGATTAAAAACCAATTCTTGTACCAGCACTCATCTTTCTCTTTCTCTCTCTGACTTTTCTCAGGACCTTCTCTGACCTTTTTCATGTTCTCTTTAACCATCACTGTCTTGTCTATGTAAAGGCAATATTCTTCTTTAAGGGCTGTACACAGTCAAGAGCTGTACACAGCCTTTTCTATTATAATAGGGTAAATCAAGTCCAATAAGGATCTTTGCGATTTTTGGAGGTCTCTTCAGACAGTGAAACAAGGGATTTCTTCAGATTAGTGATGTCAATCTCTAGCTGTTTGATGTTCTTGTCAATGGCCCTTCGAAGGTCTGAGTAGTATAAATTCGGAGGCCAGCATCTGGATTAGAACTTCTAACAGCAGACATCACGGGTGATTCATTTTTACCTGGAAAGGAAAAAAAAGGGAATTCTCAGGGAGATTTCTCTTCCCTGGATGTAAATTGTTATTCATTTTATTTATGGTTAGGCTTGGCTTTGTGGGGGTAACAATTTATTTCATTAATCTTTTGGTATCCAATTAGCTATGCCTTCTGTGGTATCAAACAGGCATATCAATCCTCAACCCAATAAGGGAACTGGGTCTGGGACATTCCCTTTAAGGTTAAGAGGGTCCTTCCCCATATCTCTGACATAGTTTTTATTGGTCTCGGTGATGCCAGAGGCTGTCAGCAGCAGATTTGTCATGAGCTTTCAGTTTTAGAGAGTTAAAAGTGAACAAGGCATGATGGAGAGTATTTCAGGGGGACTCTTTCTGGGGGGGGGGTACCGTTCCCCTTCTTTTGTTTTTAAAGGCAATTTTTCAGGGTTCATGTAAAATCAGGACGGAAGCACCAACAGTCGCTCCTTCTACACTAAGAGAGTCATGCAGACATTATTCAAAGAAATATAAATCTATATTAATAATATCTTTTATCAAAGGACTGTTATAGCACAGCTGACAACTAGACTATATAATATATCGATTAATAATAGCTTCTTCTACTTTTTGTGAAAGTATTTCTCTTTTGTCAATTAATTGTTGAGAGAAATTAGGATTTACATCTCTCTTGAGAATATTAAACAGAGACTTAAATTATTTTGTGGAGTTCTTAAAATAAGATCTTAGCCAGTTAACATCTCTTAGAAACTTTTGAAAATAATATGAATTAAGTAAACTCTCTTTTTTTTTCAGACCCTTTATCTGACTTTTTTTATTGGATATTTTACATACTTACCTTTCAATGTTATCTCCTCTCCCATTCTCCCCCAAAATCCCTTATTCCATACCTCCTCCACCTATTTTTATGAGGGTGTGCTCCAAACAACCTCCCAGTCCCATCTCCCTGCTCTCGAATTCCCCAACACTAGGGAATGAAAACTTTCGGGGACCATGGCCCTCAACTTTCACTGATGTCTGACAAAGACATCCTCAATTACCTATACAGGTGCAGACATGAGTCCCTCCCTTTGTGCTCTCAGGCTGGAGGTTTAGACTTTGGGAGCTCTGGTTGAAACTTTTGATACTGCTTCTAGAAAGTACCAAAGCACCCACACTTTGATCTTCCTTCTTCTTCTTGAGTTTCACATGGTCTATGCGTTGTGTCTTAGGTTTTGTGAGCTTTTGGGCTAATATCCACTTATCAGTGAGTGCATACCATGTATGTTCTTTTGAGATTGGGTCACCTCACTCAGGATGATATTTTCCAGCTCCATCCATTTGCCTAAGAATTTCATGAACTCATTGTTTTTAATAGCTGAGTAGTACTCCATTGTATAAATGTACCACATTTTCTGCATTCATTCTTCTGTTGAAGGATATCTGGGTTCTTTCCAACTTCTGGCTATTATAAATAAGGCTGCTATGAACATAGTGGAACATGTGTCCTTGTTGCATGTTGAAACATCTTTTGGGTATATGCCCAGGAGTGATATAGCTGGGTCTTTAGGTAACACTATGTTCAATTTTCTGAGATACCGCCAGACTGCTTTCCATAGTGGTTGTACCAGTTTACAATCCCACCAACAGTGGAGGAGTGTTGACAAATTCTTTCTCCACATCCTCGTCAACATCTGCTGTCCCCTGTGTTTTTGATCTTAGCCATTCTGACTGGTGTGAGGTGGAATCTCAGGGTTGTTTTCATTTGCATTTCCCTGATGACTAGGGATGCTGAACACTTCTTTAGGTGCTTCTCAACCATTCGAGCTTCCTCAGTTGAGAATTCTTTGTTCAGCTCTGTGCCCCATTTTTTAATAGGGTTCTTTGATTGTCTAGAGTCTAATTTCTTCAGTTCTTTGTATACCTTGGGTATTAGCCCTTTATCAGATGTAGGGTTGGTGAAGATCTTTTCCCAATCTGTTGGTTGCCACTTTGGCCTATTGACTATGTCCTTTGCTTTACAGAAGTTTTGCAATTTTGAGGTCCCATTTGTCAATTCTTTGTCTTAGAGCACAAGTCATTGGTGTTCTGTTCAGGAACTTTTCTCCTGTGCCATAACATAGCTTTCAATATAGCATATATGTTGTGTAGTTGAAATTTAATTATTAAGCTTTATATTACATTCAAATTATGGAATGCTATGCAGCTATACAGGGACTGTGATCTGCATTTTATAGCATATATTTGTGATTAACTTTAAAAGCAAAGAAAAAATAATATTACATATATGGCATATGATAAATGTGTATATGAATTTCTATGTATAAAAAATTAATTATTGGATTAATCAACATTTTAACTATTTTAGGTAACTGTGAGGAAAGAGTGGGAGAATAGAGACTAAACCTACTTCTGTCTAAATGTTTCCTAGTGTTTGAGGATTTGAAATTTTTATTAATTTAGTATCTGTGTAATAAATATATTCCCAAATTAAAATAATTAACTGTAAATATAATGACATTACAAAAAATCCAGGACCTAATATATAAGTGTTTAGTAGGTTTGAGAGTATAGTCGGCCACACAAAAGCAGATATTAAAAAAGAAGAGAAATGAAAAAAAATAATGTCTAAAGAATTTTTACTCAATAATCACTAAAAATAAATTTAAAATTAATGAGCAAAATGTTTAAAAGGCATTGCTATAGGCAGAGAATTAATATCCTCCAAACATAAATAGATATTACAAAATAGAAGACAATAATTAAAAATGCATTACAGAGTATGATGCTTAGAACTTTCGAAAAGTGTCAATAGCCATTAACATAAGCAACTTGAATAATAACAGTACCTGTTGTCCTCACCTCTCATCAAAGAAACTTCTTGAAATACAGAGAGACGATTACAGAACCCACAACCAATCAAAATACAGAGTTGTGGAGAACCATTTCTAACCGATACAACTACAAAAAATATCCATACCTAGGACTCATCGAACATTGCCAAAGAGGAGACAGAAAGAGTATAATAGCCAGGGGATCGGGGAGTCTACTGTGATATTGTGTCTCCAAGATATGTCAGGGAAGCTACACCCACAAAATCTTACCATTATGACATAACTGTAAGCCTATGCATGTGCTGCAGAAGGATAATATCATCAAAAAGAACAAAACTGTCAAAGTGGACTCAAGAACGCCCGTCAAGTTGCACCCCCTACACAAAGAATTATAGACAACTAAGGAAGGTTGAGTGAGAGTGGGAGAAATTGTCTTCTTTGGGAAAGAGCACATCAGTTGGATGTCCAGTGACAAATGATCTGCTCTAAAAACGTGTGCGTGTGTGTGTGTGTGTGTGTGTGTAGAATTACACAGATTGAGCATCTTATATTTGGAATACATTTGTATAAACATATACACATATGCCTGTACTAATAATTAATGAAAAAATAGGCCAAAAACTTGAAACAGAAAATAGAGAGGTATATGAGAAAATTTTGGAGGGAAACAAACTAATGGGAAAATATAATTATCTTATAATCTCAAAAAAAGTGTGCATGAAAGTTTGACACAGTGTTCTTCTCAACTCTTATGCTCTAAGTGAATAAGTGGTGTTTAAAAAGAGTACTTTTATCTGAGCTTTCGGGACCAAAACTTTCTGAAAGCACTTGGAAACAAGTACTGAGGTAACTAACAGAAAGTGACTCTGGATGGGAGTACTAGAAACAATCTAGTTTTTGTTACTTTAACTTAAAAAAATCCATTTCACATTATCCACATTCTGAGTGTCTCCTGTTTATGGCAATGTTTGTATCCGCTACATGGACAAGGATGACACTTTGGAGGTCATGCTTGATAGATGTTTCCAATTTGGGGGATGTACTTTGGTGATATTCTACATTCAAAAGGCAACTGAAGAGCTAGGGATGGTGGCTCAGATCAGTAAACCCAATTGAGAAGATATAAAACAGATGATCTTGAGTTCAAGACCAGAGCTACAGAGTAATCTCTCGTCTCAAGAAAACAAAAGAAAAAATAATGGAGGGAATGAAGGGAGTGGCGGAGACAATAACGTAGAGAGGAAAAGAGAATGAAGAAAAGGAGAAGAGAAGAGAGGAAAGGAGAGGGAGGAGAGGGAGAAGAGGGAGGAGAGGGAGGAGAGGGAGGAGAAGAAAGGAGAGGAGAGGAGAGGAGAGGAGAGGAGAGGAGAGGAGAGGAGAGGAGAGGAGAGGAGAGGAGAGGAGAGGAGAGGAGAGGAGAGGAGCAGATAGATGAAGGTTGTATACTAGGCATTCAACTAATATTATTTCTCTGTGGTATCATTGCTGAAAATGTTTTCCTGCTGTCTCAGTTACTTTTCTAATACTGTAACAAAGAACCCTGACCAAGACAATGCATAAAATAAAGCTTTTAACTGGACTTGTGGTTTTAGAGGGTTACAGTCCATGATAAATGACAAGAAGTATAGTCTTAGAAATAGCTGAGATCTCACATCAGCAAGCATAAGGAGGCAGAGGGCCTCTCCTGGAAGACATGAATCCATTGGATATCTCACATCCCACACCCATTAATACACCTCCTCCAACCAGGTCACACCTTGTCTGTCCCAAGCAGTTCCACCAATTGGGGAGGAAGGGTTTAAACATGTGAGCCTGTGGGAATGAATCTTATTCAAACCAGAGCACTGTGCCTATTTAAAATATTCTAAAATTGACAGATATATATTGTACTTAAAGCAAAAGTAAAGCCTCATTTCACTGGACTGGGCATTACTTTGAAAGAAAAGGCTGAGACAATTATATGTCTTCTGTTGTTTGAAAATTCCACCTCAAATATTAGAATTTTCATCGTTTCAACGATATAATTCCATGCCAGAGTTTTCTGTTTTTTTCTTGTTTTGTCTTTTTAAAATCTAAGATAGAGGGAGCGATTCCTTATTCATCACACATTTTTCTTTTATTAATGTCTTCCCTGGCCTTTGAAATCTAATTTCAAAAGCTCAAAGAAGTCAACCTTTCTATTGACTTTTCAAAGCAGTAAGGTTTTCACTTCTTAAGTAACTTTAATCTTAATTATTTCTGCTTTTTAAAGGTGTTTCCTTGCAAATCAGCCTGTTTGCTACTCTTTTTCCTGCACACTGCCTACAGAAATCCTACTTTAATTATAGCACCGTTGAAACTTCAAAAGAATGCCTCAGCACAATGAATGTATTCGTTTTTCCTTTAATTTCACCTGATGAAAGTTTTTTTGTTTTTTGTTTTTTGTTTTTTTTAACCTGTCAGGTTTTTAAAAGTAAAAAGTTGTGTTTTCTTGAACTTTGGCTGACAATAAGGTTCCAGTTCAGATTATGTGACTAAATCTGGTAAGGTCTGTCTCAGACACAGATCTTTATCTTAAGACATAAGATATGTAGTTATTCTCCAAGTTTTCATTCATCTATTAAAATCTTTCTGTAAAGTGAATAAGTACTATATGCTAATACAATAGGCCATTCTACCCCAAAATGTCTTACACTAAGCTAGATGTATCATCTTTGTTAAATTAAGTTTAAAAATAGCTAAGATGTGAATTAATTATATATTCATAAGTAAATTACAAAGAAAGAGAAAATGTACAGGTTCTGGAAATCTTCATGTTAGAGCTGGCTCACAAATATAATCTCAGCATCTTGACAGCTAAGGCAGGAGGATTGTTGAAAGTTGGAGGTCAATATGAGGTACAAAATGAGACTTGCCTTTAAAAAACAAAACCAACCAAACAAAACTATCATGCAGTATAATTTGGATGGTCTTCAGTATTTTCTCTAATTCCTCAATTGGGGACCCCATGCCCAGTCTAGCGATTGTCTATGAGCATCTATCTGGCTCTGTATTTGTCAGGCTCTGCCAGAACCTCTCAGAAGACAGCTATATCAGGCTACTTTCAGCAAGCACTTCTTGGTATTAGCAGTAGTGTCCGGGTTTGATGTCTGGATATGGGACGGATCCCCAGTTGGGGCAGTCTCTGGATGGCCTGGAGCTGAAGGAGTTTGCAACCCCATAGGAAGAACAACAATATTAACCAATCAGATCCCCCACACACACGCCAGAGTTCCCAAGGACTAAACCAACAACCAATGAGAATACATGGAGGGACCCAGGCTCCAGCTACTTATGTAGCAGAGCATTGCCTTATCTGGCATCAATGAGAAGGGAAGGAGGTCCTTGGTCCTGTGGAGGCTCAATGCCCCAGTGAGGGGTTGCTAGGGCAGTGAGGCAGCAGTGAGTGAGTGAGTGAGTGAGTGAGAGTGAGTGAGTGAGTGAGTGAGTGAGTGACTGACTGACTGACTGACTGAGTGACTGACTGAGTGACTGAGTGAGTAGGGAACACACTCATAGAAGCAGGTGGAGAGGGGATGGAATAAGGGGTTTGCAGAGGACAAACTGGAAAGGGTAATAACATTTGAAATGTAAATAAATAAAATAACCAAGAAAGAAAGAAAAATTTTGCAAGGTCTACACTTCTGTGTTTGATTTGAACATTATGCATATAAATATATATTCCTAGTGCGTGTGTGTGTGTGTGTGTGTGTGTGTGTGTTTTATTTTACAAAGCACTCATTTCCATTCTTGTTCTCAAAAGCCCAATTCTGGTTCATGTGAGCCTTTCTGTCTTCACCTTCTGCCACTCTGCCCTTGTTATATGAGCTTTTTTTCTAGCTATTTCATGTGGGTCTCTCAACAACTGGAGTGGAGACTGTCCCTAAAACTGCTATGTGTCTGTGGACTCCATTCCCCTAACTTGGATGCCTTGTCTGGTCTTAGTGGGAGAGGATTGCCTAGCCCAGCCAAGACTTGATGAGCCAGAGTGGGTGGGAGATACCCAGGAAAGGGGTCTACCCTCTCAGAGGAGAAGGGGAGAGGGTTTGGGGGAAGAAAGTGTGTGAGGAGGAGCCTGAGAGGATGAGCAGCCACTGGGTTGTAAAATGAATAAAAAAATATTCCACAAGTCCTCAAGCATTTGAGATCACATATCCTAACTGACAATGTCTTAAATTTCACTTAGCCCGGGGATTTGATAGTTAGCTTTTCAAAAAAATCTGTTTTACATTATTAATTTTTCTTTCTGCAATCCATTTTATGAGTTATTTCATTTGTCCATTTACTATCTATTTTTATTTTTGAGCTATTATAGCTTTTTAGTTTTTATTTGTCACATTAATTCTTTGCAAATTTCGTACATGAATATAACCTATTCTGATTACTCCCTCTAGTCAACCTTTCTTAACTGCCTCCAATTCTCCCCTCATATTACAAGCGCCTTCTCCATGTTCTTAGCAGTTAGTAGTTAGTGGTGGTAGTAGTCGTAGTAATAGTACTTTGTGATCCACTGAGTTGAACAAGGCTGTGATAATGTCCAGGGTAGTATAGAACTCTTTAATGGAACACAAAGAGTACACCAGAGGTTTCTATATTAGAAAAATATACATTAGAGAAAAAAAAACATATATCATCAACAAAAGTTTCTGGGATTATTGGATAATGTGTAGAAGAATGAACAAGATGTATCTTACCACAAACAAAATCTAGTTCAAAATAGAGAGCTGAATCAAGAGGCTTTATATCAAATAAAGGGAAACCTTTGCCACGTATGTATCTGACAATAGATTACTATCTATAATATACAAAAACTCACAAATAAACATCAAATAAAAAACAAAAAAATGAGCTCAACAAACTTCCCATGGCTAGCGAGAGAGGTTATAGACCTGATAGGAAGATCTACTTCTTCCATTTTCTAATCATTATAGTTTTGACTATGTTCTAAAAAGTATTCTTTTTTATTGGATGTTTTATTTACATTTCATATGTTGTCCCTTTACCCCATCCCCCACCCACCCAGGAACCCCCTATCCCCTCAACCCTCCTCCTTCTTCTCTGTGGATGCAACCCCTACCAACCCCCCCACCTCCCCACCCTCAAATTCCCACCCCCTGGAGCATCCAGCCTTCATGAGGTCAAGGATCTCTTCTTCCACCTATGCCCAGCAGGGCCCTCTGCTCTTATGTATACAGCTGAAGCCATGGATCCCTCCCTAAGTGCTCTCAGGCTGGTGGTTTAGACCCTGGGAGCTGTGGTTGGTTGGTATTGTTGCCCTCCTCATGGGGCCACAAACCCTTTCAGCTCCAATGATATTCACTCTAACTCCTCCATTGGGAAGGATCCCATGATCAGTTCAATGGGTAGTTGTGAGCATCTGCCTCTGAATATGTCAGACTCTTGCAGACCTCTGAGGAGACATCCATATCAGGCTCTTATCAGCATGCACTTCCTGATTTCCACATCAGCATCTACCTTTGGTGACTGCACGTGGGATGGATACTCAGGTGGAATGGTCTTCAGACAGCCCCTCCTTCAGTTTCTGTCCCTCACTTTGTGTCCATATTTGCTCCCTTGAGTATTTTGTTGCTCCTTCTAAGAACGACCGAAGCACCCCCACTTGGTCTTCCTTCTTCATGAGCTTCATGTGGCCTGTGAGTTGAATCTTGGGCATTTCAAGGTTCTGGGCTAATATCCAATAATCAGTGAGTGAATACCATGTGTGTTCTTTTGTGATTGGCTTACCTCACTCAGGATGATAATTTCTAGTTCCATCCATTTACCTAGGAAACTCTCGAATTCGTTGTTTTTAATAGCTGAGTAATACTCCATTGTGTAAATATACCACGTTTTTTTAATCCATTCCTCAGTTGAAGGACATCTGGGTTCTTTCCAGCTCCTGGCTATTATAAAAAGTATTCTTATACCCACAGATAAATAGAGATCTCACTCCTTTTTAGAGATTCTTTTTTGTGGTGGAGGGAAGCTAGTACAGACAGACACAGAATATAAAACTGCAGAGTATAAGTGACTGACTGTGGCTGTCATTGCAATTGGTACATACGCAGTTGTTTTAGTTAAGTTTTTATTACTGTAATAAACACCATGACAGATTGCACAACCTAGACAGGTCAGCCCTAGATACATGTATATGAACAAAAGCGAATGGACTCAGCAGTTTGAATGTGTGTGTGTGTGTCTGTATATACATGTGTGATATATATATATATATATATATATATATATATATATATATATATATA
>NW_021604658.1:7961958-8009232 GCF_004785775.1 Grammomys surdaster | reverse complement strand
ATATATATATATATATATATATATATATATATATATATATATATATATTAGAAGGTCATGAATTTGAGAGAGGGAACATGGTACATTTTACAAACTTGTGGAAATGAAATAAATACAGTGCTCATGTATGAAGTTTTCAATAGATTAAAATTATAAAATAGACTATGGAATTAAACAAAGTTTTCAAAAGACAAGAACTGCATGGCTAATAAATCATTTATAAAATCTTCAATATCCTTCTCCATCTAGTAAATGTAAATTAAATCTATTTTGAGATTCAATCTCACCCCAGTATGAGTGGCCTTTATCAGGAAGTCAAATAACAACAAATTATAGCCAGGTGGTGGAGAAAGAGTAACCCTAATTCACTGTGGATATACAGTTATAGATGTTTCAGAGCTATTGTATAGGTGCTTGAAACCAACCCCGAATCCTCTGCAAGAACAAGGTGCTCTTAAAGATGAGCCAACTCTCTAGACTCTTTTATGTTTACTTAGTATAGGCTGATCTTGAGTTTGTGAGGAGTGTCCTGCTTCTGCAGAAGAGACTGAGAGTGTGTGTAGTATGCCTAGATTATTTGGCTTCTTGTGATGTCTGCCATTCCAAAGTGCCTACAAACATTTACTTCCTCATAGTTTTGGATACAGATAACTGGGGCAGGCAGGACTGTCTCTTCCCTTGCCCTGTTAGCACCATCTTCCCTTTGTCTCTTCCAACAGTATATTTGAGACCATTTATATTCTCACCTCATCTTAAGAATGCCAGTCCAGAGGAACATACTTCATCTTGGTAACCAGTTTGTAACTCAGTTACCTTTTTGAAGACCTGACCTGTAAATACAGATGTATTCCTAGGTACTAGAAATTTTGGTTTCAATATAAAACTGTGGAGTGATGAAGAGGAAGGCTCAATTTATCTTATATTCTTCAATTTTGCTTATATGCATGTATATAACTGTGTGTGCATGCATGTATTATGAGGTACTTCAGAGGCCAAAAAGGGCCAATCAGATATCCTGTAACAGGAGTTAGAGCATTTGAGAGTTGCCTAAGGTGGGTTCTGGGGATTAGACATGTCACTTGGACAAGTCTCTAGTGCTCATCCTGTACACTCAAAGCCTACCTTAGAACTTTGTACATGGTGGGTGCTTTTAAACTTTTTAAGTATTTGTAAAATAAATAATAATCAAATGCAGTATTTCTTTGTTTAACTGCAAGTAAAGAGAAACAAGGCAGTTGTGTTCAACTCCCTCAAAGACATTTGAAAAATTATTTGTAAAATAAAAGTATAGTGTGATAATTGTATATGCTCGGCCCAGGAAGTGGCACTATTAAAAGGTGTGGCCCTCCCGGTTCTGAAGATATCTGCATTCCCCCTGAACATCCACACTCCAGTGTCATTCCCTTCCCCACATCCTGCCTTTCTGTGTTTATAACCCCTGTGTGAATAAATTACGATTTGAGAAAAAATAAATTATTTTTAAAAATAAAAATAAATAAATAAATAAATAAATAAAAGTTGTGTCCCGGTTGGAGTAGGTGTGTCACTGTATGAGTAGGCTTAAGACCCTAGCTGCCTGGAAGTCAGTATTCTGCTAGCAGCCTTCAGATGAAGATGTAGGCCTCTCAGCTCTTCCTGCACTGTCTGGCTGGAAACTGCCTTGATGATAATAGACTGAACATCTGAACCTGAAAGCCAGCTCCAATTATTAAATGTTGCCCTTTATAAGACTTGCCTTGGTCATGGTGTCTGTTCACAGCAGCACAACCCTAACTAAGACATATAGCATTCTTGGTCTTTAGATATTTAACAATTTGAGATTTCTTTAAGAAATTCAGAAAAGTTCCTTTCAAATGGACATGTCAGGAAAGAATATTCAATGCACCCTCAGTCCTAGAAGCCAAGAAGAAAAGTCCTGTCGTTAAAATCTATGCACAATTTCAAAGACTTGTAGTTTTTGAAGGACAGTGCTAAGTGCAATATGCAGTTCGTACATTGCAGCCTTCTTACAAATTAAGCCATTACTACTAAATCTTTGAAGAAGATATGTTTGGAGTTGGTCCTTGCTAGACCAATAATCATATAGCACTGGCATAGCTTTCTCTGTTTCAGAATAATTATGAGAATTAACCATAAATATTAATTCCTATTCAATATGTATGCACTCTGGAATCCCGAGGTGTGAATAGCAATATCTTATTACACAAGCCAAAGGATTCATTAAGTGCTTTGGGGTAATCTTTAGAGAGTACATTAAAATTCAGATGTTACTATGCATATGAGCAGTCTGCAAAACTTTAAGATGTGTTTCAGAAATAACTGGTGAGTGATTTCCTGGAGCAAAACTTATTAATCAAAACATCCAAATGAGGAGCAGCATGAAGAAAAAGAAAGTTAAGTGATTACATGGAGAGGAGTTTCTTAACAATTAACCCCAGATCACAGACACATGCACTCAGGCACACAAGCACAAGCACACGCATACGTGCAAGCACACTCACATGCACACACACCACAACATTATTCAATTGTTTTGTTTTTGAGATAAAGTCTTACTACATACCTTTGGCTGCTGTCAAATTTCCCTCCTTTGCCTCAGTCTCCTGAAATTGCAAGTTAGAAACCACCATACTTTACAAAAGGAGGTTGGTTTTTTTTTCATTTATTTTTTTTCAGATTTGATTTTAAAATTTCTATTCATGTGTATGTGGCTGAATGCCTGTCTGTCTGTGTGTCTGTCTGTGTCTGTCTGTCTGTCTGTCTGTGTGTCTGTCTGTATGTCTGTGTGTCTGAGCCTGAGTGTAGGTCCATGGAATCCAGAATTGACACTGAATCCCCTGGAGCTGGTGTTGTAGGAATCTGTGAGCCACCCAAATAGGTTCATGAAAGGAACTCCAGTGTTCTTATGCGAACAGGACACATTCTTAACTTCGGAACTATCTCTCCAGCCTGGAAAAATTATTTACATGAATTATAGAAGTTCCAGAACTGCCAATGCAGCTCACTTATACAGATTTTGTTGTTTTGATTTCCCTTGTTATATTTTTTTCTCTGCTTGATTTGGTTTGTATTTCTATTAGTAGGAATTTTAGATAATTTTGTGAAATACTACAGTGAGCATTGTTTTAAGTGTGTGAGCATTGTTTTAAGTGTGTAGTTTGCTAATTATTGTGCTGTTTTGGTCATTTTTAAATGATTATGTGATACAGTGACTTTTTATTTTGACATAAAATTCTAGAATTTTCACACAAGCATTGGTCGATGTAACTCTTTTATGATATAGCAAACAGTTCTATCACCCTAAAAGCCACCTGTGTATTTTAACTTTCTAGTCACACTCTTCCTTGTAACTCAACCACTAGGAAGCAATGATACTTTTCCATACACAATTTGCTTGTTTAAAATTCCATGTAACTTTAAATATAACCCCTCGAGGTTTTCTGTTGGCTAATATCGTTCACTCAGTATATCATACCTTACGGGTTCGAATAGGTTGTTGACTATATCAATATTTCTTTTATTTTTATTAATGAATAGCACGGCATTTCACAGACTTAGCAATTCATTATTTCTTTCTTTGAAGGTCATTGAGTTTTCTATACTTTGAGGTAATGATGATTAGAGCTGCAATTACATTTTAGTGACAATTTTTATGTGGCATAAATGTACTAAAGCAAATACCTAAGACTTGAACTTTTGGTTAATATACAATGTGTTTGCTAACTTTGTCAGAAACTACCAAATTCTTCTCCGTTGTGGCTCAACACTTAATTCTCAGCAACAATGTCCTGGAACTCAGTTGATATAGCTAACAGACTTGTCTTTCATCTCAATCAAAACTCAGTTGCAGACCCAGGATTACTTCTGTGAAATCTATTGTGCATCATTAACCTTTTTCTACTTATTTGTATTTAAATTGCTTATTATTTTAAAATATTTGACACTCATACATGAATATAATGTCTTTGGATCCAGTCAATCCACATTCCATCTCAATAATGACTACCATCTCTCTTCCCCAATCTCTCCCAACCTTATATCCCTTCCCCCCAATCTCTCCCAACCTTATATCCCTTCCTAAAGCCCTTTGGAATCTAGTGTTTCTTGTATGCTCCATCTATTGAAGCATGGGTCATCTTTCAGTACCCACGTTCTTTAAGTAAACCGATTGCACATAGTTCCTCAGAGAGGGGTTGAATTTCAAAAGTTTCTTCCCCACCTATGCTGGGATTATACTTGGCTTGATCTTGTGCAAGTATTCTGTACACAGTTCCAGATGCTATGAGATCATATGTACAGTTGCTGCCTCATATCTGGAAAATACTGTTTTACTACAGACATCTGGTCCTTCATGTTCTTACTATTTTTCTATCCTCTGCTTCTGAAAGGATTGCTGAGCTTTGGGAGAAGAGCAAACTATCCAAATATTTTAGACATAATGTAAATGATACTGCAAATTGTAAATGGTTATAGAAAATAGCTTTGCAGCATATATTGACACATATAGAGAATATATGCAAAATTTTTTAGAGGGAGCTGTTTCCTTAAGGCTTAATGTGAATGTATGATATCATGAAGCATAGTACCTTGGCCCAAATTCATGTCAACAAAATAATCCAAACAATATGGTGACAACTAGGTTTATGGTAGAAGTCATGTCTTTGTCTCTCATCCTAGAAAAAGAGGTAGTATCATTTGTCTATCACCTGCAATTCCAATTACCACTTTTGCCTGTATACTAGCTGAACCTGGTTTTAAGAGATACTAGAATAAAGAGGTAGAATGAAATTGAATTCTAGTGATGTAGCTTCTGTGGTTCATCTTCTATACTGAGTGAGGGGGTCACACTTCAGAAATGTGACTGCCTTTGAGTCACTCATGATTCTTACTTAAAGTAACTCTTCACCATACTACTGTAACTATGATAGATTCAAAATTTTATCCAGTTAGACCTGAATAGAATTGTTTCTTTTCCCTGTCCATCCTAAATGAATAAATTCCAGGAGAATACACACACACACACACACACACACACACACACACACAAATACTATATCATATATTGTATTTCTATTCATATATACATATGAGATACCTATATATGAGTTTATGCTTGTAAATGTACAATTGTATATATCTCTTTAAAACCTACACCCAATTATCATTGCTTATACTTACAGGCCAGCTGCAATTCAGAACCTTCAGAATAAAACATATGATGCTCATGCTAACATTCCCTCTGTTTGCATCTCAAAATCTTGTTGAGGAATCAAAAGATGATATGCATATAGATGCTTTAAATCCTCTGAGAACGCTTTGTGTAAATTATTCTGGCATTTGCATACCTCATATGTATGTTAATAGCAGTGTTTCCCTGTAGATATCTTCCTGCCAGGGGCACTGTTTTTTAAAGGTGATATTAAGTTATGTTTATTTTGTGAGACAATAAACCAACATTGATGTATCAAGAGAAATCACATAAGGCTCAAAAATAAAGTCACAGAAGGAAAAAATGATGCATTATTTCAATAACCTTTTACATTCTTATTGCCCACTGTATCATGGAGATCAACAAAGTTCTTGAACTAATAATAAACACAGGGATTATTCAGCCTCTTGTCTTAACAAATTATGTCAAGAAGACAATAACTATATTTACAATAATTTAGCCATGAAGTTTCATGATTGAAGATCTAAAGTCAAAATCTCAAGAAAATTTACTATCTTTCATGAATGTCGACAACAGTGCCTGGGGCTGGGGGTTGGCGCTGACCCAAGGAAGTAACCCAAATTCACATGCTAAAGTTTTGCATCAAGGAATATATATATACCTTTTAACAAATATAAAAAATTTAAGTGATTCAATTGTTCAATTTTTAAACTTTTATTTCCTCCATGAAAATGATCACATATGTTTTGGTGGTATGCAAAAAGGGCAATGGGGAGAAAATTGAGATATTTTCTGCAGCTAGTCTAACTTTATTCATGGGTGGGTGATAAGAGTGTTTCTGTGAAACTTTCTGGTCCTTAGAAATTGTGAGTCTTACACAGTGTATCTATTGCAAAGCTTTCTAGCTCCAGAGAAGTAACAGCCTCTGTCAGGCATGTTGTTGCTAGGTTACTATTAAATAGAATTACTGTAGTGTAATATATTCATAATATATTCATAAAAGAAGAGTCTCGAGATAAGTAAGAAAATAATTATAACAACTCTGTCATGTTTATGCAACTTGACTCACTAATATATAGCTGGAAGCATTACCCAAGGGGGAGGAGAGAAAGGTAGATTTATTTTCCATTTTAAATACTTTCAGTTATTCACTGAATGTTTTTCATATATCCTAAACACTTGGAAGCGTTTCAATTAAAGGAGATGATTAATCCACAAGTCTGAGTTCCTGGATTTCTCTCAATCAATATTGCATTTGATTGGTCCAAATACTGATATTTGACAAAAGGAAAGCATAGATGTTAGATTTACAGGAGACCTGAGTTATATTTATTTAAATTTATAACTATTTGAAAGAAGTGGTAATGTCTCTGTTTAGAGATTGTACACTCTATGTTGGAATCGTTCTATCAAATATTGATTCATCTGCAAACAACTCACAGTGTTTTGCACACATTACATTAACCACAATATGTGAGCTATAACCACTTGACTAGTCATGAGACTAAATTGACTAGTCATTGCTAAACTAAAAATTAATAGGTTGGATTTGATATTAACATGTTCAGACATTTTCAGAAATCCACTGGTGAATTTTATTATCAATCAGAATAGAAAGTTGCAGGTTCATAGACCACTGAAGAGCACTGGCCAGCAAGAAAGGACAGAAGTATGTTTCCCATGAGCATCAGATGCTAGCTATGTCAGTATTGAAATTACCAGTATCACATATGTACCTGTTACTCTTGGAGAACAATTTTAACTCTTATAGTACACACTTTGTTCTTGTGCTAGCTCTCCCAAATATTGCTCACTTATATACCATAAATGATGCTATTTTATGAACCAGAGAAAAGGACAAGTGGAGCAATTCACTTCATGTGTGAATTTGGAGAAAGTGCTCACCAAATCAACATATTGACTCACAGAGATTGAAATGGCAAGCATGGGGCACGCCTAGGTTTGCAACAGGTCCTCTGTACATATATTATGGCTATTAGCTTGGTGTTTTGTGAGACTACTAACGGTGGGACTGGTTGTATCTTTGAATCTTTTGCCTACTCTTGAAACTTTGTTCCTTTTATGGATTGCCTTGCCCAGCCTCAATATGAGAGCTATCACCTTGTCTTACTTTATCTCATTCTGTGCTGTTTGGTTATCGTCTCCTATGGGCTTGCTCTTTTCTGAAAAGCAAATGGGGAAAAAGTGTATCTGAAGAAGAGGGGAGAGGGCGGGGCTAGGAGTAGTGGAGGAACAGAAAGCTGTTGTGGGGAGGTATTGTATGATAGAAGAAACTATTTTCAATTAAAAAAAGAAAGAAATATTAAAAATAAATATTAAAAATATATAGACAAAATAAATATTAAAAATATAAAGCTGGAACAAATGTATCTGTAAAGAATCACTTTTTAATTCATACTTTCTCTATCTTCTGTCTTAGTTTTTCAAATGAAGGATAAAAAATAAAACAGCCAGGAAATGAAAAAATAGATTTTTTTCGTCACTTGCCATGTTTTCAAAGTGACTGAGGAATGTACAGAATCACCATTGACATTCTGGCAATCCCCCAGAATAGATTTGCGTAGGATGGAGGGCAGAATGTGAAATAAACTGGGAATTATGTGTGCTTAAAAATGTTTAATTCAAAAATTTCAAAGTACATTGATGTGTTTCTTAATTTTACACGGAAGATTGAATAACTACTGAAAGACAGTGTTCAATTTTTTCCTCTTATACACATAGAGACAGACAGACAGACAGTCAAACAGAGGACAGATACATACCCATCAGATTTTATTTTGTGCATTGTTATAGAAACTCAGGTTAAGCAATAAAATGTACTGAAAAATTGCTCCTGAGTGAGGGGAAAGGCAGTGTTCTCTATAGGTTAGTCAATCCCAAGCTGTCAGTCATAAATAGCATGAAATGATCTCAGTAGGCTGTACTTACAAATGTATGCCTATCTAAACAACACATATACGTACATGTGCATATAATATATACCCAATATATTCATATATTCAATAATAATAGTAATTTAAAAAACACGGTCATAAATTTGAGAGAGTTGTAAGAGCATAGGAGGAGTCTGAAGTAGGAAAGAAATGGATAGAATGATGTAAATAAGTTACTTGTAGATATTAGCCCTCTATCAGATGCAGGGTTAGTGAAGATCTTTTCCCAAACTGAAGGTTATCATTTTATCCTATTGACAGTATCCTTTGCCTTATAGAAGCTTTTCAGTTTCCTGAAGTCCTACTTGTCAGTTGTTGATCTTAGAATCTAAGCCATTTGTGTTTTGCTCAGGACAGTTTCCTCTGTGCCAATGAGTTTGAGGCTATTTCATACTTTCTCTTCTAATAGATTCAGTGTATCTAGTTTTATGTTGAGGTCCTTAATCCACTTGAGCTTAAGCTTTGTACAAAGTGATAATGGATCAATTTGTGTGATTTTATAAGCCAACTGCCACTTAGACCAGAACCTAGTGATGAAGATGCTTTCTTTTTCCACTGTGTGGTTTTAGCTTCTTTGTCAAAGATCAAGTGTCCATAGGTATGGGTTTGTTTCTAGGTCTCAAATGGCTGAGAAACACTTAAAGAAATAGTCACCGTCCTCAGTTGTCAAGGAAATGTAAATCAAACCTACCCTGAGATTCCAGCTTACACCAATCAGAATGGCTGAGAGCAAAAACTCAAGTGACAAAACATGCTTGTGAGGATGTGGCAAAAGATAAACACTCTTCCATTGCTGGTTGAACTGTAAACTGGTACAGCCACTCTGGAAATCTATCTGGTGGCTCCTCATAAAAATGGAAATAGTTCTACCTGAAGATCCAACTATACCATGCCTGGGCATATATCCAAAAGATATTCCACCAAACAACATAGACACATGCTCCATTACATTCATAGCAGCCTTATTTGTAACAGCTAGAATATGGAAACAATCCAGATGTCTCTCAACTAAAGAATGGATACAGAAAAGGTAGTTCATTTAAACAATGGAATACTATTAAAAACAAAGACATCATGAATTTTGAAGGCAAATAAATGGAACTAGAAAATATCATCTTGAGTGAGGTAACACAGACCTCACAGGACATGTATGGTGTGTATTCACTAATAAGTGGATATTTTTACCAAAGCATACAGAATACCCATGATACAACCCAGAAACAATAAGAAGTTTAACAAGAAGGAAGACCCAAGTGAGGATGCTTCAATCCCACTTTTAAGGGAGAACAAAATAATCATGGGAGGCAGAGGGAGGGAGAAACCTGGGCAGGAGAAAAGAGGGGAAGGGTAAAGGGGACAGGATCAGGTATGGGGGCAGGGAGACAGGAGAGAAGTCCAGTGGGATCAGGAGAATGAATACAGTTGTTGGGGTGGTGGGAGACAGAGGAAACCTCTAGAAATCCCCAAAACCAGGACTCAATGGGAATGATCTTAGCCAAAATACCCAAAAGTGGGGAGATGGACTGGCAGACATCACCTCCAGTAGATAGACAGGGACCCCAGTGACGGGCTGGGTCCACCAACCTACCTTTACAATTTTTGACCCACAATTATTCCTAATGAGGAGAAATACAGGCACAAAAATGGAGCAGAGATTGAAAGAAAGGCCTCCAGTGACCAGCCAAATTTAGGCTTTAGTCCATGGGTGTGGCCCAAACCCTGATATTTCTGATGCCATGTTGTGCTTGCACACAAGAGCCTAGCATGCCTGTCCTCTGAAAAACTCTGCCAGCAGCTGACTGAGACAGATGCAGGTACTCACAGCTAACCATTTGGAAGAGTTAGGAAAGGATTAAAGGAGCTGAAGAAGATGGCAACCCCATAGGAAGAGCAACATTATCAACTAACCCGGATCCTTGGAAGCTCCCAGACACTAAGCCACCAACCAAAGAACATGTATGAACTGGTTCATGGCCCCTGGCACATATGTAGCAGAGGGCTGCCTTGTCTGGCTTCAGTGGGAGATGATGTGCCTAATCCTGTAGAGACTTGTTGCCCTTCGGGAAGGGGAATGTGTGGGGAGGTGTAAACTGGGGGGGTGCATGGGTGAGAGCACTTGGGGGTGAAGAGCACCTTCTGCGATGCAAAGGAGATGGAAGATGTTGTGAAGAACACTTGGAGTGGGGACTGAGAAGAAAGGCAATATTTGGAATGTAAAATAATGAAACAATAAAAATAAAGACCTTTTCTTTTTTGTTTTTGTTTTGTTTTGCTTTGTCTTTTATTGGATATTTTATTTACATTTCAGATGTTATCCCCTTACCCCATTCCCTCACACACACCCAGGAACCCCCTTTCCCATCCTCCCTCCTCCTGCTTCTATGAGGATGTGCCCCTCCACTCCCACCTCCCCACCCTCAAATTCCCCAATAGTTATTGTCCAGCCTTTGGACCAAGGATCTCCTCTCCCACCTATGCCCAACAAGGCCATCCTCCCCTACATATACAGCTGGAGCCATGGGTCTCTCCCTATGCGCTCCCAGGCTGGTGGTTTAGACTCTAGGAGCTCTGGTTGGTTGGAATTGTAGCTCTCCTCATGGGGCTACAAACCCTTTCAGCTCCTTCGGTCCTCTCTCTAACTCCTTCATTGGGAACCCCTGGATCAGTTCATTGGTTAGCTGTGAGCATTCGCCTCTGAATACATCAGACTCTTGCAGACCTCTAAGGAGACAGCTATATCAGGCTCCTGTCAGCATGCACTTTCTGACATCCATGCTACTTACATATGAAACTCTAAAAAATATATAGGTTAAAAACAAGACATGTTTAGGTTTTTTGGCGAAGAAAATAAATAGAAATAAAAATAAAATAAAAAGACCCTGACATATTTTTTAAAGTTCCTGATATTGTTTCCATAAAATAAATTCACAACAAAACTCCTGAAAAGCTGTTAAGATTCCTGACTGTTGAGAATGTAATCATTTTGAATGCCTCATTTTATTCACCATCAAAACATTTCCCCTTGTGTTTAAAAACATAACCAGATGAGTTGATCAAGCTATCCCTGTGTCTCTCCCATGAGATATAGGCACCGCCTTTCTCCCTACTCTTCTGTCTACTTAAGCTACAGGCAGATGAACATACAGCTATAGGAAGGCAGAACACACTTGTAGCCTCTCAAAGGAGACCAATGCCCCTAAAACTTGAATAGGGGCTTTGAAGCCCATACTTGAGACCAGACTAGGCTCCTTACTCTTATCATTTTCAAATGTTTGTCAAGATCTCTGACCTTGGTCCTTCGAAGGCTCAATGCGCCAGTGTAGAGGAATACCAGGGCAGGGAGGGAGGAGTGGATGGGTAGGAGGATATGGGAGCACTCTCATAGAAGCATGGGGATGGAAGGATGGGATAGGGAGTTTCTGGAGGAGAAACCAGGAAAGGGGATAACATTTGAAATGTAAATAAATAAAATATCCAATAAAAATGAATAGGAAAAAGACTTTTCTTTATTATCTACTATTTTAATTTTAACATAAATTTGTCACTTAAAATTTTGAGGCTATAATTGTATATCTATTAGCTGACACAAATTTGGTTATGCATAACATTTGAAAATAAAATACATTCTATGAAATATGTCTAAAGACCCCAGTGCTATGTCCTTTGCCAGTGCAGAAGAGAGTGTCCCCACCTTAAGAGTAAAAATGTGCCCAAATACACACTGATTTTAGACATTACTCTATTGTATTCGTCTACTAATGTAAGGCCTAGATGTTGAATTATTGATTTTCCACATTTGCTAATCAGCTGAAGGTTGCACAGTAACAATATAGTCAGTAGCCATCCATGTTCATGCCCGAGCGTGACAATGTCCAATCTTTGAGGATCCTCATCCTCCTCAAATCATGCTGTGGATAGTCATTGTGCACCCTAGAAGATTGGCTTCATACTGTATTTTAGTATTGTCTGGTTTCGAGCTTTGTTTCTGAGACAGGTTCTCACTGTGTCACCCTAGCTGTCCTCAAACTTATGACTGCCCCTTCTCTTTTCCCGTGTTGACAGTAGATACATGCACTGCCAATCTGGAACATAATGGCTCCTTAATAACACACGCACCAGATCTTTCTTGCAGGTCTTATTAATACAAAGTGACACTGTGTGGTTTCCAATAGGCACACACTGTACTACTAACATCATAAATTTTGACTTGCAAAAATGACATATGTCATAATATGCGCACATTGAAAGCAAAGGGTTAGCTCATTCTGATGTATGGCATATAAATTTGCAGTGTAAAATATTTTATATTATTACCCCATGTCTTTTGAATATGGCTTTAGGAGACACAGGTTCTAATTCTTATCTCAACTAATTAGTATCTCCATCTTGGATGTACCCGCAGGTGGCCAAGAGTGAGGATTTTCATTGACAAGTGGGATTACTTATTGCCACACCTTTACCAGTCAGTTACTGTTTGGTCTCCTCTGTCAACAAGACTGTGGATAAATCGTTTCACCTCTGGGCTCTGTATTTTCATCTCTTAGTAGTTGGGCTGTATAGTTAGACATTGGCAACCTCTACTCTGATCGATCTTAGCACTTGGGGATAATATAATTTGGTCAGGGAGAGGAATGTACAGACATAACAGGGGCAGTCACGGATACTATTAGATGCAGTAGAGAAGCTTGAAGACTATACATGCTCAGCCATTAAAACTGTGTGTTCTTTAAATGAAAAGGTAGAAGATTTCCAACAGATAAAATGGAACCCATTGTAAGTCAGGTGGACACCAGTTTGTTAGAAGAGAGCAGAATATATAAAGTCTCTGAAGAATGTCTAGGAACAAAGTTTAGTCATGAGAAAAGATCCTGGGAGAAACTTATGCTAATTCAAAAACATTTGGACTTCTTTCTGTGAATTAGTAAAGAGCCCTCAGAGTATTACAGCTGAGACGGGTACCACCTCTGTAAATTCTGCTGGTTTTTACAATGTGTTCTTGAGATCGCTTGTTTGGGTAAACTTCTGCTTCCAATTTTATTTTACGTTTGCACATCAAGAGATTATTTTTAAGGAAAAGTATATGTAAATTGTGGGAGGCTGGGGCCTTAAATGCACCTTGTCTGAGCACATTCTCAAAATACTGCTGGAGAGTATTTTTAAACACACATATTCACACTGGAATCCAAATAACTAAATGTTAACCTATTTCTACATGTTTGTGATGATTCCATCGCTGGCAAGCATACAGCTCATTTATTGAGGCTTATATTTTACTGACACTGGCTTTAACGAGACAGCAGAGGCTTTATAGTTCACATTCTTTTATATTTAAAAAAAGAGAAGGTTTAAGAATTATGCAGATCAGTCTCCAACACTGCCATTGCTGCACCTAATTGAGCTTCACATACTAAGTTAAGTGTTTTGATTTTTTTTCACTCAGCATATTCTCTGCCTTCAATGTATTTCAAGGTCCTTTTGTGCATTTGCAATGTTTTTATTCACACTGAAATCTGGAATTTGGTCTGCCTCCACTTATGAGGTGGGTTGGGATTGTTTTGATCTCTGTCATTGGAGGCTGAAGAGATCACAACCTCAATATACTCCCAATTAAACCAGTGGGAAACACATACTTCAATCTCTTCATCTCCTTTGCCTTTCTCTTATTCCTCCTGCTGCCCTTCCTCTTCCTCCCTATCCTATTCTCCTCTTTTATGTCAGTATCTTTTATATCACATAAAATGCAATGGTAAAGATAAGTAAGATCCGAATTATTTACTTCTATTTCATTGCTGTTAAATGAGTCATGCTATTTTTTTTCTTCAAGGCTACCTCAAGAAAGAAACCATTTATTTCACTCCAGGTCCCCAATGCTGAGAGAAAAGCATCACAGAAGCATTTTACTCCCTTGGACTGGGGTTTTCAAACAGCCTAAGTGAAAATAATCATAACAAAAACACCAGCTGCTTCTGACCAAAGAATCAATGCTACTGTAACTTATGTAGTGCTTACATGAATTATTTCACAGTAGTTTAGAAGGCTATTGTTACTGTCATCACCTAACTGGCAGACCAGGGAACTATGTTTATTCAAAAACAACAAATATTCCTAAGCAGAAGAAAGTAGTCAGAATAGATAGTATTCAAATATGTAAGAGCATTTTTTATTTTCATTGGCTTTAACACATAATTTCCTTAAGCATTGAGAGATTCAAACAGTTTTAAAAGAAGCCAAGGGTAGAGAGAATACCTAGAGATGGTTTGGTTAGTTAGGGTGTTCGTAGTTTAAGCATGATCCTAAAGTTTAGACTTACGACATCCAAGTAAAGTAACACACACACACACACACACACACACACACACACACACACACACACCATATCCAACAATAAGGTACCTATTGGATAACTTAGCACTGGTGAGACACTGAATTCCAAGGGTCTAAAGAGTAATATAATCTGAATTGTGTTTTTAGACATTACGATCAGTTTATAATTCAGATAAGTTTACAGAACCTAGAGAAAGCAATTAATTAAACAATGGACTATGAAACATGATCTATCAGTGTTCTATGGATTTGGAAAACATCTCAGCTGGCCATCTAGAACCACTTTTAGGGACACAGCATCTTTAATAACTAGGGGAAAGAAATGGGAACTGCAGCCGAGCATCCTTACACCGAATTGACTCGAGTAATTTCAAATTCTTTCACTGTGAAGTGTCAAAAAAGACACAGAGCTGGAGTGCTGTGGGTCATTTCTTTTAAATCCAGAACAAGACTCGAAGCTTACATATTCTAAGGTGCAGTAGTTCCTATCCCAAGTCTTCCTGACAGACGTGCGTGTAGAGCTGTACAATGAGAGACACACAAATGTATATGATAAAACAAACACAGTGGTAAAACTAGAATTGTCATGTAGTCTTGAAATAGGTGGAACACAACAAGGAATCATCAATCCATTCATTTATGGCAGTACAATTCAGCGAAGACAGGAAACGAAAGAAGCTGATCTCAAAATTGTATGTACACACTATTCCAGTGACATGTTGGGTTTTATTTTTTTAAGAATTAAAAAAATGAACCTATATTTCAAAGATACACACTTAGATGCTAAAACTACTACTGAAAACAGAAGAATTTTGACAAAAGTCAGAGCATTTGCAATGTGCCTTGCAGAGGCAAGCAGCTATCAACACAGAGTCCTTACAGACCATAGGCAATAACCTCTCTTTTTTACAATAGGTGGTAGTAGTAACAGGTTTTTTGTTTTTCTGTTTGTTTTGTTTTTCAAGACAGAGTTTCTCTGTATAGCCCTGGCTGTCCTGGAACTCACTCTATAGATCAGGCTGGCCTCGAACTCAGAAATCCGCCTGCCTCTGCCTCCCAAGTGCTGGGATTAAAGGCATTCGCCACCACAGTCCAGCTACAGTATGGGTTTCTAAAAGTCTTTATATTTATAAATAACTTTTAAACTATCTGCATGGTACAAACACTTTTTAACAGGCAATAAATTTCTTTCCAATAAACAAGATCTATAAAGGCAGAACTGGAAAAGACTTTGAAATGAAAATGATAATGTTATGTTTATGCTCTAGAAAACAAGATTTGGTTACAGGAAGAGCCAAATGAGGATCAAGGCAGATTGCTGTCGGACCTGTCACTATCAATTTAGGCTGAGGTTATCATAAAAACGGGATAAGCAATTAGCTCACTGAGAAGCGATAGACCCCGAGTAACCCATATGTGTGTCTGCTGGAGATAATAAGCATAAAATGCATCCTTGTACATGACCTGTTGTGAACAATGGCTCCCGGAGGTGATTGGGGATAAATTGAAACAGGAGATTAAAGTTAACCAATTTAGATGTTACTGGGAAAATATCTGTCTGTTGTAGGTGGGACTCAAAGCACCTGGGAGGAAGTAGCATTTACTCAATAAAACCCAGCAATGGCAAAGCTATATAGGAGGCTGCTCCAAAAGCTTGACCCATAAAATGTATTAACAATTGAAAATGTATTTGGCTGTGAGATCTGTAACACTGAAGCTGAAGTGCTTAAGGGCATCATACAAAAGGCATGAACATTCTAATAGAGTAACCACAGGCTTCCTCAAGAAAAGCCCCATAATAAAGACAATAGATTCAGCAAATGATATTCCAACCTCTATACACAGATCTGATACTTGTGCACACATACACACAAACACACACACATACACATAGTAGACACATGTGAAAAAATAAAATATTTTTATTAGACCTAAGTGGTAAGGAATGCATACTTTAGTAGCCCTGTTCACGTGCCTTCAACAAACACCAGGTAAGAATATATTCAGAGCTAACAAAATGCTTCCATGAATCAGACAACACCCATGTTGGGCAATGCTGAAGAGAAATCATAATACCTGTAGATATCCAAAATCAGCATCAGAAAGCAAGCAGTGCAGGTACCTATAGTGATTTCACTCTTCAGGACAGCTACTGTCACCTGTCATGGTCATCAGCTACAGATACGGCAAACGGGAGAGCACAGTCACATGACCAGAGTGCCATGTGAGTCGCCTGGCTCTTATGACTTCGGTTGGTATTTCCCCACACCTGCCGCATGTTCTCTCAATTGAGAGCAAAGAGAAACTGGAACAGAGAAAGTGACTGCAATTGTCTTAAAGGTGCATTGATTGCAATGGAGGCTTCCTGCTTCAGTGTCACATGAAAAGTCCAGAAGCTCAAATTAACAGGGACATGCATGTGTATGGATTTACTTAATCCATCATGTTCTTCATGTTTTAGAGAAGCACAGTAACAAAAGTGGGTTTTTTTCTGTTTTGCTCTGTTTTGAGAATATCACACACACACACACACACACACACACACACACACACATGTTTTGATCAAATACAATTCCTAATTCCTCCTTCCAGTTACTGCCCTATCTCCACCACCATTTTCTCTCCCAACCTATGCTTCACATCCTCACTGACTGCATATGTGAGTGTGGAACCATTGTATGGTTGTATGCATGTATGCATGGGTAGCTGATACCTCAGGACCCCCAGTCATGAAGAAAACTGACTCTACCCAACCCCAGCAATCATCAGTTGCGAATATCTCCTCCTTGGCTAGATGGGATTCCATAAGGCTCTCTCCTTTCCTTGCTGGGATTTTGATTGGCCTGCTGGTGTTCAGGTCTTGTGAATGATGACTGCATCTGTACCACAGAATGGGCATGTCTATCAGTAAGTATTGCTTCACTGTGGGCCTCCACTCTCCCTGACACTACCAATCTTTCCAACCCTGTTCATGATGTGATCTAAGCCTTGTGAAGAAGTGATGTGAAATACATTCCCATTTAAAGCTGAGCACTCCATGACCTCTTATTCTCTTCATACTAACTCCTTAGGGGACTCTGTATTAGTCATCTACTGGGGAAAAAAGAACTAGCTTCTCTAATGAAAGCTGAATTATGCTCTAAAATATTATTATGAATATAAGAACTTAAGGAGGTGTTTATTACGAGGTCCATGTAGCAGGATATATTAGATTGCTTAAAGAAGACAGACTTTGCTTTGCTGTTCCAGAAGGACAGCAACCATCCTTGTTGGCAACAGAGGGATCATATTTCATCCACACACAAGAAGGAAGCGGGGAGGGAATGAGATGAAGTTATAAGCCCTCAAAACCCACTCCCAGTGATACACTTTTTTCACAAAGACTTTGTGCCCTAAATATTATCAATAACACAAACACAATGACATTAATGGTGGTAGTGGAGACTTCCTTCAAATATCACTCTATGGAAGAACACATTGAAATTCATAGGAAGTGACCACTGTAGCTCATAGTCAATTCTCTATCGAGTTTTTCATACTATAATTTGCAGTAAAAATACATTTGGAACGACACTGGAAAAGTGAAAATATTTTCCCTTATTATCCTTCATTAAAACTTTATCTACTCTGAGATTTCCTTTGTTACAAAATTCTAATGCAGAGAAATTAAAACACTTAAAACTTGGAACTACATTAAGTAAATTAACACTGTCCTCCAACAGCAGTGTTCTCAAGTGGTCAGCTGTAATGATTCTTCAATCGATCATCTAGAATATTAGGTGGCACTTTGGGTGATGCTGAGACTGAAGAAGTTCCTAAGTTCTCTACATGATGAAGTACTTAAATGTCTGATTTACCAAATCTAATGTCTTTTGTGGTGCCTAAGGATGTTCTCCATTAAAATATAGGACAGAAGGAGCCTTTTGGCTCCCTCACTTGTAGCTGAAGGGCTTTGGAAGAGGCACTTATATTCTCTGAAGCTTATTCGGATGATTTGCAAACCAGAACACCCCAAATGAAATAATGACCTTGAGAGTTCAAAGGGAATTATATAGAAAACACTGCTTGACAATATGGCTGAGGAAAACATCTTTTCCAGGGTCAAACACTAAGCACCCTAGAATGGCTCAATCAATCAGTCCAGTGTTCTAGAATTAGCCAAAGCTGATGCTTTAGACTGTGTTGAAAATAATTTAAGTACCCAAAATTTAACAATCTGGGGTATTGAAAACAGCTCGTGCTGATTCTATATGATAAAACACAAATAGCTCCCTAAGCACAATAT
Source organism: Grammomys surdaster (assembly GCF_004785775.1). Lineage (NCBI taxonomy): Eukaryota > Metazoa > Chordata > Mammalia > Rodentia > Muridae > Grammomys > Grammomys surdaster. The sequence goes on along the minus strand of NW_021604658.1, from coordinate 7,990,499 downwards.
AACCACCACAAACATATTAACCAGCAATGAGCTTGTAAAAGAAAAAATAGAGATTTTGTGTGATAGTTTTAAAGGAAATTTTTATTATGAATGAAATATGAGTGTCCAGAGCCTGGGAACATAGATTCAAATTATTCTGATGTCCCATTTTGGAAGAAGTTACTTAAACTTTAATACTCTAAACCAAGGAAATCGTGAATGAATAAATTGGTCAAATACTTTCATGGAAGAGTTGGGTACAAGCACATTGTCATAGTGGGAAATCTCTTCTATAAGTTTCAGACACTATCTTGCTACATTTTTAGCTTTATGGTTGATGGAAACTTGAGATGGTAGAGTTTAGTAATAGATTCTGGGCAGTTTACCTGTTAGTTAAGTTATATGGTTAAGGTAATTTCCTAGAAAAGGGCATAATAATGCCTCTATTTATTAATTGTTGTTTTATTGCCAAGGGCCTTGCAGAAGAACAACAAATGGCTTTAGAACTCATGGAGTGTAGCCCAAGGTTAGCACAGCCACGTGGGTGGGCCTTGGTGTGGCACATTCCCAAAAATTGTGTGCTCTGATTGCTGCCCTCACATTCCTCTTAATCTATGAAGTATAGAAAACTTCAAGGGGGCTTCCAATCCCTCACTGGACAATACTTCTGAAACTCACAATCCTAATGCTTTATCTCTTTTAGGCATTGCTGCTGAAGCCACTTAATGATTTCATCATTACCCTAGAGAATGCATGAAGTTCATGTGAAAGAGTTGGAGCATCCATCACCTATGTGTATGTGTAAGGTTTGTGTGTGTGGTGGGTTGGAGCATTATTCCTTCCATCCATCAACTATGTGTATGTATGTATGTGTGTAAGGTTTATGTAAATGGAGGCTGGAGCATTGTTCCTTCCTTCCATCAACTGTATGTATGTATGTATGTAAGTATGTGTATATGTAAAGCTTGTCTGGGTGTGTGTTGGAGCTTGCTTCATTCACTAGTTGTGTGCATTTATGTATATATGTATGAGTGAAATGTTAGGAGCCTGTTTTCTGTAGCTTTGCTCTAACCATTCTATCTGTGAATATGTATATGTTTATCTGTAGGTCTGTATGCATGTATGTATGTGTATGTATGTATGTATGTATGTATGTATGTATGTTTGTGTATATGAAGTTATTGATCTTTCATTTCATCCACTAAGTGTGTGTTTGTGTGTGTGTGTCTGTGTGTGTGTCTGTGTCTGTGACTGTGTGAATATTCTCTTTCCTTCTCTTTCTCACCAGCCTCAAGGATTTAAAGGAATTCATAGTTTTTCTGCTGGTCACAGGGAGTGCTAGCCCTGGTAAATTAAGCTTTGTTCCCTCAGAAAAAAAATTAGCTAAATAACTTCTCTAACCACTGGCATCAGCCCCTGTAGGTGTCCGGATCCACCCACATCAGCTGCTCTCAACACTGAGCCTTTTATCAGCTGCCTGCCTAAGTGTACCCTCTGGTGCCAAAGCTGGTCTTTGTCATTACATGTGATTTTTTTGTAGATTTCTACATATATAAATACAATGTACTCAGTCTGTATATTGCTGCCTGTTTGTATATAATTTTAGGGCTGATCAGCTGGTATTTGATAATCAATTTGGGAGCTCTTCCCTAGAGACTGTTTTTCCCAATCTAAGTTCCTTAGTTGCCTATAGTTCTTTTTTTATAGATGAGGACCTATAGCCTTTCCCCTTTCCATGATAGCATCTCTGTTGGTAGTATTATTTTTCAGGTCATGTTTAGGCAGCCATGATGATATAACCTCATTAGTGTGGTTTCTCAGACATTTCTAGGAGGTGCAATCTCATAGCAAACTTCCTGTTCCTTATGATCTTTCTACCTTCTCCTTTGCTATGATCCTTGAGCCTTAAAATTCAGGAGTTATATCATAATCGTATCAGGGGCTCTTGGGTCACTGAACTGAAATCTATGCATAAAACTGAGATGAAATATCTGATCGTAGCATAGAGAAGGTGGTTGACAAGAATCTGAAAAACAAAAGCCTTCAGAGCTACAAATGTGTATTCTTTAAGTTGTCCCAATAGCCTACTAAAGAATAGAGAAATGTTTTCAATATCACTTATGTGCAAAAATTGCAATGCTAATGTGGTGTCATTGTCATTGTATGCCAGCCAGTAAGAGATTTCTGTACCCTGTTTTCCAGTAGTCCATCACTAGTTGATATGCTTTGAAACTGAGCTGCAGGAAACTCATTACTGTAAGCTGTTGTCCCAGAAGGATTTCCTCACTGCCATGACTGGGATTAAAGGGAAGGCCGAGGACCCAGGACAGCCAAGAATTATGACAGCTCTGAGTTCAGATCCTCTATTTTTCACATTGAACTCATCAAGTATCAACTAAAGAAGCAGAAGCAAAAGAATGATGGACACAGGGAAGAAAATGAAACGAGAAGAACACACATGCTGGCACCCCATCCTCACTATTTTATTACAAATTTCATAGTTATTTTGGCATGCCCTATCGCAAAACAATACTCTGGTATCTAGATCCATCTCTAAAATTTCTAAATTCTATTGATAGATTTCTCCTTTCATAACTTGGCACAGCACAGTGGCTACACCATTCTCTAGGTGACTGGGATGATGCAAACATCAGAGTACACATCGCCTGCCTTTCATCCTTTCTCTTTTGAGAGCATGGGTTTTGGAAAGCTATAGCTATTCAGTAGTGTAGAAAACAATCTCACTTCTGTGATATCAAGTTAGTAGTGAAAATCTAAACTTTATACTTCTGTTTGTGTACCATATATGGAAGGACATTAAACTTTTGTGTCCTCTTTGAGCACAGAATTCTTCCAGAATCTGTGTGTTCCATAGCTCAAGAAATTTATCCACATGTTTTTCTTTTACTGTGTTTAAGGTTGCTTTGTTATATTGTCATGATTGATTAAATTGTTGGCTATTCATAATTACTTCAATCTCCAGCCATTCTTCCTAGAAGTCTGTGTTAGCAATTAATATACTAATGTTTGCTGACATAATTACCTCTTCAGGAAACCAGCCTGCTTCCTAAGGCTAACCAGGGACTCTAAACCACCAGTCCTCTTATTAGTATACAAAGACTATCACTTCTTTTTTTTTTTTATTGGATGATTTATTTACATTTCCTATGTTGTCCCCTTACCCCATCCCCCACCACCCCCTCGGAACCCCCAATCCCCTCGCCCCTCCTCCTTCTTCTCTGTGGATGTAACCTCTATCTACACCCCCACTCCCACCTCCCCACCCTCAAAATTCCCACCCCCTGGGGCATCCAGCCTTCATGAGGTCAAGGTTCTCTTCTTCCACCTATGCCCAGCAAGACTATCACTTCTAAGATTATCAGGGCTTTAGAGTCCATAAAACAAAAAATAGGAACAGAAGGCTAATCTATATTTCATATTATGTTATATGTAGGTGAATAGATATTTAGGAAAGGAGTATGGTGTCTCGAAACTGATCCAATATCAACAAACAAAAGCACAGCATTATTACAAAATCATCTGATGCTTACAGATGAATTGCATGGCTCTTTTAGACAAAAAACATTCTTACAGAACAACTACCTCAGACAAAGTTTCAGAATGAAAAAAATACCAAACAGACCAATTGATGACTGAGTGACTGCTACTCATATTCAAGTTGAACATGCCCAGCTGTAGTTTAGATTCATTAGAATATGTAAGCATGGCGTTACATCTACTCTCTAATCTAGGGAATAGTTCTGTTCCCATAGAAAAATCTACAAAATTCCTCTACAAATGCCCAAATCCTGTAGTTGATCTATTTGTTACTCACCAGCTAAAATATCTCTATGTTTCTTCATAGAGTATATTCTATTTTGCTTCAGAGAATAATTACATATAGATATATGAGTTTATAAATATTTGCATACTAAATAACTATAAATCCATATGTATGTATATATGTATATTTATTTATTTATTACTGGAGATTGAGCTAAGGGAATTATGTATGGTAGGAAAGCAGTCTGCAGCTGGCATAGATGCCAGGGCTCCTGGGTTCTTTGTTTTTCATTTTTATTTAATTTTTTAATTATTATTATTTGATCTTTGTATTATGTATTTACAACCCCAATTTAGCCTTCAAGGAATATATCTCTAGATTTACAACTAAAAATTCAACCAACTGTGAATTAAAAATGTGTTTTCTAAATTGCTCCTTTATTGAACATTGACAGGTGAAATCTGACCCTATACAACCATGATAGCTTGTGAAACAGCCCCAGTAACACTGCAGTCTACTAAGATAATGGTAGATCTTAAAGCATCCAAGCCAGAAGTCTAGAAAGAAGAGATGAACTTAATGAGAAAAAGGCCACTATTAGAAATAGCAATAAGAATTTAAGTTAAGCTAAATATAGAAAGACAGTTTCATACAAAAAATGTTTCCAAGTGTATTTTTCTAAGCTCTCTTGTTTAAGTGCACATATTTACTGTTCAAAGAGCTGGGAAAGTCAAGGAGCCAATAAGGAAGAATAACTGGATACAATGAACACACCTACTGCCACGACCTTGGTTTCTATTGTTCTTATCTCACGAAAAAATCTGAATTCTTTAAAAAAACATAGTTAAATATCGAATTAGGGCATGTACAAGATGAACTCAAAGCTTCTTATAGTGCCATAAGTTAAGAGTGTGCTCAAAATCACAACAAAATGTAATGTTAGAAACATCCAGAGACAAATAGAGTCCCAAATGGCTAATACTCAACTGTCTTAAGAACCCAAGGAAAGTAGTATGGAACTGCTAACAAATAAAGAAGAACACAATTTGGCAGGCTCATGACGACATAAAGAAATAAGTAAACAAATAAGTAACTAGGGAGGAGAAGGAAACTAGCACACACAGAACAATGTCAAAGAATAGAAGCAAATATCATGCATGTCTTAGGGAGGTAGAGCATTATAACTACATGTGAAGGAAGGAAAGTGATTTTGTTCTTTGGAGGGTTAGGGAGAAAAGGAGAAGAAACCAGACTCCTACAATGGAGGAATTCTGTGTCAAGCCTGGTGATCAATAACAACATCAAGAACAATGATAGATTGGTAACATGTTATGGCATGCTATACAAATATATTAATATAAAACTGTGCTAAAATTAAAAAAAATGTTACTCGTTAAAACAAATAAACAAACAACTGAACTCATAAGTTGCATCCAGAATATGTATTGACTTGTGTCAGTTCATGTTTCTCATGACCTTGAAAGTTCAGGTGTCTTCAGAAGTTAGGATGTTTCTCCATGGAGTCAAGCTTGTAAATACTGAACTTTAGGAATCTGTGAAGCTACAGTAGGACCCTGCAGAAATGAATACAGCTGTGGCCTTCTTCATTGTTCTGAGAAGATGAAGTGACCAACAGCTCCTGCATTCTACCCTGAACATAATTAAAGATTAAAGAGAGTCCAAGAAACAAGCTTCCTTTCAGCAAAGGCCACGCATAACAATACCATCGAACACACAAACACACATTCCAACCCTTGCTCAATGGGTTAATATTATAGGAATATCATAGGAAGAGGGTCAACCATGATTTTTAGATTTTAAAGATGTCTCTGAGAGACAGAGGGCAGAGAAAAAAATAAATAAATAGTAAGCGGATAGGAAAAAAGACAGCTTGCCACAATGTCAAGAGTCAGCACTAATGTAAATTAAAAGGCAAACCTCACACTACACATGAAAGTGTTTGTTTTAACATAATTGATATTGGCATTCTTGCTTGTTAGGGGCTGTCACTCAAGTATAGGTACTTACATTTTAAAATTTAAAATATACTTAAGGAGCCCTTGGCTACAAGTAGGATCTCATCAGTTTGATTCAATCAAAAGAAGTATGAAATTTATATTTTACATTATTACTCAGCATTGAACAACTAGTCTTAAACCATTTCTTTATGTACTTTTTTGTATGAAGACTATTGGAATTAGGGATGAAGGTGAGATCTTAGGATGGAGAGATTTAAATTGTGCCAATAGAACATATGAGACATAAAAATAGCAAGGTGATTACTGAGGAAGGGTGGGATGATGGGGACACACTGGGAAGCAAATGAAGATCAACAAAATCAAATGTGTATAAAAAACCATAATAAAGCCTATTAGTATGGTAATCACATACAAACAAAATCTTAAGACTATAAGAGACTCATGATTTTGGATTGTCTGAGATTGAACTCTTTATCAGAATATACAAATTTCAAGACAAGGAGACATACATTATTTTTAACCTTTCTGTTAATAATATTGTATGAAGAATCTAGCACATAAGACAGGCCAGTGTCTGTTGAAATAATAATATGATAGTATGGGCAAATTTTCAAATAAATGAAATAGTTTAATAACAAATTAAAAATACATGATAGAAATGTGATTAACAGGAAGATAATGAATGGGAGAGACATAGAATTCCATCATTTTAGCCCGGAGTAAGTTATTTAGCATCTAAAGTGAGCATATGTAAAATACACACACACAGTTTCTGCTTCTATCTCAAACTTTTACTCTAAACAATCTTCAAGCTGCTTTGCATATCCATTTGGAGATCTGGTAGAGCTTGGAGACCAAAGATATCCTAAAGTAAGCTATAGCCAAGTGTCTCCTCTACCAAAAGAGCCTTTGATGAATATGTATATGCATTAATTCCAAATCGATGATTCTAGTTGCTTATGCTAAACATTTGCTTTTACTTTAATTCTTTGGGGATTTTTTTCCCTCTCAAATTAACAACTTGTTCAGTAAGAACTTTTGTCAGCTTTATGTTTATGTTATTTTAATAAATTGGTCATTACTCACCATCCTTGTTCTAATCACTATAGTCTTATATATCCTGATTTTCACAAGGATTGTTGCATGAACATTTTGCTGTCTTTTGTCATGTCATTCTTTGGCTGCATTACATCCTCAAACGAGAAGCCAATGTTTACTTTTTTAGAAATGTCAGATACATATTTGAACTCAAGGTTAATGCCAATGTCCTTATATACTATAAAATCTACTCTTGGTACTCATCTGTGAATTTCATGTCTTTTTCTCTGTTACTGCATACATCTTTCAATGACTCCAGGCATATCGGCACGTATAGCCTTCAGTTTCATGTGTAACAGACTAGAGATAACAATAATACCCAACCCAGATTCTCTCTAAGGCGTTAAGTGATGTAATGCATGTGAAAGGTTCAACTTAGAGTAGAATCTGACTTCTGGGAAGCATTTCAGCAAAGAGGATAGTGGCTGCTAACATTTCTGAATGCATTAGCATCAACATCACCATTATTGCTTCCCAAGGAAGCAGTTTTCCAAGTATCTTCACCTTGTTATTGACCTCTTCAATCACATGACTTGAAACTCTTCTAACTATTTCCCAAAGCAAACATTACCCTTCAAGCTTAAAAATGTGCCATGGACTAGTATATTTTTATTCATATCTGAGAGAAATTACTAAAATTCAACTTGGAGATTATTTTAAGTTTTGAAAACATCTCTTGCTGTTTCTCTGAGTATATATGTTGGAAATAATTTAAAACTACCAACTCTATAGTCATGGCCATGCTTTCTACAGAAGAGTATCATATTTTCACTCAACTTTGAAAACTGTCATTCACAGCTAGCACAAAATATGCCTGAAATTTAGACAATACACTTGATTCCTTTCTAAAATGCTTACCAAAGACAGGAGCAAGAGGAAAGCTGTGGCTACTCTTCTTCCTGTTTCTGAGTTTCTCTTTGGGTCCAGGTCTAGAACTTGCAAAGAAATTTCATACCATATCTCTTACTATCTAATGATTAAGTATGGAAAGCAGAAGCATCATTGTAGTTCTACAATAATGAACTGAAAACCAGCTTCATAATTTGTGCATACTCCAAACATTATGAGACATTGACAAATTTGAACTAATATGATCTGAAGAAAACTATAAATCTTTATCCATGTGTGATACTCTGTTATCAATGACAAGTTCTTGTCTGCTTTCTTATCCTTAGTAGAAGGACAAAATTGTTTGAATTACGTGAACGAGTTTAATTTATATGGATGTTACACTATTTGACTCAGAAATCCAGTGCTATGAATAAGATCAGAATGTAAAAAGAAAAAAATAGTTTGTATCTGTTATAACTTATAATCCGTCTGAAACTGAAACTTCTCTCACTCTCGTGTGTGTGTGTGTGTGTGTGTGTGTGTGTGTGTGTGTGTGTGTTAGAGGACAACTTTTTGGGAAATAGTTCTTTCCTTCCACTTTAATGTAGGTTCCAACTATTGAACTAAGGTTTCTAGATTTGCATACCAGCATATTTACCCACCACAAAATATGCTCAGCCTTGAAATGCTAGATTATTTTGTTTTGCTAAGATGTGATGGCTTTCCAGGACAAACATCCCTTCACTGCTCTCTCATGCCAGTCAGAGGCCCAATTCACACTCTCCATGGTCTGCGGTTCCATGGACCTTTGATGAAGCTGTTTCCACATTTTATCTCCAAACAGGCTCACAGTCAAGATACATTTTTACTTTATAAAATATGGACAAGATCTGCATCTTCATAAATACTTTTCTAAATTATAGAATCCACCACCTGTATTAGTAAATGTGATAATTTTATAAAGGTCTAAATTTTTCAAACTGCTGCCTGATAGTCTATATTGAATTTCCTTTTCCATTTATTTTAAGACAATGATATAGTCTAATTTTACAATAATTTGGGATTGCTAGACAACCTAAGTTGTCACAGAAATACAAAATCTCTGTTATCTATGGCCATAGTGCTGGCTACCTGGAGGGACAGTGGGCAACTGTGATCCCTTGCCTTATACATGTGATCCCTGTCATACATGCAACTCTTCTGAAGAGGAAGACACAGGGAAGAGTGAGGAGAAGGTTACATTATTCCAATGGCAGTGAGTGGCTGATGGACAGTTTTCCTCTGTTGTGTGGCTCTGTTTATGTGGATAGCCTCATGTCTTTTCACTGGTGGTCCATATACAGGGAAGTCCTGAGGACCCTCATTCTAGACTTTGCATTCAAAGTAAATAGGGAAAGTTTGAAATAGAGCTGTACAAATTGCTCAGGTAGTTTCCCAAAGCTTCCTTGAAAGTGGAAAGGCATTGCTCATGTCTTCTTTACAGGGACAATTATGTATGAAACCTTCCTTCCATTCAATTTTGACCTCTAACCTCAAGACAAACAGTGTCTTGATACCGGTGTCTTCCGTGATACAGAAATGAAGAGTATCCATGCCAAATTTTATACATATGTAAATATATTTTATAAATTATAGTTACAAATTTTAATAAGATTTAACTAATTTAATGCAAACTTGTAGGTAAACTATAAACTGTATTCAATTATGACACAAAGATACAGATGTATAAACAGGTAGACAGATACAGATAGAGTTGTGATCAATCTTTCTAGTCTTGGGATTTCAAACTCAATGAGGGCAAGTATATTTACACATCTTTCCCAGATAAATCTGCTGCATCTGTAACAGTGAATGGTGACTACATGAATACAGTTGCCCACTGGTCCTCCAGGTAGCCAGCACTATGGCCATAGATAAAAGAGATTTTGTAATTGATGTGACAAACTAGGACATCTAGCAATTCCAAATTACTGCAAAATTGGACTATATCATTGTTTAAATGTATGTTCCCCATAACATATAAAGCCTTTGATAATGTGTGTGTGTATGTGTGTGTCCATCTGTGTGTGTGTGTGCATGCTCACCTGTGTGTGTGCCCATCTGTGTGTATGTGCCCACCTGTGTGTGTGTTGTATATGTGTGTGCTTTTGTGCACTTCTATGCATAAAACACACAGGAACGACAGGAGGACCTCAGGTGTCCTCTGTTTCCATTCTCCTTATTCTTTGTGAAAGGGTCGCTCACTGAGTTTCCCTCCTGTTTTACACACACCGCTTCCTGGGCTGAAGTCCAGTGAGCTCTAGCAACATTTTGTCTCAGTTCCAGACCATGTCAGTGGAATAGGTGCACTTAGCCATACTTAATGTTCTCATAGGTTCTAAGGCTCTACACTTTGATCTTTATGACCGCAAGTAATTACCAGGTAGTCATGTGCTCAAGCCCCATCATCATAATACCTATCATTTTATTAATGCTACATATAAAGATTACTCAAGTAATAACACAAGTTTACAGCACTAGAAAGTGACCATATGTGTAAATACAACATTGTATAACATGTCAAAGAATTGCCAAGATAAAAAATGTATAAATTTATGGCAATAAAATATAAACAGATTTGTGTTGGTAGCCAGGAGTGTTCTGCATTCCTCTTGGTGAACTTCCTATGTCTTCCTACTCGTTAGCATTGCATGCCAGATTTTAGAGAGGTGTAAAGACTGAAGAAGTGATACTTGGCTTAAATGTTGAAAGGTGTGTAGGTGGTTTTGTAGTTTTTAATCAGTTTTTGATAAAAATATACTTGATTAAAGTAGAATAGAGAATATTCCTTAATCAAGGTTTCCCTTTCCTCTGTCTGTCTCTCTGTCTGTCTTTCTCTGTCTCTCTCTGCTCTCTCTGTTTCTCTCTCTGTCTCTCTCTCTCTGTCTCTGTCTCTCTGTCTCTCTCTTTGTCTCTCTCTCTCTCTCTCTCTCTCTCTCTCTCTCTCTCTCTCTCTTCCCCACAAAGTGATTATAAAACCATTCTAGCATCCTCGGGGACTCTATAAAGAAATGTTGAACCTCAGCAAAGCCCTTGTTTTCTGCCATGGACTTCGTTCTAAATCAGCAGTGCTTTTTGGCCAGCAGAGACTGACAGGGTCACACTGACGGGCTCTGCCTAGACTAGAACCTACACAGACCCTGCTGATTGCAGATTTCTCCTTGAGGGCCCTTTGTGCTGTAATCCTTCTTTAGAAATCTCTACCCCATACTTGTTTTCTAGAGTTGCCATATCAAATGGTCACGTACCTGGAACTTAATGAGACTCAGATTTACCATCTCAGTGTTCGGTAGGTCAGATCTTCAAATGATGTGAGCTGATGTTTTTTTGCATCAGGCATTTCCACCTAGGCTGGAGTGAAGGAGAGTCTCTGACTGTACTCATACTCAAGAAGCTAGCATGATCTAGGTGCTCATGGTTGTGCTCATGGAAGCCCTTTGTCCTTCCAGCCTTATAGCTAAGAGCCTGTTTGTCAAGGCTCCCTGTGTTCTTTCCCAATCATTTCATGAAATTTCTTTCCAGCAACAGATGTGACAGTCCCTTTATCAGCTCTCTGAGGCTTCCTTTCTATCACATTCCATGTGCACTGAAAAACTTCTTTCATTTTTAGGGCTCCCTATAGTTAGATTGAACCCACCCAGACAATCCAGAATAGTTTCTTCTATAATCTACAATCTTCATTACATCTGCAAATTCCCATTTTCAGGTAATATACCAATGAATCTAAAGAAAAAACCTGGAGAATATGCGGGAAGAGGACATTCTGTGTATCATATTCCTTTCTAGTGAAGTCTACGGATTGCTTTTTTTTTTAACACATATTCATTTTACATTCTGCTTACTGCCACTCTCCGGGTCACTCACTCCACAATCCCTCCCCAATCCTCTCTCCTTTTCTCCTCTGAGTGGGTGGGGCCTCTCCTGGGTGTCCTCCAACACTGGTACATCAAATTTTTGTGAGCCCAGGGGCATCTTCTCCCACTGAAGCCAGACAATGCAGCCCAGCTAGAACATATCCCATAGACAGGCAACATCTTTTGGGATAGTTTCTGCTCCAGTCATTCAGGATTTACATGAAGACCAAACTGTACACCTGCTATGTATGTGCAGGGAGGCCTAAGTCCAGCTCATGTATGTTATGTAACTTGTGGCTCAGTCTCTAAGAGCCCCAAGAGTCCAGGTTAGTTGACTCTGTTGGTCTTCCTGTGCAGTTCCTATCCCCTTAGAGGCAGCAATCCTCCCTCCTATTTTTCCATATGAGTCCCCGAACTTGATCTGCTGTTTGGCTGTGAGTTTCTGCATCTGTCTGTGTCAGCTGGTAAGTAAACCATCACAGCAGACAGCCATGTTAAACTCCTGTCTGCAAGCATAACAGAGTATCATTAGTAGTGTCAGGGATTGGTACTTGTTCATGGGATAGGTCTCAAGTTGGGCCGGTTATTGATTGGCTGTCCCTTCAGTCTCTGCTCCATTCCCAGTCCTGCATTTCTTGTAGACAGGATAAGTTTGGGGTTGAAAGTTTTGTAGGTGGGTGGGTGTCCCTATTGCTTCACTAGTGTTCCTGCCTGGCCACAGGAAGCAGTCTGTCAGAATGTTTAAAAGGTCCTTGGGATTTCCCTTAAAACGAGAAGTCACATTTATCTAGGATCTGATAAAGGTCTTCAGTATAAAAAGACAACTAGATAAATTTACTATCTCCAACTGACAAAATAACTTTTATTCTTTGTGACTTTTTAAATTAAACCATGTGAATGATAGTGGTATGTCCATTGTTGGGTGACTTTCTGACACAGAATGGGGTCAAGCCTCTAGACTCTGGTAATCTGTCTTCAAGCCTTGTGAGTAATAGCAACTTGTCCTGAAGAGAGAGCTCAGGGTTTAAGAAAATTGTTTCAGAGTCAAAGAGATCTTTAAGTCCAAGGCCAGCCTACCAAGTGAAGTCCAAGACAGCCAGGGCTACAAAGAAACTGTCTCAAAAATACATGGGGTGTGTGGGGGGGGGAGAAAGAGAGAGAAGAGGAAGAGAAGGAGGAAGAGGTGGAAGAAGAAGAAGAAGAAGAAGAAGAAGAAGAAGAAGAAGAAGAAGAAGAAGAAGAAGAAGAAGAAGAAGAAGCAGCTACTCTTACAAGGGACCATAGTTTGGTTTCTAGCACTCACATCCAATGGGTGGCTCCCACACGTCTGTAACTCCAGCTCCAGGGCATCTGACTCTCTTCTGTACTCCAATATCATCTTCATTTATATGTGCAGGTACTCCTGCCCCAAACACACAGTTAATAAACACCAAAATGCATCTTTTTTTTTTTTTTGGTTTTTCTATACAGGGTTTCTCTGTGTAGCCCTGGTTGTCCTGGAGCTCACTTTGTAGACAGGCTAGCCTCGAACTCAGAAATCCACCTGCCTCTGCCTGCCAAGTTCTGGGATTAAAGACGTGCGCCAATTTTCTATTTTTTTGTCCCAAGGGAATGAAGAAAGCAGCCTGGATGGTGCACTTTTTGTTTTGATTGTCATGAAGAGCACAAATATAAATGCACATAAAGCTACAGTTTATAGACCTGGAGGAAGAGATGAAGACTTTAAACTAAACAGATCATGTGTATTTGCCCTGAACGCACTATTCCAGAGCCAAATATGAAAATGAAGCTATAAATTTCATAATTTAGTTTCAGTAAAATAATTTCTATATACACAATGGCCCACAAAAAAAAAAAAAAAACTGCCAAGGGCCTCCATGTCCACATCCATTCTGCTTCCATCATTATAAATAATTAAATTATACATATTTACATTATATAAGTTAGACAATATTTTAGTTATATGAGTTATACTCATAGAAGATGAGTAATCCTCTATTGTTATATCGTGAACACATTTGATGAAGGATTTTATGGCATTTTTGGATTCAGGAATCATTGTTTCATAATTGGTTTAAGAAGTATACAGGACTAAAGAGATGGTTCAGTGATTAAGAGCATTTGTTGCTCTTGTGAGGGACCCAGATTTACTTTCCAGCTCTCCATATTGGTTCACCCTCATTCATAAATCTACTTCCAGGGAAACTGACCTTCTTTTCTAATCTCTGTGGTCCAAGGTGTAGACTACATCCACATATATTAAAGGCAAACGACACACACACATACACACATATTCAATAAATAAATATAAATTAAAAATGACAACTTACAAAATATGTTTGTTTAAGGATTCATTTTAAAATTTTCAAAAGATGAAATACTTTATTTGGTAGTGAATTCACTCTGTTTAACTAATTGTGTTTTTTTTTCTCCTTATTAGCAATGTTTAGTCTTTAAAACTTTTACTATGTACCTATATTTTAAATTTTTATTCTCTCGTTTTAACATATTCTTTGTAATTGATTTTATTCCTTTTTTAGTTATTTTATTACTTAAAGTGTTTATCTTATTTCAGCTTTTGGCTTAAATCTGTATATCTCAAATGTTGATAGGTGGATCCTACTCTGGCATCCAGAGGGAAAGAAACCTTTTAGCACTCCAGAGTTTTGCTTTCTGTCCTACCTCCCCCCCCCCCTGTGTGTGTGTGTGTGTGTGTGTGTGTGTGTGTGTCTGTCTGTCTGTCTGTCTGTCTGTAACTCTGTGTGTGTATGTTTGTGTGTGTGTGTGTGTGTGTGTGTGCATACATATTTTCTGTGCTCACACTAAATTCTACATGTGTCAAATGGTTGAACTTTAGAAAAACTGACTTTATTTATTGTTGGACTGAAGTGTGTGCTTTGTTTCCATTGAGCACAGTGTATTTTTTTTCATGAACTTTGATGTCCAAGAAGTGCTACTAACCTTTGATCAGAGGAAATTCTTAGGTCTTCTTTAGAAGTCACATTTTGATATTCCTCTTTTGAGAAATGTCTTCCCCTTTGTTTTAGGCAGAATCACATTCTTGTATATATTTGATACTTTAGTTGACTCTGGTCTCTTGGTTTGTAAAATCTCCTCTGCAGCTTGTCCTCAGGAAACAGGCAAAAAGAAATCTGAATCTACTTTCCATGCTAGCTGCTTCCTTTATTTTAATATTTTCATTTCAATTTTCTAATATTGTAATTGCACAAAAAATTCAGAAACTAGAGTCACAATTACTAATGCACCTATATCTCAGACTAAAGAGGGCTCAACTGCTGTTTGTGTTTTCTTTGCAACTCTTCTTATTTTTAAAACAAAGGAAGCTGGATGCGGTGTTGCAAATCTGTGAGTAGCCTTGTTTTGGGAGGCTGAGTTGGAAGACTCAGGAAGTTGGAGACAAGGCTGTGCTACATAGTGAAAGCACCTCTTGGAAACATTTCAATAAGCAAGCAAATGAATAAATGAATAGTAAAATAACTGAAACAATATCAATACCTCACAAGCCTTCCACCTCTCTCCTCTTTCCTTTTCCATACTTGACCTATAAACACTGTCAAAATGCAGTATTCTCATGCATTCTTCTTGACATTTCAACGCATGTTTAAAAACATAAATAGTATATACTGTTGGGCTGTGGCTTAAAATATATCATGAATTCAATTGTTTAGAAAATGTGACCATTTTATCACTGTTATCTATTATGTTTGTCATATATGGACAAAGGAAGAGAGAAATGTCTAAGTCTTCTAATCTGATCAGATTTTTTCTAAGCATTTAACATCATAAATTATTTCAGTTTGCTTATTTATTGACTTAATCAGACTTCTTAAGAGAAATCATATAGAGAAAGAGATCTAAGATATTGGTTCATTCGTAATGTAGATAATCTAAAATCCTGAGGGTAGTACATTAGGCTGGGAACCTTAAAGTACTGGTTTGACTCTTATGGTTGTCCACTATAGAATCTCCCAGAGGAAAGTCCCCTGCAAAGTCCGGGAAAGCAGGTGAATGTTTTGTTCTTTTCAGGTATGTAAACAATTTATATGTTAATACAATATACACATACACACACACACACACACAAACTCTGACATACCCTAAACAATGTTTAACAATATCTAGGAATCTGTTGATGACAAAATTGACATAAAATTAGTCAGCACTCCTCCCTAATTCATTACTTCATATTAAATATATTTTCTTCACTTTCTTGTGAAAGTTATTGGATACACTTCCTATGGGACACCCTCAGCAAAGAGATGCAACACCCATCACAGACCTCCCCCTGTAGCATTTCTTTTGGAAGATAATCACAGCCTCATATCTAAACAGTGCTCTGAGCCTAGTCAAATTCATGGCGTATGCCATCCTTCCTCAGTCACAAGTCTGCCTGTTCACATTATATGATGAAGGCTCTATCTCAACATGTCTGTCATCTATTTGCTAACATGAAAATCCTACAATCCAATCCCTTTACTTAAGATAATTACCTTTCCTCAAATCGATCTTAGGTTTCTTTGTGTAAATGTTCCTTACTTCTCCTTTTCCTTAGTGCCCCTTAGGCAACAATTCTAGCCTTTTTCTACATCTTTATAATCTATGCCATTCATTCTTAATTGAATTCATGCTTAACCCAGTTTGTGAGATCTTAATTAATCCTTCAAGCCTCCCTTCAAGCAAGCATACTACTTGAAGTTTTGCTTTGGTTAAAATGCTAAGGTTTTAATTAGTTCTCCAAGGCTGCCTTTTGAACTTTCTATTTGACTCTAAGACTTCTGCTGCCATTTTTCTCAAATTCCAGGATGCCCTTTATTGTAGGATATTCGGTTGATAGTGACTTCACTTGTTTCGTGTGGAGGAGTTGACAGTTCTGCATAATACATGCCTATTTCTTTTGATAAAATAAACCAATTTCCAAGAGATTGTTTATCCCTACAATTAAATAGCACCTTCTTTTTAACACATAAACAAAATTTGATTTAAAAAAGGTTCTCAGCCAGAGTTCAATTTTCTCATTCTGGGTTAGCTCTTAGCAGCTTAGCATATGATCTTAGAGGCAAGATTCTGAACCTGTGTTTGTGTCGTACTAGAAGATTCCTGTTTCCATTACTCTTCCATGGATTCTATTCACTTATGGTTTTGGTATTTAAAATATAACCTATAGGAAATTTCCTGTTAGGAAATTTACTTCCATTTAAAAAGATCAAATTAGATTTATTTATGATATACTGATGTGTGCACGTGTAGGTGCATGCATGCACACGTGGGCAAATTAGAGAAGAACTTGTGGGAGTGGGTTCTCTATTTCTACCACGTAGGCTACAAGTACTGAGTTCAGGTTGTCTGGCTTGGGAACAGCTCTTTTACAAGCTTAACTAACTCACTAGCCCAGATTTCTTTCTTTCCATATGCTCTGGAATTAGCTCATCATAAAAGTCCATAAATCGTTGGAGGTTTGATAGAGATGTCCTAAAAAAAAAACTGTATAGGGAGCCGTATTTAGAAAGATGCCATTCCAATTTTGTCTTCTGGTTGTGATGTGTAATTAAACATTGTACTTTAGTTACTGCCTCAACTCGTCTCACCCTTCACAACACTGCATGCTATTAGATCACTGGCCTCAATTCCAATGTCTAAACTTTTTTTACTACAATAAAGGACTCCAGTTTGATTGGGTAAGTAGAACAGAGGATATAGTTTCATTGGCTTCCCAGAATGAAGTTATTCTCAAAGAAATAGTGATTTTGGTCAGGAAACTTGTGGATAGGAGTGCTTTGAACCTCATATTAATCAGCCTTTGTATCAAAAGTAGAACTTTCTGAAAGACAACTCTCATGTAGAATCCAAGTTCTCTGCTGAGGAAAAGGAGCATCATGTTTTCTGTCTTCGATACTTAAAAATATCTCTAAGACATTGAAACGTGCACACATATTAGCCATTGGGGGCTTAATAAAAAGAAATGAAAATTGCCCTTGTTTTTGTTTCTTTCTTATAAAATTGTTTCTTTCATTTCTTGAGATTATTAATCATATAATATTCCCTCTCTATTTCCTCTCCACAAACCCACTCATATACTGCTCCTTATTCTCTTTTAAATTCATGAACATTTTTCTTTAATTACACACACACACACACACACACACACACACACACACACACACACACATAGTACCTGTTCAGGCTGTATAATATTATTTACTAGTATGCTTTCAGAGCTGAAAATTTGGTACTAAGTAACCAATTGTGCTTTTCAAAGGGAATTAGTTTTTAAAGACTGACATTTATTAATTTAGATAAAGGTAGACAAATAAAAGTGGCTAAATATAAAAATTTTGTCATCTAGATTGAATTCATATTGGTCTGAAACAAACACAGGTAGATAGAAATAAAAACTTCAACATCATTCTGGATGAAGCTTGTACTGAAAAAAAGTGTTAAAAGCATGTGGCCTTGAGTGACTATTTGCCTGCTGTAAACAGCCTCTGATGTCTGGCACATTCTACAAGAACAATGAGATTAATCTAACATGTGTTAGTTCCCTCTCCTTTAATACAGAATGACCTAAAGACTTCACAAGAAAGAAAAGAATACAGGAAGAGATAGAAAACGTCACTCCCAAAACAGAGCGGTAAAGATGCTTTGTGCTGCGTTTATATGGCCCTTCCCCCTCTTTGTTTCTGCCCAGTAGATTCCCTCTAGTGAAGTGCGCCTCACTTTCTGGAGGTTCCTACAGGGAAATGAGGGACAGGGATCCAGTGAAAAGCATCTAACAGACATGATGGAGCTGAGAATGGGATCCATCCAAGCCTGAGGTCACTGCACGCCTGACTACAGTTTCTCCCCTTTACAAGCTGTGAAGCCACAGACATGTCAGATAAACCTAACCAAGAATACTAACCATGAAACTACTAAAATGTGTTGATTCAATAAATTTTGGATATTATTTGCTACACATCAGTAGACAATTAGTAAGCCTGTCCTAAGATATGCCGTCTAAATAATGGCCCTTTGAAGAGATAACCCTCCTGCCAGGGCAAAGGAACAGCAGACTATTGGAAACCACTGCTACTTCTGTTTCTCATTGCCTGTGTCTCTGAAGGGTGTTATTCAAGAAATAGAATTTTCCAGTTTTCTGTGTAGTTATGCAATGTCTTTTGGAGGACTTAGGATATCACCTAAGTGATAGGCTAAACTTCAGTTTTACATTTTCCTGAAATGAGCCACCAGTGTCTTTGACAGTGTCTCACACTGCTCAAGCCAACTGGCTATTCTAGAGAATATTGTGAATAGGAAGGCCAATATGTCCACACTGCTGAGTGCCAAGTGATTTCTGTGCTTCTCCGGGGTCAAGGTCAGTATTCCATGTCTATCCTAGAAGAGGGAACATTGATAGCATGGAAGACAGGAATTTTCCAACTAGAGTAGACTTTCTCTTGGTTTAGCAGATTCCCAGGTTAGCAAATTCCCTGGCTAGCATACATTTTCTTGGAATAAAAGACAGACATTTTAAGAACTATATGTGTCTATCTCTTATTGTCTCTGCATATTAGACGTCCTTTTATTTTTAATACAATTAATTTCATAAAGTCTGGAGGATTTAGGTACAAATTTAATTCTGACCACTTGGATGGCACTCCCTGATCTCTAGTCGTACAGGAAGGAATGAGCAACACTGGTTTATCAAAGAAAACATGTATAGAGAGATTTGAGCTTTATTCAGCCTCATTCCCTACCACTGCACACAAGTATATGTACACATATAGAAATATAATAAAAAATATAGCAGATTTGAGAAGTTTAAATGAGTCTGAATAGCAGGATAATGATTTAAATTCAAAGACATAGTATAGTTAGATACTAGACTGTTCCATCAATGAACCATCCTATACAAATGCAGATGTTTCAGCAGAGCCTTTACATAATACCATTCACCCTATCTTATTTTTAGGATGACACTTTTAGGAACAAGCAAAAAAATAATAATAAGTGAAGAAAGAAGGAAGGAAGAAAGGAAAGAAGGAAGGAAGGAAGAAAGAAAGGAAGGGAGATAGGGGGATGGAAGGAAGGAGGAAAAAGGGAGGTAGGAGGGGAGGAAGATAGGGAGCGAGGGAGAGAGGGAGTGAGGAAAAGTCTCTTTTAAATCATTGTGTCTTACCACCTGGATTGCCTCTTACCTTCCTGCTGTGTTTGTGGGGCTTCTTAAAATAAGCAGCAAAGTGATTCATTGTAGCCTCTGGAAGTTGTCTGACAGACTCTATTCCACTGTCTGACTGAAGCTGCTTATATCTTGTGTCACTTTCTACAGTGACTCAGTTCCAAGTAAAGATTAATGCACTTAGAACATTTTGCAGAAATAGTAAATCACCCTTGCAACTGATTGCGATGTGGGCACTGCCTAGCTTGGGAGTTATTCATGTAGATCCCCAGCGTTGCTTTCATAAACAGATACTGTTTCATTGGTGGCTAATCACTCCTTCTCAACTTAGAGTGAGGTCAAAGCCTTGGGGATAATAAGGCTTTACTCAAAGTTGTAAAAAGTTTGCAAGTATAACAGAATGTGAAGGTACTCCCTGTTCCAGGCTTTGCTCCCATAAATAGAGACTGAATTCTTGTTTAAGTAGAGTTTGTATTTAATGTTTGTGTTTCATATCCCATTGAAATACAATGAGATTTTATAATAATGAACTCATTCAATTATTACACTTAACAACACCTCTGTGTGTGTGTGTGTGTGTGTGCCTGTCTGTCTGTCTCTTTTCTCTCTCCATATTGACTAAATTAAAATGGTACTTTTCTTTTTCAAAACAAATGACAGTAACTCTAGAAAACATACCATAACAGAATTTAGAAGGAAGACAAATATTTCCTTGGTTCCTCTATAACCTGTTTCACACAAACCTATGTGCATACTCACAGGCTGATGGAGATAGCAGCCCTTGTCTCCGATTTCAAGGCCACTTTATATGGAATCATGCAAGAGTAGCATTCTGCCAAAAGTAGTTGCATAACAACGTACAACAGTATATACTTTGGGACTCCTTTGTCAGCCATTTGGTGCTGAATCACAGTACTCCCTTCGCATGGTCAGTATTAGCCATCTTGGCTCCTGTCAGATATCCACACCAAAGCTGTGTTGTCTAGACATAAACTGGGCATTATTGCCTTCTGTTTCCTACAACCATATACATAGAAAAATTTAAACAGCTTACAGCACCATAATCAGTGTTTTGCCTTTTATGGGGGGAGGAGGGGGTGTTTGAATCACTGAAGCAGTATTCCCAGTTGTGAAAGCATTTTAGACCAGAACCTATTTAAACTCGGGGTCTTTATGAAAGTGTGCAGCATGTGGCAGAGGACCAGAAGGAATGCTAAGGAACACAGTTCAAACATCTAGCAGGACTACATGTTGTCCTTAGGCTTTCCAGCTGATGCTTATTTAGATGTAAGAAACTTTACTTAAAGGTAATTGATAAAGCAGCCATTTCATTTGAAGCCCTCATAGCCTTACACTCTAGGAACTAGACTATTTTGAATTTCAGCCTCTTTATTAGATACAGTGCTCCCAAGAAAATTTATATTTCAAGTGCTAAACCAATCTCTGGAATAAAGTTAAGAGAAATCATCCTTGAAAATATCAACCTAAAATTTGACTGTGTGCCTGACGCTCTTTTCTGAGGAGCTTCGCTCGGTTAAGATGCTAATGTACCATTCTGAGTCAGGCTAGCAGGACTTCAGCCTCTCCTTCTTTGGTGTCTAAATAGACTTGTTGGCTAATTGTCAACAGCAGCATAAAGAGATGGGTGGCAAGAAGGAGCTCCCTGAGAATAAATCACAGACAAAGGACTTCAGGAAAACATTAGCTGCTTTGACAGCCTTGTCAACAGCATCTTCATTCAAAGTGGCTGCAGTCCCATCCATAAAGCACTATGGGCTGAACAAACAGTACTCTCTGAGTTTGGCTCTATTTCTGATATTTACTTTCCAAGGTTGTTGCACATCACTACTAAGGTTGTAGTCGACCATGTCCAGACAACTTTACCAAACTCAGTGAAAAATGGAGGACTCCCTTTTCTTTCTTTTTCTTTTTTACTTTTTCACTAAATGTTCTGTATTATACTGTCTGTGTCACCATTTAATTATATCTTTTTTTTCTTTTTCTTTTTTAATTGGTTATTTTATTTATTTACATTTCAAATGTTATCCCCCTTCCTGGTTTCCTCTCCATAAACCCCCTATCTTCCCCAACCCCTGCTTCTATGAAGGTGGTTCCCTACCCACCCACCCACCCACTCACTCCTGTCTCACCACCCTAACAGTCCCTATGCTGAGACATAGAGCCTCAACAGGACCAAGGACCTCCCCTTCCACTGATGCCAGATAAGGCCATCCTCTGCTACATATGCAGCTGGAGCCATGGGTCCCTCCATGTGAGGACTCCCTTTTATTAATGGGGCTTCCTCTTCTCCACCTGACCTGGGAAGCCTGATCCCTAATTATCTACTAGAGGAATGTCACATAGTCCTTAGCAAAATTACAGGTTCAACTTCCTGGAATTCCTTTCCGTGCAAATGAAGTGAATGCTGGTATTATAGGCTTAGTCACCATGCCTGTTTTGGGAGGTGCCAC
Organism: Grammomys surdaster; assembly: GCF_004785775.1. NCBI lineage: Eukaryota > Metazoa > Chordata > Mammalia > Rodentia > Muridae > Grammomys > Grammomys surdaster. The sequence continues at coordinate 7,968,288 of NW_021604658.1, read as the reverse complement.
AGATCTCATCCAGTGTGTTGTACAAGCCAGCCAATCACTATGTTTACTAAATACACCCCCAAATCTACACCTAGGTGAGGAATATTGATTATAATTCTGGAATTATTTCAGATGACTTTCTATACACCTGTCCCTAAAACTTCTTAATATTCGAATCTTATGTATACCCTATAGTAATCTCACTCTTTGCTTTGACAAGAGGCTCCCTTCTTCCCCAGAACCTTAAGCCTGGGCCAATGAAACTTTACCCCAAGAAGAACCCTTTCCCACTCTCCAAAGTTCATATAGATAGGCCTTGATTCAGCATGAATAAAATGTATGAACACAGGTGGTTTCGTTGAATATCATCTAAGAGAAAGAGCTGTTCCATTGCATGCCATCTAAATGAGCTGTAACACTGAAGAATTGTAACATTGAAATCTTTGGAGAAGACCTCCTCCCCCTGGCATTCACTGCCATCCAGTCATCACTACACTGACCTATCAGTTCTGGATTTCACTCCATCCTTTACCCCCTGACCCCTGGCCTGATGTGCACTCTGAGGGAATAATATGAAACCAGAACCATACACTGTTAGTCCTTCTTCTATCTTCTCCTCCTTGCTCCACAGCTGGAGAAATTAGGTAGTGCTATTAATTCTTCTTCCTTGTCAAGGCTGTTAGAGGAAAACTGGACAAGGCTAGAATGAAACTCATTAATTATCAAACATCAACTATTAAAAGACACTACCTCTTGCCAAAGCAAAGAGTGAGATTACTGTAGGGTATACATAAGATTCAAATATTAAGAATTTTTAGGGACAGATGTGGCCAAGCATCGGTATAGAAAGTCATCTGAAATAATTCTAGAATTATAATCAATATTTCTCACTTAGGTGTAGAGTTGGGGTGTATTTAGTAAACATAGTGATTGCCTGGCTTGTACAACACACTGGATAAGATCTGTAGCACCACCCAAAACAGGCATGGTGACATAAACCTGTAATATCAGCACTCAGGAAATAGAAGCAGGGGAACTGGTTCAAGACCAGTCTTCATTACAGAGTGAGTTCCAAGTGAACCTAGGATACATAAAAGTCTGCCTCAAAAACAAAGAAACTAACGATTAAACAAAAAGATGATTTTTGAGTTATTTTGTGTGACACCCTGCCAGATTTCATCTGTTTACTGATAATTTATTGCTCTCATAGAAAATGGCATGCTATGAACTGGAAAACTCAACCTATGTTGACATATAGCATATTTTAATGATCTGGTTGGATTTATTGAATATGGGAGGAGAACAATTTTTAATACCCTTTTATGTTTATTTTTCCTTTGGTACATCAAGAATAGATCAGAATTGCTCCTGAAAATGGCTTAAGACAGCATGATTTAGAACTGTCATCTTTACTCTTGCACAGCAGGGAATGAATTCCTTATTCCAAAATCCTCTAGAATTGTCTATCCAGAAGCTGATGTGCTGCTACACAGATTCTGTGTACCCCATCAGCTCACAGGAAGATGGTCCCAATAGAACTTTCTGCGATCTGGGGGAGCACTATATGTGCTATCAGATATGCAGCTATTCAGAAGAAGAAAGAAAGAAAGAAAGAAAGAAAGAAAGAAAGAAAGAAAGAAAGAAAGAAAGAAGGAAAGAAAGAAAGAAAGAGAGAGAATACCAGTGCCTCTGAAGAAATGTGTTTTAAAACATTAAGTTCAGCTAATTTAAAAGTAAACAGCCACTAGTGGCTACTGGCTCCCACAGAGGAAGTGACAGTACCCCAGTTTCATTATCTTCTATTTTACTTAATTCCCAGGCAAATTAGGACTCCATCATTGTAGTAACTGATAAATCAAATTTAGGGTGAGATATCACATGATTGTATTTCTGTGATTTTCATTTATCCACTAATCCCGCCTAAATCTCTCTCTCTCTCTCTCTCTCTCTCTCTCTCTCTCTCTCTCTCTCTCTCTCTCTTCTCTCCCTCCCTCCCTCTCTCTCTCTCTCTCTCTCTCTCACACACACACACAAACACAAACACACACACCCTTTATCTCCCAGTGTACCAAAATTCAGAGTTTAAGAATTTAATGATGAAAATACTTGTAAATTTCCAAAGGCATCTCAGATAATCTAGGTACCTAAAGCATTTTATTTATTTATTTATTTATTTATTTATTTATTTTGGTTTGGTCGGTTGGTTTGGTTTTTGGTTATTCATTGTGACACAGCTATTACAGTGGGAACCAACTTTTACTCGTCCTTGCATTCAGAATTAGTTATAAGTACTAGCAGGTTATATGAAAAGCTGAGCTTGTGGGGAAAGCCACTGAAGAAAAAGTGGGAAACAAGATTTTGAAATATATATATAGACTAAGCTCATTGTGCATGCACGCAAGGAAAGACACTATGGCTGTGGGAATCAGGCATTTGCAAGGGTTGCAAGGGTCTGTTTAACAATCCCTGTCCCCACCAGTCACAAGGGTGGTGATGACACTAGACAAGTTAATGAGTCTCTTTTAAAACAATTAGTTTTTATTTTAATTAATTTTATTTAAATATATATATATATATATATATATATATGCATATAGATATAAGTACAAATGGGAGCTGGAAAAGTTTACTGAATCCCCTAGAGTTGGAGTTTCAAGCAATAAGTAGTGAGCTGCCTGGTATATGTTCTGGGAAACAAACTTGGGTGCTCTGGAAAAGCAGTGGGTTTTCCTAAGTACCTAGTCATCATTCCAGCCTTGCAAGTTTTCAACTAAATACATTTCTGATCTTGCACTGAGGTGAGTTGAAGATCATTATGGATTTTGTAGTCATTTTTGTTAGGATTAATCGTCTTTGGACTTTTAAAGCTTCTTACCTACATCATGGGCAAGTGACGAATTTAAGTGTATTATCCACTTCTCCAACGCTGATAGCTTCATGGAAATTTGGAGTGGTTTAAGCCACCTGAAAAAAAAAATGCTTTGAGTTGAAGATATTCTATCTATAAAAGGAGATATTAGTTGGACTTTAAAAGATATCATGAAAATTGAGGATAATATATGCAAATAACCTCAGCACTTCATGGGCCTTGGAAGTGTTTATTCTTTGACCCCCCCCTCTCTCGGGCCAATATTTTGAAATGTAAAAATGTTAATTGAGTCACAAATGTTCCAGAAATAACCAATCAATCATACATCTATTTCTCTGAATTAAGAGTTCAGCGTGACTTTGTTGGTGTGCTCTGTAGGACCAAGGTATTTCCAGACCCCAGGCAGATGGTCACATACTCAGAGGAGAAAAAAAATAGTTATTTTTCATAAAATCCTCTTTGGTTGATTCCTTCATTATGATTGGGCAAAATGCCACTTGCAACAGATGGATATGAATACAGGCAACCGGAGAGGCTGTGTTATACCCCAAGTCCTGGCATATGTGGCCAACTCCCTCACCAGGCTGTCAAAACAGCTGCTGCACGCGCCCTCCTCCTGCACTTATGAGGCTCTGCCAAGGGTGTCCACACTCAGAGAAGGACCAGAAGTTAGTGCTCGCAGGTTGGAAGCTACATCTATTGCCCTCTGAGTACTAGCGGAGACCTTTTCAGATCTTTCTTTCAAATCCCTGAGAATGAGTAAGTCATTTAACCATTCAAACCCACCTAGCTTTCCATTAACATTGAGCAGACAGCAGTGTTAGCAAAACAAATAAATGAATGAATAAATATATAAATACCTACTAAAATCTGAACTCAACTAAGTTATAGTTAAAACTACTTTAATATCTTGGATCCTTAGTGCCTCTTCTTCAAGGGGAAATAAACAATGCTTGGTGGAACTTTATCAATGAGTAATAATAACGCAAAGAGGACACAGAGAGCTGGGGTGTGATATCGGGTGCTTCCCTGGCAGCTGTAATAAAATATACTGAATAGAACAACTTACTGGGAAAAAAAAGAGTTTTTTTTATCCTCAGGATACAGTCCACCTTGACAGGGCAGTCACCTTGATAGACACTTAAGGAAGTTAGTCACACAATAGTCATAGTCTGGAAGAAGGAGAAAAAAATGTCCCAAGTCAACTAAATTTCTTCTTGTTATTCAGTCCAGGATCCAAGACCAGGGAATGGTGCCACCCACTTTTAAGTTAAGTCTTCCTACTTCAATTAGTCTGTGCAGCATAATCCTTCACAGGCACTGCCAGAGGCAAACTTAACCACAATGATCCTTGACAGGGGTACCTGGAAGCTTGCCTTGTGTATGATTCCAGATAATGTCAAGTTGACAATCAGTGCTAACCACCACAAGTATTAACTTTTATTTCATGCTTATTAAACACCAAGCATAATTCTAAATGTTCTACAGGTATTAGAAATCCAATATTTATATTCAACTCACAAATATATATTTTATAAAGTACGTGAGAATAAAAAGGCTGAGCAAATCTAAATACTTTGCCCCAGATAGCAATACTTTAAAGAAGTAATGTTGAAGAATAAAACTCAGGCAGTCCAAATCCAGATCCTTCATTCTTAGCCATTAGTAGGTGTTAAGGGAAGGGTAACTCTTTTTATGAGGCAAAAAGGAATTCACAGGAAGTCAAGTGTGTTAATGAAACATCCATTGTTGAAAAGCCAATGACAGCTATAGGGTCCTTGAATGACTTCTACCTGGTGCTTCCTGCTTAGGTAGGAAAAAATTGCAGAGGAAAGAATAGTTCAAAGTCACTCTTTTTTTACAGAATGCTAGAAATAGTGTTACAAATGTCAAATTCATTACAAGCATATTAAAAACAACCACTGTAATTTAAGGAATTGGAAAAATCTGGAAAAAATTGGTTTTCTATTTTAATCCTTAACGGAACAAATTTAGCTAATGGATTTTGCATGCTTCAATTTACATTTGCTACTAATTCAAGTCTGTGTTTATATGTGGTCTTATATACCTCACAGACATATAGCCTGACCCTCGTGAAATGGACTTTGTTAAATACAGAGAATATTAACTTCTTGTTAGAATTAGATTGGCCTCACAAGTATGTTTAAAACAATTTTTGTTCTATTACATTGCTCTTGTCTCAAGGCTGTGACAAAGTACCTTACAAAAGCTAGTTACAGCAGGGGATTTTATCTGGACTCATTGTTTCAGGGGACATCAATTCATCATGAGGGACAAGGCTTGGTGACTAAAGTAGGTCAACCAATAGCAATGGAGGACGTGATGCATTTTTCTACTTCCTGGCAGATCACAAAGCAAAAGGAGCTCAGTACGAACCAGGGGTCAATACCACTTTCAAGACCCACTCATCTGCCTGTTTCTGTTAACACAGTTTACAACACTCCACAACCTCCCAGAAAAGCATCCTCAGTGGCACATAGAATGTCTCAGATGCTAAGAACTCTTACTGCTCTTTCAGACAACCAGCATTTGGTTCCCAGGACATACATTGGGTAGCTCACAACTGACAGCACATCTGATTCTAGCCTTCTTCTGGTTTCTGAGGGTACCAGTATGAATGTACACATCGGTCAACATGGATCTAGGCAATAAATAAATAATTAAATAAGTCATTGAAATAAACAAAAGTGTCCCAGCTGGCAACTTAGCATTTTAGCACATGAGCCTGTGAGAAGATATTTCATGTTCTACTTGTTTTCTCCAAACAAGGACTGTAGCCCTAACAAAAATACTGTTCACTGATAACTAAAGCATATATAATAGTATAGTCATTGAACTTATGAAGATAAGGTCTTTATTTTGTTTCCTTGAACATTTAAATAAGTGATATGATGCTTTGTATAATAAATGCAATGAACCTTCAAAATATATGCTTTGAGTAAGAATCCTGGTATAAGACCAGACAGAATGGACTCAATTTACATTGATATTCACACAACTAAAAAACAGAAAATTAACAAATAAGAAGCCAAGGAAATTGAATGGACAAAGGAGATGCAAAAAAAAAAATGTGAGGAGAAACACCATTGCTTCATGGAATTCTGTCCCAACACGTTAGCTTGGAAACTCTACATGCACTCTTGTTCTTTGTGCCAATGCCTTCGAGCAATACCACTCACCCCATAAACATCCTTTTGTTAATAAAGTTCCGTGGAACATACAGAAGAAGAACATACCATCAGAATGGAACTAGAAGCTGAAATGATGACCCATGCTTTCATACCTGTAATCCCAGAACTTGGGCAGAAGGCTGTGGAAAAAGAATTGCCATAGATTTCTAGACAGGCTGAACAACATAGCAAGTTTGAACATAATCTGGACAATAGAGAAAGACATTTACACACACACACACACAGAGAGAGAGAGAGAGAGAGAGAGAGAGAGAGAGAGAGAGAGAGAGA
>NW_021604658.1:7947576-7961948 GCF_004785775.1 Grammomys surdaster | reverse complement strand
AGAGAGAGAGAGAGAGAGAGAGAGAGAGAGAGAGAGAGAGAGAGAGACAGAGAGACAGAGAGACAGAGAGAGAAACAGAGACAGAAACAGAGAGAAAGGGAGAGATTTAAACTAAGAAACATAATACAAAATTATGAGAGCTGAGATGCCCCTTAATCTGACACTTGAAGCTAACAACTAGAAAAATAGTTCTAAACGCCTAAGAAAGAAGTTGAAAGGGTGGTACAGAACCAATATAGATATGGTTTAGAACAGAACTCTGTGTGTGTGTGTGTGTGTGTGTGTGTGTGTGTGTGTGTGTGTGTGCGCGTGTGCCTGCGTGTGCGTGCATGCGCGCACGCGGGCGCCAATGCATGTGTGTATGCATATGTTTCATTAGAATTGCTTGATAATCCAATAATAACCATTAATATACAGGACAACTTAAGAACCCAGTAGAACTTCAGTTCAGGAACCAGGTTTCCCCAACTGCCCCAATATGGAGCAGAGGGCCTGAAAGTTTCCTGGCTGGTCACAGAGTCTTCTTCCATTTCAAAGGCCAGGAAAGTTTGAATCTGATGCCAGCTAACAGCAGAAGCAGCAGTAGGAATGAGCTTACTGTGAGAAGTGAAGGCAAGCAGGAAAGCAGAGCCATGTGTCTTCAGATATCTACATCTGTGCTCTCACCAGAAGGCAGCACATACTGTGGGGGATGGTTTTCTTCCTTCATCTAATTACTCTTGGAAATGCTTTCCCAGATCTGCCCAGGAACATTTCTCTTAATTGATACTATATTCAATTGAGTTGACAATCAACATTAACACACGGGTGAGTCCTAATGTCACTCAACAAGTATATGCACAAAAATACAATGTCCATGTGACAGAGAAAAATCTATGTCTCATCTCAAGCAGAGAAAATTCACCCTTTGCCCATCTTGCTTGAATTTTGTACAGGGTCTTAACAGAGAGACTGATGCCCATCCACACTAATTATGGTGATTGGTTTTGCCCCGTTTGCCAATTGAACTGTTAATGTCTTTTGAAAATACCCTCAAGTCCTATTATATTAGCAATTTGGACACCCACTAGTCTAATCACATTGCCATTCAACATGGGCCATCACAAAATTCAAGGAAAAGCTAGGAGAATTAAATAGTTGTTGTGCAGAGAAAGCCACAGCAGTAACAATGCACAAACCCAACTTAACTAAAGCAACTTCCCTCTGAGAACCAACTGCTACAAAGTAGGCCATATAAAAAGATCCATACAGGCACATGATTGGAAGTAGAAAATATCATCCCGAGTGAGGTAACTGAAACCCAAAAGGACATTCGTGGTATGTGGATATTAGCTAAAAAGTACAGAAGGCTCATGCTACACTCCACAAACCCAATGAAGCTAAACAAGAATAAAGGCCCAGTCTAGGACGCTTGAATCTCACTTAGAATGTGAAATAAAATAGTCATAGGAGGCAGATGAAGGGAGGGAGCTGGATGTGAGAGAGGGGTTGGGGAAGGAAATGGGAAGAAGGTCAGAATCAAGTATCAGGGGACAAAGGGAGGGCAGATTGGAGAGAGATTATGTTAGAGAGGTATCAGGACAGTGATGGGTATGTAAAGTGAATGAATAAATTAATGGGAAAAGAAAATTTAAAAAGATGCATGCATAAACAAGTATAAAAAATGATCTAAGGACATACTTCCTGGGCAGGGGAGAAGGTGTGTTATTTAGGTTGACATTCAACCTTTACCCTCCAGAAATTCAACACTTGGACTTTCCCTAAATGAAAGAAAAGCTATTGTAGTGGAAGATTGCTTTACCACTTTCCCCCATAACTCCAAAACTAAACATAAGAAGGAAATCAATGAAATTAATAATAATAATAATAATAATAATAAACTATTGCTTCTAAAAGATGGATCAAAATGTGACCCATAAATGATATAACATAAATGATAAAACATAAAACAGCTAATCGGACAACAGTATAACTGGTCTAGGTTAGGCATGATCACTTTGGATTTTAACATTTCTGATCTTGTACATCAACTGATACAGAAATTCATAGTAATGTAGTTGTTCATAAGATCCTTAGAGGGCTTTTCTTTAGTTGCTCAGGCTCTGGTGGAATTCTTCTGTGGTGTAGTTGCTCGTAGCATCTCACAGGACTTTCTAGTGGCATTACTGATTGGTGCCACCCATGTTCATATAAGTAACTTTAATAAGTTCATTAGTGTGACAAGATGAATGTAGAAATAATTTTTTTGGTCTGTTAGCATTTTATTTAATTGGGGTGAACAGACAATAATTCTATATATCTCCCCAGGAAAAGCCATACGGCAAGACTGTTCAAGAAAACAAAACAATCCAAAACAAAAACCAAACAAACATAAAAGAGTAGATAAATATTATAAAATCACCCAAGAGTGGCTGAAACCCTTACAAATTGATCTTAAAATAAAATTAAGGAAGGGCTAGAGAGATAGCTTAGCTTTTAAGAACATTTGCTGTTCTTCCAGGAGATCTAGGTTTGATTCCCAGTCTAGATGTGGTCCCTTACAATGGTCTGTAACTCCAATTCCAGAAGATCTGATGTCCTCTTCTGAAATCTGTAGGTACCAGCCATACACACGTATTAAGGAAATACAATAAAATTCTACAAGATATAAAATCTAACAATAGAGATAAAATTGATAAATTCCTTAAGAGATGTACATTTTTTGATCTCAATAGAAAAGGAACAAATAATTTGAGTAATTCTATATCCACTGAAGACACTGAATTTATTTTTCAGAAACTGTAAGACAAAACCACCACATTTAGAGGCGATCTTTGACAAATTATAGCAAGTACACAAAAGTATAAAATGCCACTTGCTCAAAACTTCTTAACTTGGTATCAGAATAATAGTCATTTGAACAAAACCAAACTAGACCATGGATATTGATGAAAATTTTTTTAAAAGTTGAATTAAATAATAAATAGAAGTGGAACAAACCAGGACCACATTTAGTTTAATATGTATACACAAGCCTGGGTCAATATTTGAAAATAACTCAACAGAAATATCATATGATGGACCAAAGGGAAATAGAACTACAGAGAATGTGACATCTGCGAATTGCCTCTTTATAAGCTAGGAACAGAAGAGAGTTCCTTTCACTCGTTAAAAATGCCAAATGTCTAAAGAAAAGCTATCAGAACTACCAAAAACTTTTCAAGGTTGTACTATACAACATTGTCAAAGCAATCAGTTATATTTTGAGTAACAATAGAAAATTAGAAAGTGAAGTTTTTGACTGAGATTTCATTTTCAGTACAATCAAAAATCGTAATATTTCTATGTAAAAATATAGAAAATGTATTTTGATTTTGCTATAACAACCTAGAGATAGTAAACTACAATTCCTTATGGTTGTAGTAATCTGTGATGTTTATACAAAGATATTTGTATTTACTAAAACTTGTATTACTTCACATCAGGAATGAGAATATTATTGTGTTTAAATTATCAACAAAGGAGGTTAAAACAGAAAGAGATTAGAATGTACAGAGCTATCCAAGACAGTCATAGTTTTTGTTATGTTGGAATAAAAGTTCTAATAGAAGCCAATTATTTACAAATAAACATGAAAGCCTCCAAGATAATTTCACTTTATTTGACTAATATATTATTTCATTTGGGTGAAGAATATTTGTATGTATGTGTTTGTTTATTTATTTATATATTTATTAATTTTTGGATTTTTGAGATGGGTTTTTCTGTGTAGCCCTGGCCATCCTAGGACTCACTCTGTGCCCCAGCTGGGCTAGAACTCACAGAAAGCCAATTGTCTCTGCCTCTGCTTCTTAAGCATTGGCACTAAAGGTGTGCACCACCACCTCTGGCCTATGGGTGAAGAAATTATCCAAATTAGTTCAATGAGGAAAAAAATAGAGGATAATGGAACAATATGTTTGTCAAGCTTATTCACATAATGCCAACCAATTAATAAGACTTAACATTTAAACAGCATTCTGAGTTAAATGGGCAAGGGCTGCTCCTACCAAGAGGGAATTTAATGTAGATATAACAAAAGGGCACTGTCTCTACAAGAATCAAATTTTAATAAGTAATTAAGCAAATAAATTTATGGTGCATTGAATAAAAAAGACTGAAATAAGGCAAGAGCATGGACGTTATACCTATTTTTTTTTAATATAGACAAGTAAACCCTCTAAACCTATAATTTCTTAACAGATACCTTGGTGAAGAGAGAAAATCCTAAGACAAATTTAAAAAAATAAGAAAAACTTAAATTGTGATTGTTCCAGACAAAGAAAGAACATTTTTAAGGAACATGCTTCAGAGAAGAGGAATAAGTTGTCCAGTTACAGGAAGAAGTCCAACATGGTGCAGAGTAATGGGAGAGTGCAGGACACTCAGGTGAGGTCAGAGAGGTAGGAAGAGCATTACCATCCAGTCTGAGGAGTGTTTGGGAATGGGGGGTGGGGGTGGTAAAGGATCAGAGTTCATTCATGTGCAATAAGATACTTAGAAAGTTCAGAAGCAGATATAAGCATGATCTTTTAGTTTTCAAAGATCAATATGCCTTTTGAGTCAAGACTGGTTTTAATGGATTAGACTTAAGATCAAAGAGATCAGCTAGATGGTCTGTGTATTAGTCCAGGTGTCAGCCAGGTAACTTGTGTATCAGTCCAGGTATCAGCCAGGATGCTCATGTATCAGTCCAGGTGTCCTCCAGGTAGCTCATGGCTAGTCTAGATGAAGGAAGGGAAAGGCAGAGCTTAACATGTTAGAAGAAAAGTGGTTTGCTGAAAAACTGAGTAATTGACACTGACATTTAGTAATCAAGGTGAGTTATGATGTTAGAGTTAGACATAAGTTCTAGTGTTGAACGTGGTAAATTATCAGGCCTATTATCATAATGACCAGAACAAGAACTCAACCTGACTGTTCATTGGCAAGCAAATGGATGGACTATGACAGTGTGACACAGACAAACCGGAATACTAAACAACTGAAGAAGCCATGAAATCATATTATTTATACAAACATAAATAGAACTAAAGGACATTTATACTAAGTAAAATACATCAAGCACAAAACAATAAATATTAGGTGATCTCACTCATGAGCAAACAGTTTTATAAGTTAAAGTAGAGTACTTATTTATCATGCACAGATCTCTGGGCTTGATCTCTACAAACGTGTACAAAACAGCAAGGTTGACCCTATAAATGATAAGACAAGAACAGAGGTTCCTAGGGACTAGAAAGATTGAGAAAAGATGTCATTTAACAGACACAGTTACTGTTTGACAGATTACTAAATTCTGGTGTTCTATGTCACTTGAGTGAATATAATGAACACTCAGGCATTTTATGTTTTGAATTTTTAACATAAAAGGAATTTGACTGCAGTCCATTTAAAGAAATGGGAGAAAGCAGCAGATAGTATAATTGCTTTAAGAACTTTGGAATTGATAACTGAATTGAGCATCACATTTTACCTCAAAAGTAGCCACAGATATTTAGTTGGACTATAAAATAGATAGTTAAACATGGAGCTTAAATGTAAATGCAGAAATCATTGATGTGTTTGCTGTGATTTAGACCATAAGAATGAAGGCATTACATAGAGCAGGGAACATGAATGAGAAGACAATCTAACGTCATCTCTTCTGTGCCAGTAATCTTTTTTTGGTTCTGTTGATTTCTTACTTTTAAAAACTGTCATTAATTAATTAATTATTTATTTAAATCCAAAACACTGCTTACCCTCCTGGCACCCCTCCCAGAATCCCCTTCTCATCTCCCCTCCCCTTCTCTGAGAGGATGGGACCCCAACTGAGTATCCTCTCACCAAGGTACATCAAGTATCTGCCAGAGAAGGCACATCCTTTCCCGCTCAGACCACACAAGGCAGCAAAAGAGACTGAGTTTCATGTCTGCTAAGTATGTGCCACGGCTTCATTCCAGTCCACGTGTGTGTGTATGTTCTTTGGTTGGTAGCTCAGTCTCTGAGAGCTTTCAGGGATCAAAGTTTATTTGATTCTGTTGGTCTTCCTGTGAGGTTCCCAATCCCTTTAGAGCCTTAAATCCTTTCCCCAACCCTTCATAAGAGTTTGTGACTTCCCTCCAATGTTTGGCTGTGGGTATCTGTATCTGGTTCAGTCTGCTGCTGGGTAGAGTGACTCAGAGGTGCCTGTCTTCAAGAGTAACAGAGTATCACTAATAATGGCAGGTATTGGTGCTTGCCCGTGGGGTAGGTTTCATGTTGGACTGATTATTGGTTGGCCATTCTTTCAGTCTCTGCTACATCTTTATCCCTTAATTTCTTTTAGACAGGACAAATTTTGAGTGAAACTTTTGTGGGTAGGCTGGTGTTCTTATCCTTCCACTGAAGGTCCTTCCTAGCTACAGTAGGTGGCCACTTCAGGTTCCATATCCCCACTCAGCATCTCAGCTAATATTACCCACATTGACGTCTGAGAGACTTCTCCATCTGAGAGCTCTGAGACTTTGTAGAGACCTGGAGAGAGAGAAAGAGAGAGAGAGAGGGAGAGGGAGAGGGAGAGGGAGAGGGAGAGGGAGAGGGGAGAGGGGAGAGGGAGAGGGAGAGATATTACAGATTTCCTTTCATTTTCTGGGCCCTCTGACCTTCTCTTCTGTCTCACATGATACCTCATTTTGCCTCTCCATTACCCTCCCCCTACCCACTCTCACCCACTTCCCTCTGTCCCTCTGCCTCCTATGACTATTTTGTTTCCCCTTCAAGAGGGATCTAAGAATCCTAATTTAGGCCTTCCTTCTTGTTTAACTTCCTTGGGTCTGTGGAGGACATCATGGGTATTCTGTACTTTAATCCACTTATCAGTGAGTACATACCATGTGTATCCTTTTGTGTCTGGGTTACCTTACTCAGGATGCTATTTTCTAGTTCCATTCAATTGCCTGCAAAATTCATGATGTCCTTGTTTTTAATAGCTGAATCCATTGTAAATGAACCACATTTTCTGGATCCATTCTTCAGTTGAGGGACATCTGGATTGGTTCCAGCTTCTGGCTATTACAAGAAAATCTGCTATGAACACAGTGTAGCATGTATCCTTGTGGTATGGTGGAACATCTTTTCGGTATATGCCCAGGAAAAGTATAGCTGTGTCTTCAGGTAGAACTATTTCCAATTTTCTGAGAATCTGCCAGATTGATTTCCAAAGTGGTTATACATTTTGCAATCCCACTAGCGATGAGTTTTCCCCTTTCTCCACACCCTGGTCAGCACATGTGATTGCTTGAACATTTTAAAACAGACTCAGCACTGACAAAAAAATATCCAAGGAGTAGACAGTGAGGTGAGAAGAAAATCAAACAAGCATGGAGTCTCAGAAATCCAATAAATAAAAAGGAAAGCAGAGCCAACATAGACATGTTCTGTAGCTAAGGCAGATAGTTTCATAATAGATATCAACAGTGGATGCAATATTATATAGATTTGCATAGTCAGTGGGTTGATGTGGTTAGAAACATAAGTGTTAAGTACATGCCAGTGACTTGGTTCCATGAGTGTAGGTCTCCAGCTCTCAGTGGGAGAAGAGACTAGCCTGGTAAGGCAAAAAGCCCTATGACATGCTTAAAAAGCATGGAGATGAGCCCATAGGGAAAGGAAACAGATCATGAACTAAGAAAGAGTAGGGGTGATTACAAAGATGAATATTGAAGCCAGGTTGTAGGGGAGAGTCTGTTTGTAAATCTAAGAGCAGAAACAGGCCAAACTACCTGCAAAAAAAAAGGAGAACCATAGTATAGATAATATTCTGCACATCAGATGAAGTAAATTCAATAAATGCAAATGCAGGGATATATGAGGAGTGAGAGAGTGTACTGTCGTGATGGCTTGAGTGGAAATCTCCCCCACTCTTCCACAGGACTCCTAGAGTACTATCTAATATTGGGCTGTGTGTCTCTGTGATTGTTTTCATCAGCTGCTGAATGAAGCCTCTCAGAAGACAGTTATCCTAGAAAGGATTTAGGAAGCTGGAGGGGTCAAGAACACTACAGGAAGATCTACAGAACTACTTGGCCTCATGGAGGCTAACAGAGGCTGAACCACTAACCAAAGAACAGGCATGGGCTGGGCATAGGAGATATATACACATACCCCTATGCACACACACACACACCCCATACACACATCTTGGTCTTCCTATAGGTCCGCTATAGGTTGCAGCAGGGACTATCTCTGAATGGGACTGGAAGGAGAGGAGGGAGGAGGCTGCAATCAGAATATAAAATGAATAAAAACATAAATTCATAGGAAACAAAAAAAAACAGGAAAAAAAAACAGGCTCATAGGGAGTGGCTCTATTTTATTATAAGGTGTGGCCCTGATGGGGGATGTATGTCACTGGGGATGGGCACTCGGATTTCAGAAGCTAAAGCCGGGCCCAGTGGCTTTTCCTCTTTTTGATGCCAGCCATCTGGATGCAGAACTCTCAGCATCTTCTCCAGTACCATGTCTGCCTGTGTGTCTCCATGCTTCCCACCATGCTGATAATGGATTAACCCTAATATGTGTAAGCAAGACCCCGTTGAATGCTTTGCTTCATCAGAGTTGCCATAGTCATGGTGTCTCTTCACAGCAATAGAACTCTGGTTAGAGAAAGTGTGAATTGGGAAACTAGCTGATCAGTGGACAGGGAGTCAGTAGGGCCAAAGTCACACACTCTGTTTTCACACTGCCATTTCATAGAATAACTTCAGGAACCCTATATATCCAATTGGGGTGAGATAGGAGAGAAGCTCAGGGGGCCAAGAGAATGAACACAAATATGCATCTGGGTGGGGAATGGGGGGAGTCACTAGAAAGTCCCAGAAACCAGAGCTTTGAGAGGCTCCCAGGACCCAGTGGGGATGACATTAACCAAAATGCTCAACAGCAAGGAGATAGAAACTGAAGAGGCCACCTCCAGTAGATACACATGGCCCTCAGTTGAGGGATGGAGCCACCCACCCATCTCAAAAATTTTAACCAAGAATTGTTCATGTCTACAGGAAATGCAGGGTCATAAAAATGAACAGAGGCTGAAGGAAAAGCCACCCAGAGACCACCCCACCTTGGAATCTCTCCCATGCATAGACATGAAACCCCGACACTATTGCTGATGCTAAGATGTATTTGCAGACAGGAGCCTAACATGGCTGTCCTCTGAGAAACTCTACCAGCAACTGACTGAGACAGATGTAGATACTTACAGCCAGCCATTGAACTGAGCCCAGGGACTGAAGGAGCTGAAGGGGATTATAACCCCATAGGAAGAACAATAGTATCAACTAACTGGACCCCTCAGAACTCCCAGGGACTAAGCCACCAAACGAAGAGCATAAATGTGTAGGTCTGTGGCCCCTGCTACATATGTAGCAGAGGACTGCTTTGTTCAGCCTCAGTGGGGAGGAATGTGCTTGATCCTCTGGAGGATTGATGCTCCAGTGAAGGCAGATGCTAGAGGTGAGGTGGGAGTGAGAGGGTGGAGAAGGAACCCCTTAAAGGTGAGGGGGATGGGAATGGGGTGGGTGGTTCATGGAGAGGGACCAGGAAGAGGGTCAACATTTGAAGTAAGTAATAAAAGACTTAATTTAAAAAAGAAGCATTTTTATAAACTTATTTACTTTGAAGAACTATTTTCAAAATATTACCTCAGGACTTCTGGCAAAACACCAGTATGGATATTTTAAGTAAATAAGTAACACAGATTGTATTATATCCTAAATCCATTCCTCTCATTAGATTTGGGACTAGAAGAAGGGCAAAGCCCCAGAAGATTCTACATCTGTGGGTACAATGGAAACGCCTCTCTGGGGTTAGTCCTTTAAGTACATTTGTAAAATATGACATACGTTCTTCTACTAAAAATAGATAGCTTCAGGTAGAGATGCCCTCTCTGGAATCACAGAAGATTTGTGTAGGATGAGGGTCAAATTGGTCAAGAAAAGTACTTTGTAAGGAATTTTCAAATTACATATAAAGAATGTTTTCTCTATAGCAACAGAGTTGAAAAACATGAATCTCTGTGAACTGACAGGCTTGTTGAGAAAACCAATTTAAGCAAATGAAGGTGTTAAGGAGGAAAAAATAGTAATGAAATTTAAGACAAGATCTTTATGGCATTCATCCCATGGTCCACAAATGCCTGGCTTTCATAAGCTTTGCTTATTTGAAACAATAGATTTTAATTTTTGTCTAGTTCAGTAAGAGTATCTTCATCATTTCAACTACACAATATCCTAGCTAGCATCAAAATGGCTGCCTAAAAAAGAAGTATTTTAAGTGGTATATGCATCCCAGATAAGCTATGCCATGTGGCTGTCGAGTCATTACTAAGATTGCCATCTGTTTTTACAAAGACTTGTTTGTTATAGCTGAGGCTTAAGAGATTTGGTAGAAATAAAATGTCAGATACTGGACTCTCTTGACCTCTTCTGATGTGTATAAACATAGGAAGCTACAAGCTACCACTACCTAACGAAAAAGAAATCCATTCCCATGTTTTCAGACTGTAGTCAATTATCTCAACCACCAAATATTAAGGAAACATAGTCCCACTACTCAGATGTATTGACACCAAGAAAGACAGAATTATCCAGGCCTGACCTAAGCAGACATTGACTAAGTGTTTCCTGCCAGGCAAAGTGTCTTAGAGCTTCTATTGCTATGAGGAGCCACTCTGACAAAAACGACTTGAAGAGAAAAGGGTTTCTCTTACCTGACAACTTGTAGAAATCGTTGTAGTCATCATTCAAGGAAATCAGGGCATAAATTCAAGGTGAAAACTCTGGAAGCAGAATCTGATGCTCAGGCCACAGAGTAGTGCTGCTTTCTGGCTCATTCTTCATGGCTTGCTTGGCCTGCTTTTTTATAGCACCTAGCACCACCAGTTCAGAGGTGGCACCACCCACTGTGAGATGGGCCCCCTAGATCAAACAAATCAATCAAGAAAATGCAGCACAGGTTCATCAACAGACCTATCTGGTGGGGACATTTTCTCAATTGAGGCTTCCTCTTCTAAAATGACTCTACCTTGTGTTGAGTTGACAGAAATCTAGTCAGTACTAGGGAAAACGCTACTTCATTGTAATCTGCCCTGATGGATTTGGAGGCAGCCTGGCAACCAGAGAAGATAACTGCTTACCTTCCAACTGAAACCATGGTAGAACCTGAAGCCAACACAGGAGCTCTTAAGCCAAGATCCAAGGAATAGAGGCAGAGTCCCTAGCCATGATTATGCCTTAAAGAATAAGGACAGTAAACTAGCTTAGTAAGCTAACTAAAGCACCAACAATGAAATCATTTCATATTTCCATTGCATTTAAGAGAGTTTGATTGCCAAAATAAACTAAGTCTGCAAAAGGAGGGCATGTGACTGATTTTCCTCCAGCAAGAAAATGACAGTCTCCTGACATTACTGCAAACATCAAAGAAATTGGGATCATAAATCTATGAAGTTTGCTCTGAAAAAAAAAAGTGTTAGCCAAGGTGAGCTATAACTGTTTTTGGCTATGTAAATTTATTAAAATGTAAAATGCTTAAATATGTGTAACATCCCTAGTACCCACATTCTAAGACTATAGGTAGGTAGAGTACATTTTGGAAAATGCCCAAAAACTTTTCTGCTGATTGTAATATGTCAATTAGCTAGACAGTACTACTCTAAGAAACACATGGAAGCATGTGGCAGGTGATGCCAGTATACGACAGTGCCCAATGTCTCCTGTCCAATAGGCAAAACACTCAGTGGCTACATTAGCATAAGGATAATCCCATCGAAGTGATATGAACAGTGATATCCACAGTTACTATCACCTCTCACCTTCCATTACTCCATGGCCTGCAACAGGATTCTATTCCAGGAAAACATGATAAAGCTCCTGTGTGTTGTAGGAAGGTGACCACTGTAAGTTACTTTCCTTATTTGACTTGAATATATGGGAAGTTGAATAAGTTGGAAGATAGGTTGAAGGATTAAGAAACACCGTTTTCTAGATTATGTACACATATTACAATTATTAACTCACAATGACTCATTACCTGCATTGGCCCTGCATAAGACTGGTCCTAGGGACAATAAATGATAAAAGAAGGAGGTGCCTGTTCTTTCCTTCTGTCTTAGTCAGTGTTTCTATTCCTTCACAAACATCATGATCAAGAAGCAAGTTGGGCAGGAAAGGGTTTATTCAGCTTACGCTTGTACATTGCTGTTCATCACCAAGAACGTCAGGTCTGGAACTCAAGCAGGTCAGGAAGCAGGAGCTAATGAAGAGACTATGATGGGATGTTACTTACAGGTTTGCTTCCCCTGACTTGCTCAGCTTGCTTTCTTATAGAACCCAGGACTACCAGCCCAGGGATGGCACCACCCACAATGGGCCCTCTCACCCCTGATCACTAATTGAGAAAATGCCTTACAGCTGGATCTCATGGAGGCATTTCCTCAAAGGAGGCTCCTTTCTCTGTGATAACTCCAGCTTGTGTCAAGTTGACACACAAAATCAGCCAGTAGAAATCATTCACTTTCAACCATTATTTTTGGGCATAATTTTATGACATTTTAAAATACAGTCAAATCAATTCATGTATCAATAATTTATTCCATACTTATTGAATAATATTCTGTTAAAATGGGAATGGTAGACACCACATCATTTGCCAACCATCATGTTAGAATTGCTATGCAAGGAAATATATTTTAAATTCAAGTGTCTCTAATCGTTAAAAATTCTAAATGTCTTTTCTGTATGTACCTGTCTCTCACGTGAACTACATAGAAGAAATGACTTTCCTTTTCTCTCTCCCAAACAATTGTATTAATGTAGCAATCAGGAGCATTCAGATACCTCTCATCTTGTTGAGATTTCAGTAACTGATTAATTAATTGTCACAATGGGCCCTCCCACCCTTGCTGGCTAATTGAGAAAATGCATTACAGCTGGATATCATGGAGGTATTTTTTTTCAAGGGAGGCTCCTTTCTCTGTGATAACTCCAGCTTGTGTCAGATTGACATACAAAACCATCCAGTACACCCTCTGTACTATTATTAGTAGAATCCTGGAAAGGGGAGAACAATTGCCTTCAGTTGTGGGTTAAGGAGTGAGCTCACAGCAGGTACTCTATTGTGGTCATAAGGACAGCCTTGGTCAGTCCTAGTAAGTTGCAAAACAAAACAAATAGTCATGAATTTGAGAATATGCAAAAGAGATGGGGGATGGTTCAGAAAGAAGTGGGAGTTGATGTGGTGGTAAGGAAGTAGGCCAAGAATGAGAAGTATGCATTATATACATATCCAACATTGTCTAAAAATGAATTTTAATTAATGATAAACAGAGTACCAACATATTGTGATAAATATTATTCCAAACTAAAAGACATAAAAGCTTTATATATTATAACAGCCCTTAAATCATTAGATATGGGGAAATACCAACCTCCAATGCTATTTTGTCTATTTCTCTGTCAATAATCTTGAAATATCACTTGCAATGTTCTGCCTAGGCCTCTCCTACTCCAACTGGCTGAACCTCACGGCAATGTGCTCATGATCCACCTACCCTTGATCCACCTATCCCTTCTCCCGTCTCCCTTCTCCCTTTTTTCTTCTTCATTCTTCCTCCTCGCTCACTTCCTCTGGGTCTCTGCCTCAGACCCCAAGTCTAGGAACTGAAGTAACACCTAACTCTCTTATGCCCAGCTACTGGGTGTAGGCATCTTTATTCAATCAATAGTTTTAAATTAAGGAGCAAGGTTTACACAACAAAACCCGACATAGGTGAGAAGTCACTCGTCCTGAGGCAATAAGACCTTGGGATATAATATTTATTAATGCAATACAAAGCAACAGACCAAACCCCAACAGTGATGTATAATTCTCATATGAAAAAGTTAGAAGAATAAGCAATATAAATATAACCCCTATAAAGTATGTAGAGAGACTTGATTGTGTTGCTTAACTATTATTATATGAGAGAAGCCAAGGAATGTTGAATCCTATATCATCTATGAGCTTCAACACTGTTGCCAGGGAATTCTGAAAGAACACCTCAGTGAACCAGTCTTTAGAAATGTACCCAGCCATTAGGTAAAAGAAATTTAAACAGAAGCAGTGTACAGAATAACAGCTCCTAGGGGAGACAGATAGTAACTAGAACACATACAGAGAGAGGGGTGGGATGGGGGAGAGGGATAGGGAGAGGGAGAGAGACATACAGAGATAGAGATAGAAATAGAGATAGAGATGGAGATGGAGGTGGAGTTGGAGGTGGAGGTGGAGGTGGAGGTGGAGGTGGAGGTGGAGATGGAGGGGGAATGGAAAGGGGAGGGGTAAAGGGAGGGGGA